>NW_027140510.1:2141426-2452712 GCF_036365525.1 Heterodontus francisci
CTGTCTCTCCCCCAGCTCTCTCTCTCTGTCTCTCCCTCTCTCTCTTTCTCAACCTCTGTCCATGTCTCAATTTGTGCCTCCCTCACACCATCGCTCCCTCTCTCTCTGTCTCTCTATATCTCTCTCTTCTGCCTCTCCCTCTCTATCTCTCCCTCTCTCTCTCTCGCTGCCTCTGTCCACGTCTCAGTTTGTGTCTCCCCCACACCATCTCTCCCTCCTTCTCTCCCTCCTTCTCTCCCTCCCTCTCTCCCTCCCTCTCTCCGTCCCTCTCTCCCTCCCTCTCTCGCTCCCTCTCTCCCTCCCTCTCTCCCTCCCTCTCTCTCTCTCTTTCTCCCTCTCTCCCTCCCTCTCTCTCTCTGTCTCTATCTCAGAGTTACAGCTCAGATGATTAACCTCTTTATCCATGTGTTATGAACACGGGACTTTGTCTCTCTCCCATTTTCCAGGATGTTGCCAGGACTGGAGAATTGTAGCTATGAGGATAGGCAGGGGTTGTTGTCCTTGGAACAGAGAAGGCTGAGGGGAGATCTGATTGAAATGTACAAAATGTTGAGGGTCCTGGATAGAGTGGAGGTGAAGGGCAGAGAACCATAGCAGAAAGGTCAGTGACGAGGGGGCATAGATTTAAAGTGATTGGTCGAAAAATTAGAGGGGAGTTGAGGAAAATCTTTTTCACCCAGAGGGTCGCGATGGTCTGGAACTCACTGCCTGAAAGGGTAGTTGAGGCAGAGACCCTCAACTCATTCAGAAGGAGTCGAGATAGGCACCTCAAGTGCGGTAAGCTGCAGAGCTCGGACCAAATGCTGGAAGGTGGGATTAGAATAGGTTGATCGTTTTTCGGCTGGCACAGAGAGGATGGGCCAAGTGGCCGCTTTCTGTGCCTTAAAATTTCTATGTTGCCCTCGCCAACTCTATTTTTCCCTCTGTTACCCTCTGAATCCCAGTCTCTCCCTCTCTGTTACTCTCTGAATCCCAGTCTCTCCCTCTCTGTTACCCTCTGAATCCCAGTCTCTCCCTCTCTGTTACCATCTGAATCCCAGACTCTCCCTCTCTGTTACCCTCTGAATCCCAGTCTCTCCCTCTCTGTTACCCTCTGAATTCCAGTCTCTCCCTCTCTGTTACCCTCTGAATCCCAGTCTCTCGCTCTCTGTTACCCTCTGAATCCCAGTCTCTCCCTCTCTGTTACCCTCTGAATCCCAGTCTCTCCCTCTCCATTACCCTCTGAATCCCAGTCTCTCCCTCTCTGTTACCCTCTGAATCCCAGTCTCTCCCTCTCTGTTACCCTCTGAATCCCAGTCTCTCGCTCTCTGTTACCCTCTGAATCCCAGTCTCTCCCTCTCTGTTACCCTCTGAATCCCAGTCTCTCCCTCCATGTTTCCCTCTGAATCCCAGACTCTCCCTCTCTGTTACCCTCTGAATCCCAGACTCTCCCTCTCTGTTACCGTCTGAATCCCAGTCTCTCCATCTCTGTTTCCGTCTGAATCCCAGCCTCTCCCTCTCTGTTACACTCTGAATCCCAGACTCTCCCTCTCCGTTACCCTCTGAATCCCAGTCTCTCCCTCTCATTTACCCTCTGAATCCAGGTCTCTCCCTCTCCGTTACCCTCTGAATCCCAGTCTCTCCCTCTCTGTTACCTGACCAGAGCTTTATAAATGTTCAGCACACCCTCTCGGCTTTTGTACTCACTGTACACAGTGTAAATTGTGTTATTCCCCAGGGGTTTTGATTAGGACCACTGATCTTATTGATATATGAATGACTCAGACTGGGGTAAACAGGGCATAACTTCAACATTGTGCCATTTGCAATGTAATAAACAGTGAAGGGAATAGGAGTAGACTTCAGGAGGATAGAGGCAGTCTGGTGAAATGGTCAGACACATAGCAGGTTAACTTCAATGCTGAGAAATGTCAAATGATGCATTTAGGAAGGAAGACTGAGGAGAAGCGATATAAACTAAATGGTACAATGTTAAAATGGGTGCAGGGACAGAGAGATCTGGGATTTCATTTGTGTCACTTTTTACATCTAAAAGATTCAATTTGGGGCTTGGAATCTGTGAGTTGAATTTAGCTTCATCCTGAAAAGTGTCAGCAAACGTGTTGGGAAATGTGTCAAAAGCTGTTTCCATTCAGACATTCCTGCATTGTGGAAGTGTGAGCTCTCTTTGCAGAGACAGGAAATAGAGTTGTTTGAATGGACCTGCAGGTTTTAGTTGATGCAATAAGGTGAGAATTTGAATTGTGTCCCTTCCAGATACACAGAATTGAAGGTATTTACAGAACACCACATGAAGTAGTTTACCAATGTCTGACAAACTTCAAAGACTTCAAACACATGGAAGAAGAGGAGAAGGGAACAATATACAAAACCTCAGTCAGTCAGACAACAGCAGGAGGAAAATGAATCTCTTTTTATGGGTTTTAATTTGAAGGCCTGAGCTGATGATTGAAAAAGTAGGAGTTCAAATCCCACGCTGGGCTGTTGTGAATTAGAATTCTATTTTTTCTTTAAAAAAACATAAATCTGGAATTAAAAAGCCTCTGGGATGGAATGATTCACTCCTGTCTACTAGTGCAAAGCCCGTGTGTTTCTCAGTTTTGCTGTATTTATTAACGATTTAAGATGATGTGGTAGAATGCAACATACCCAAGTTTACCAATGACACAAAAATAGGCAGCATTGTAAGCAGTGTAGCTGGAAGCAGAACATTGCAAAGAGATATTAATATCTTAAAGAGATGGGCAAAACTGTGGCAGTTAGATTTCCATGTCAGCAAAAAAAGACTAGAACAGAGTACTTTATAAATGGTGTAAAGCTAGAAATACTGGAGGTTGAAAGAGACTTTGGGGGGTCCATGTCCATTTGAGTGCAGTGTAGATTTACCAGAATGATAACTGGACTCCAAGGGTTAAATTACGAGGTGACATTACACAAACTAGGGATTTATTGCCTGGAATTTAGGAGGATCAAGGTAATTTGTTCAAAGCTGTTGAGATATTAAGGGGAACTGATGGGGTAGTTTGGGAGAAACTATTTCAGCAGCTTGGGAACATAGGAACAGGAGTAGGCCATTCAGCCCATCGAGCCTGCTCCGCCATTCAATACGATCCTGGCTGATCATCCACTTCAATGCCTTTTTCCCAGACTGAGTTTCCACAGCCCACTGGAGTAGAGAATTCCAAAGATTCACAACCCTCTGAGTAAAAATCCGCCACTCCAGGCTAAAGGTGGTAGTAGTTTGGAACGTGTCTTCTGCACGCAAACATTGATGCAAAATCAATTGTCATTTTTAAATCGAAGGTTGATCTCATCAAATGCCTTTTGAAAATTGAAATATTCTTCTTTCGCTCTCTGTCCCTGAGTCACTCTGTTTCTGTGTGTGTGTGTGTGTGTTTCTGTGTGTGTTTCTGTGTGTGTTTCTGTGTGTGTGTTTCTGTGTGTGTGTTTCTGTGTGTGTGTGTTTCTGTGTGTGTGTTTCTGTGTGTGTGTTTCTGTGTGTGTGTGTTTCTGTGTGTGTGTTTCTGTGTGTGTGTGTGTTTCTGTGTGTGTGTTTCTGTGTGTGTGTGTGTTTCTGTGTCTGTGTCTGTCTATGTCTGTTTCTCTCTCCTCTCTCAGACCCTTTGTAAAGCTCCACATACATCAGTTTGCCATTTGAATTCAGCTGCTTTTGGTTTCACCGCATCTGCAGAGGTTACACTTCCTTATGCAGGCTGGTAAGAAACCTGTATTCCGCAGTTGGCTCCAATGTTCCCGTGAAAATTTAGATGTTGTGCGTGCCCAGTTTTTTTAATGTGAGCTCTCCCTTGAAATCTTTGAAGACGTGTGCTATTTATTGTGGAACAGGATCTGCGTGGGACATTTCAGGCTGCTGCACGCAGATTTGCAGGAACATTGACCAACACTCTCCATCCCAATCTCTTCCTCTTTCTCTCTGGTACTCTCTCCCCATTGCAATCCTTCCCTCTCTCTCTTATTCTCCATATCTATCCCTGTTCTTTCTCACTGTTACTCTCTCCATCTGGATGGAGGAGGAGAAAGAGAGGCATATACAGAGGCAGCTTTACTCTGTATCAAACCCCACAGTGTACCTGCCCCCTAGATCTAGCCTTCCCCACAAGGGGAACATCCTCCCAGCATCCGCCCTGTAAAGTCCCCTCAGAATCTTGTATGTTTCAATAAGATCACCTCTCATTCTTCTAAACTCCAATGAGTATAGGCCCAACCTGTTCCACCATTCCTCAAAGATAACCCCTTCATCCCAGGAATCAGCCGAGTGAACCTTCTCTGAACTGATTCCAATGCATCCAGGCCTGACCATTTATTCACTTTCAAAGCTGCCAAACACCTTCATATTTCCCCTCTCACTCTGTTTATCCCATCCAATATTTCACACTCCTCCTCTTTAACTACAATCTCTGTATCGTTCCCACTCTTTTATAAAGACGGACACAGAGAATTCATTAAGAACCATGCCCACATCTCCCACCTCCACAGGTAGGAAGAAGGAGGAGAGGCAATCTAAACTAAAGGATATAGTTATAAAGGGGCTAACATTCTCTGCCTCTTCCTTTGCTCTAATATAATCCTTGATTTCTATCATTAACAATGGTTGGAACAATTAACTGAGGTTCTGTCAAGGCTTACTCACATTCTTTATCTGTGTCTCTCTGTCCCAGAGAGATGGTGAAGAAACTATTGATGTGTTTCGTTCAGTTAAGTTTGATGTCAATGTTTCCCCAGGATGTTGACGCTGGGTGATTCAGTGATGGGATAATGCTTTGAATGCCAAGGGGAGGTGGTTGGATTCTCTCTTGTTGCAGATGGTCATTGCCTGGCACTTGTGTGACGTGAATGTTACTTGTCACTGGTCGGCCCAAACCTGAATGTTGTCCGGGTCTCGGTGCATGTGGCTATGGATTGCTTCATTATCTGAGGCAAAATACTGTGGATGCTGGAAATCTGGAAAGCATCGAGCTGAATCACTAACTCTGTTTCTCTCTCCACAGATGCTGCTTGACCTGCTCAGTATTTCCAGCACTTCCTGCTGGGATTTCATTATCTGAGGAGGTGTGAATGGAACTGAACACTGTGCAATCAACAGTGAACATCCCTACTTCTGACCTTACGATGGAGGGCAGGTCATTGAGGAAGCAGCTGAAGATGGATGGGCCGAGGACACTACCCTGAGGAACTCCTGCAGTGATGTCCTGGGACTGAGATGATTGACCTCCAACAACCACAACCATCTTCCTTTGTGCTCGGTATGACTCCAACCAGCGGATTCCCACTGACTTCAGTTTTACTCGGTCTCCTCGATGTCACACTCGGTCAAACGCTGCCTTGATGTTAAGGTCAGTCTCTCTTCCCAGTAGCAGACAGGAGTGAATCGTTCCCTTTGACCCGTTGTACACTGAACAAGCTGTGTTTCTTCACAGCCTGATACAGGACTGTACACGGGCGATTAATGTAGCCCATCAAACACTCCCAGAGCAGCTTCAGCACAGCTTAGGAACAGAGTACAGTTCCTTCAACATTCTCTCTCTGTCTTCCTCTCTCTGTCTCTCCCTCCTGCTATCTCTGACACTAGGAGAGAAACAGAGGGAGAGAGGGTTAGATATGGAGACAGAGAGAGGGCTGTGGAGAGGGACAAGGTTGGAGAGAGAGAGATTGCGGGGTCGATTGAAAGGGAGAATGTAAGAGAAATTAATTTGATGTAATCCTTCACTGCTGTGTGCACAAACATTTGAGAAAGAGGTATGGAGACAGAAACATCGGGAGAGATCTCTGTCTCTCTTCCTGTCTCTCCATCTGTCTTTCCCTCCCTGTCACTCCCTCTCTCCCCTTCTATCTCTGTCTCTCTCCCTCTGTCCTCCATCTGTCTTTCCCTCTCTGTCACTCCCTCTCTTTCCTTCTATCTCTGTCTCTCTATCTCTCTGTCGCTCCATCTGTCCTTACCTCCCTGTCACTTCCTCTCTCTCCTTCTATCTCTGTCTCTCTCTCTCTCTCTCTCTCTATCCCCCCATCTGTCCTTCCCTCCCTGTCACTCCATCTCTCTCCTGCTCTCTCTGTCTCTCACTTTGTCCCTCCATCTGTCTTTCCCTCCTTGACACTCCCTCTCACTACTTCCATCTCTGCCTCTCTCTCTCTGTCCCTCCACCTGTCTACCGCACCCCCCACCCACCCCCCGTCACTCCATCTCCCTCCTTCGATCTCTGTCTCTGCCTCTCTCTGTCTCTCTCTCAATCCCTCCATCTTTCCTTCACTCCCTGTCACTCCATCTCTCTCCCTGTCTCTCGCTCTCTCTCTGTCCCTCCATCTGTCTTTCCCTCCCTGACACTCCCTCTCTCTCCTTCTCTCTCTGTCTCACTCTCTGCCCCTCCATGTGTCTTTCCCTCGCTGTCTCTCTCCCAGTCTTTCCATCTGTCATTCCCTCCCTGTCACTCCCTCTCTCTCCTCTCTCTGTCTCTCACTCTGTCCCTCCATCTGTCCTTCCCTCCCTGTCACTCCATCTCTCTCCTTCCATCTCTGCGTCTCTCTCTCTCTCTGTCTCTCCAACTGCCTTTCCCTCTCTGGTTGACTAACAGGAAGCAGAGAGTGGGGATAAATGAGTGCTATTCTGGCTGGCAATCAGTCACGAGTGGTGTGCCTCAGGGATCGGTGTTGGGACCACAATTATTTACAATTTATATCGATGATTTGGAGTTGGGGACCACGTGTAGGGTGTTAAAGTTTGCAGATGACACTAAGATGAGTGGCAGAGCAAAGTGTGCAGATGACTGTGAAACTTTGCAGAGGAACATAGATACATTGAGTGAGTGGGCAAAGGTCTGGCAGATGGAATACAATGTTAATAAATGTGAAGTTATTCATTTCGGTAGGAGTAACAGTAAAAAGGATTATTACTTGAATGGTAAAAAGTTGCAGCATGCTGCTATGCAGAGGGACCTGGGTGTCCTTGTGCATGAATCGCAAAAGGTTGGTCTGCAGGTACAGCAAGTAATTAGGAAGGCAAATGGAATTTTGTCCTTCATTGCTAAAGGGATTGAGTTTAAAAGCAGAGAGGTTATGTTGCAGCTGTATAAAGGTACTGGTGAGGCCGCACCTGGAGTACTGTGTGCAGTTTTGGTCTCCTTACTTGAGAAAGGATGTACTGGCACTGGAGAGGGTGCAGAGGAGGTTCACTAGGTTGATTCCAGAGTTGAGGGGGTTGGCTTATGAGGAGAGACTGAGTAGATTGGGATGAGATTCATTGGAGTTCAGAAGAATGAGGGGGGATCTTATAGAAACTGAAATTGAAATATTATAGAAATTGAAATATTCTTCTGTCACTCTCTGTCCCTTGGGCAGTCTGTTTGTGTGTGTGTCTGTGCATGTCGGTCTGTGTGTGTGTGTCTGTGCATGTCGGTCTCTGTGTGTGTGTGTCTGTGCATGTCGGTCTGTGTGTGTGTTTCTCTGTCTGCCTGTGTGTTTCTCTGTGTGTGGGTGTGTGTCTGTCTGAGTCTATGCCTGTTTCTCTCTCCTCTCTCAGAACCTCAGTAAAACTCCACATACATCAATTTGCTATTTTAATTTGGCTGCTTTTGGTGATACCACAACTGCAGAGGGTGCACTTCCTTCTGCAGGCTGGTAGGAAACCCATATCCCGCTCTTTAACAGCATATTCTGTCTGCTTTGTATACTAAATTGATTAATCCCTAATAATTGATCAAATCAGACATTGATTACTGTTTGAAAGTCTCCAGGTTTACTTTCCTCCCAGGGCTGATTAAAAGTTAGAGTTTCCCTCAGTGTTTTGGAAATATCAAACCCTGATCCCACACCCAGTAAAGTATTTTACATGATGGGACGCTGCAAATGTTGTTATACTCAGTGCGCACGGTACCTTCATGTTGTAATAAGATGTTATAATCTCTATTCAGATAACTCTCATGCCACAGGGGCAAAATTTCACTGGGTCAACATTCTGACCAAACACTAAAACATTACAGAAAGCGAGGCTCACAAATTTAACACAAGTTTCCTTTTCTGTGTCTCGCTGGTCTGTTCTGATTTTCTGTTGGGTGACATCAGTCTAGATTTTGTGTTCAGACCTGAACCCACAAACGTATAACTCAGAGGCAGGATTATTACCCACTGAGCTACAGCTGGCTCCAATGTTCCCAGAAAATTTAGTTGTTGTGCACGGCAAGTTTTTTTTGACCCATGTGCAGTCCCTTTAAATTTTTAAGAATCTTCGAAGACGTGTGTTATTTATCAGGGAACAGGACCTGCGTGGTACCTTCCAGGCTGCTGCACACAGCTTTGCAGGAACACTGACCGACACTCTCCATCCCAATCTCTTCCTCTCTGGTAATCTCTCCCCATTGCTATCCTTCCCTCTCCCTGTTCTTCCCTCTCTATATCTATCCCTGTCTTTCTCACTGTTACACTCTCCATCTGGATGGAGGAGGAGAAAGAGAGGCATATATAGAGGCAGCTTTACTCGGTATCTAACCCCACACTGTACCTGTCCTGCGAGTGTTTTATAGAACAGAGAGGACAGAGATTTGCTCTGTAGATAACTCCATTCTGTACTTGGCTTGGCAGCATTTGAAGGGACAGTTCAGATGGAGCTTTAGACTGTGTCCCTGGAATTTTGAAGTGTAAGGGGTGTTTAGTTCAGTTTAGTTTAGAGATACAGCACTGAAGCAGGCCCTTCGGCCCACCGAGTCTGTGCCGACCATCAACCACCCATTTATACTAATCCTACACTAATTCCATATTCCTACCACATCCCCACCTGTCCCCATATTTCCCTACAACCTACCTATACTAGGGGCAATTGCTAATGGCCAATTTACCGATCAACCTGCAAGTCTTTGGCATGTGGGAGGAAACCGGAGCACCCGGTGGAAACCCACGCAGACAAAGGGAGAACTTGCAAACTCCACACAGGTAGTACCCAGAATTGAACCCGGGTCGCTGGAGCTGTGAGGCTGCGGTGCTAACCACTGTGCCACTGTGCTGGGTGAATTGATCAAAGTTTACAAGACAATACTGGAAACTGATGGGGTAGATAGAGAGAAACTCTTCTCAATGGTTGGAGGAGTCTCGGACGAGGGGCACAGTCGAAAAATCGAACATTAGTCGAAGACCCTTTCAAGGGTGAAATTTATTAACACTTCTACACACAAAGGATGGTGGAATTTTGGAATTGTCTTCCACAAATGACCCCTCCCTATCTCTGCAATCTCCTCCAGCTCCACAATCCACCAATATCTGCCATCCTCTAATTCTGACCTCTTGAACATCCCCAATTTGAATCGTTCCACCATTGGTGGCCGTGCCTTCAAGCTGCCAAGGCCCTAACTCTGGAATTCCTTTCCTAAACCTCTCCATCTCACTAACTCTCTTTCCTCTTTGAGGATTCTCCCTCAAACCAACCTCTGACCAAGTTTTTGGTCATCTGGTCTAATATCTCCTGAAGTGACTCAGTGTCAAATTTTTATTTTCTTGATTCATTTGTTGGATGTGTGCGTTAGTGGCCAGGAGAGCATTTATTGCCCATTCATAATTGCCCTTGAGAAGGTGGTGTTGAGCCTCCTTCTTGAACCGCTGCAGTCCATGTGGGGTAGGTACACCCACAGTGCTGTTAGGAAGGGAGATCCAGGATTTTGACCCAGTCACAGTGAAGGAGCAGCGATATAGTTCCAAGTCAGGATGGTGTGTGACTTAAGGGAAACTTGCAGGTGGTGGTGTTCCCATAAGTGTTTCCTGTTTGTTTGCTCTCTCTCCCCCTCATTATTTCTAGACCTCCCTGTCCTCCTGTCCCTCTCTGTCATGGGAACCTAAGAACAGAAGGAAGTGGGTGCAGGAACAGAGAGACCTGGGGATGTGTGTGCACAAATTGAAGGTGGCAGAGCTAGTTGAGAAAGTGGTTAAAAGGCGTATGGGATCCTAGGCTTTGTAAATGGAGGCTGAGAGTATAAAAGCAAGGAGGTTATGATGAAGCTTTATAAAACACTGCTTCATCCTCAACTAGTATTGTGTCCAATTCTGGACACCGTACTTTCGGAAGGATGTGGGGGCTTTAGAGAGGATGCAGAAAAGATTCACGAGCAAGGTTCCAGGGATGAGGGACTTCCGTTACCTGGATAGATTGGAGAAACTGGTGTTGTTCTCCATGGAGAAGAGAAACTTGAGATGAGATTTGATAGAGGTGTTCAAAATCATGAGGGGTCCTGACAGAGTAGATGGAGGAGTAGGAATGCAGCACATAGGACATTCCAGACCCATTTCTGTTCAGTGTTTACTTAAACAAGTGAATTGACCATTTAATATTTTTAACTTACTTAACCCTTGTGTTCCCACAAAGATCAAGCGAGCAAATTCAACAGTGGTCACTTTGACTTCATCCCATCGTGTCTTATGTACATTCTGACAGGATTGCAGGTATAACTGTAGTCATAAAATTCAGCTGAAAATTGATCATTTACATTGTTATTTCAGTCCATATTTACAGTACACACGGTACCTTACTGTTGTAATCAAGTCATATAGTGTCTATTCATCCCACTGGGGCAAAATGTCACTGGTTCAACATTCTCACCAAATACTAAAGCATTCCACAATGCAAGACTCACAAATTCAACACAAGTTTCCTTTTCTGAGTCTCGCTGGTCTGTTCTGATTCTCTGAGGGATTACTGATGCTTATCCTCCACATGAGCAGTCGTCCTAATCCCGTGTGCCTGTCCTGCTCCCAAACCCGGCATCCGCTTACATTAAGGCAAGTGATACAGGAGCGTCTCAGTGACTGAGGCAGGTGAGTCTTCAGGCTGAGCCGGGCACAGTGAGTGACCCGGGTTAATCCGAAACTCCAGGGAATGTTTTAACGGAGCTTTACTCTCGATCTAAGCCATGCTGCACCTTCTCTGAGAGTGTTTGATGGGGCAGTGTAGACGAGGAGAGTTATTCCTTACCCATTTTAAACATGGAGAAGTGAATATCCAAGAGATTGTTTTAAATGTGATGAGGGTTTCTGCCTCTGCCATCCTTTAGAGTCATAGAGAGATACAGCACTTATACAGGCCCTTCGGCCCACCCAGTCTGTGCCGGCCATCAACCACCCATTTTATACTAATCCTTTCAGGCAGTGAGTTCCAGACACCCACCAGCCACTGGGTGAAGAAACTATTGATGTGTTTCGTTCTGTTAAGTTTGATGTCAATGTTTCCCCAGGATGTTGATGCTGGGTGATTCAGTGATGGGATAATGCTTTGAATGTCAAGGGGAGGTGATTGGATTCTCTCTTGTTGCAGATGGTCATTGCCTGGCACTTGTGTGACGTGAATGTTACTTCCCACTGGTCGGCCCAAACCTGAATGTTGTCTGGGTCTTGGTGCATGTGGCTATGGATTGCTTCATTATCTGAGGCAAAATACTGTGGATGCTGGAAATCTGGAAAGCATCGAGCTGAATCACTACCTCTGTTTCTCTCTCCACAGATGCTGCCTGACCTGCTCAGTATTTAAAGCACTTTCTGCTGGGATCTCAGTTGAAGATGGCTGGGCTGAGGACACTACCCTGAGGAACTCCTGCAATGAAGGCCTGGGACTGAGATGATTGACTTCCAACAACCAAAACCATCTTCCTTTGTGCTCGGTATGATTCCAACCAGTGGAGAGATTTCCCACGATTGCCACTGACTTCAGTTTTACTCGGGCTCCTCGATACCACACTCGGTCAAACACTGCCTTAATGTTAAGGTCAGTCTCTCTTCCCAGTAGCAGACAGGAGTGAATCATTCCCTTTGACCCGTTGTACACTGAACAAGCTGTGCTTCTTCACAGCCTGATACAGGACTGTACACGGCCGATTAATGTAGCCCATCAAACACTCCCAGAGCAGCTTCAGCACAGCTTAGGAACAGAGTACAGTTCCTTCAACATTCTCTCTCTGTCTCTCCCTCCTGCTATCTCTGACACTAGGAGAGAGACAGAGGGAGAGAGGGTTAGATATGAAGGCAGAGAGAGGGCTGTAGAGAGGGACAAAGTTGGAGAGAGAGAGATTGTTGAGGTGGATGAAAAGGATAATGTAAGATATATTAATTTGATGTAATCCTTCACTGCTGTGTACACACACATATAAGAGATAGATATGGAGAGAAAAAAAACATCAGGAGTGGGGGAAATGCAGACAATGTAGGGGGCCAGGCGTATACGTTTGATGATCCAGAAGGAATAGCCTCCATTTTAAACATCCAGCAAGCTATTCCACTGTGGGAGCCATCACACCCAAACAGGCATAGACACACACACAAACACACAGAAATACCCACACAATGATATTGGTTGTGCAAATTTCTTGCTGGCTTATTGGTTAATTTTTAAATCTGTGATTGATAGATTCTTGTTAACCAAAGGTATTAAGAGATAAGGGGCAAAGGCAGGATATATGGTGTAAGTTACATCACAGATCAGCCAAGATCACATTGGATGCCAGAACAGGATTGTGGGGTTAAATTGCATCTTCCTCTTCCAATATCCCCTGTTAAATATCCTTCTTTCTCTTTTAGTCACCCTGTCAGTCTATGTCTCTCTGTTTCTCTCTCTCTGTCTCTATCGGACAGTGCAGAGTGAGATTCACTCTGTATCCACCCCATGATGTTCCTGCCCTGGGAGTGTGTGATGGGACAGTGTAGAGGGAAATTTACTCTGTGTCAAACCCAACCTTGTGCTTGGCTTGGGAATGTTTAATGGGACAGTGTAGCTGGAGATTTACTCTGTATCCCTGGAATTTTGAAGGCTCAGGTGTGATTTGATGATTGTTTTCAAGGTAATAAGGGAAACTGATGGGGTAGACAGAGAGTAACAATTCCCACTGGCTGCAGAGTCTAGAACATGGGGGCATAGTCTAAAAATATAAACCTAGTCTAAAAACCTTTCAGGAGTGAAATGAAGAAACACTTCAACACACCAGGTGTGGTATCACTTTGGAACTCTCTTCCACAAACAGCAATTGATGCTGAGACACTTGTTAATTTTTAAATCTGAGTTTGATAGATTTTTGTTAACCAAAGGTATTAAGGGGCAAAGATAGGTACATGGAGTTAGATCACACATCAGCCATGAGCTCATTGAATGACAGAACAGGGTTGAGGGGCCAAATGGCCTCCTCCTCTTCCTCTGTCCTACGCCCAATATCCTGCGATCACGCTCTGTGTCTTGGTCACTGTCTCCCTCTTTGTCTCTCTTTCTGTCTGTCTGTCTGTCTCTCTCTCTCTCCTCTCATCTGTGGAAATCCACACACATCAGTCAGCCATTTTAGGTTCATTTTCAGTGGCCATTTTATGTTACCACAACACTGGGACATTTATCGCTGTCTATCCCAAACCATCTCTCTTTGTAGTCTATTTGTGTTCTCCTCACAGCTTATTGTCCCACCTAACCTAGTATCTCTCTCCTTTGCTCCGTCTCACTCACGCACTCTCCCCCCTCTCTCTCCCCCCCCATTTCTCTCTCCCCCCATTTCTCTCTTCCCCCCCCCCACCCCCCCCGCAATCTCTCTTTAAGTGTCCTGTTATCACATCCTTTATTATAGATTCGACCATTTTCCCTATGACTGATGTTAGACGAACAGGTCTTTAGTTCCCTATTTTCTCCCTCCTTCCTTTTGTAAATAGTGGGGTTACATTTGCTACCTTCTAATCTGTCTCTCTCACTCTGCCTCTCTCACACTGCCTCTGTCCCTCGCTATCTGACTTTCCCCCCTCTCTGTCTCTCTATCTCTCCCTCTCTGTCTTTTTCTCTCTCTCGCTCTATCTCTCCCTCTCTCTCTCTCTACCTCTGTCCACGTCTCAATTTGTGCCTCCCTCACACCATCACTCCCTCTCTCTCTGTCTCTCTCTATCTTTCTGTCTGCCTCTCTCTCTCTCTCTCTCTGCCTCTCTCTCTCTCTGCCTCTCTCTCTCTCTCTCTCTCTCTGTCACTCGCTCTCTCTCTTTCGCTGCCTCTGTCCACGTCTGAGTTTGTGTCGACTCCACACCATCTCTCCCTCCCTCTCTCCCTCCCTCTCTCCCTCCCTCTCTCCCTCCCTCTCTCCCTCCCTCTCTCTCTCTCTTTCTCCCTCTCTCCCTCCCTCTCTCTCTCTGTCTCTGTCTCAGAGTTACAGCTCAGATGATTAACCTCTTTATCCATGTGTTATGAACACTGGACTTTGTCTCTCTCCCATTTTCCAGGATGTTGCCAGGACTGGACAGTGTAGAGTGAGATTCACTCTGTATCCACCCCATGATGTTCCTGACCTGGGACTGTTGGATCGGACAGTGTAGAAGGAGCATTACTCTGTATCTAATCCATGCTGTACCTGTCTGGGGAATGTTGATGGGAGAGTGGAAACAGAGAGGTCTGGGACCAGGGTCCTCATGGGGAGGACTTAATGGTGCCTCCTAATTGACCAGTTAGCAATATTGGTGCTCCAGGGATGAAAGGGACATTGGCTGAGTGGATACGACATTGGCTGAGAGAGTGGACAATGGTTGTTTCAGACTGGAGGGAGGTATACAGTGGAGGTTTATATTAGGATCACTGATCTTTCTGATATATACTAATGACTTGGACTTGTGTTTACAGGGCATAACTTCAATGTTTGCCAATGTTTGTGACATCTGCAATGTAATAAAAGGGAAGGGACTAGTAGCAGACTTCAGGAGGATAGAGGCAGTCTGGTGAAATGGAACACACAAGAACAAATGAATTAGGAGCAGGAGTAGGCCATTCGGCCCCTCGAGCCTGCTCTGCCATTCAATGGCTGATCTGATTGTGAACTCAACTCCACTTTCCTGTCTGTGTCCCATAACCCTTGACTCCCTAATTGATCAAAAATCTATCGAACTCAGCCTTGAATATATTCAATGATCCAGCCTCCACTGCTCTCTGGGGAAGAGAATTCTACTGTCTGACCCCCGTCTGAGAGAAACACATTTCTCCTCATCTCAGTTTTAAATGGGACGTCCCTAATTTTTAAACTGTGTCCCCTGGTTCTAGTCTCCCCAACAAGTGAAAACATCCTCTCAGCATCCACCCTGTCCAGTCCCCTCGGGACCTGAGATGTTTCACTCAGATCACCTCTCATTCTTCTAAACTCCAGTGGGTATAGACCCAACCTGTTCAACCTTTCCTCATAAGATAACCCCTTCATCCCAGGAATCAGCCCAGTGAACCTTCTCTGAACTACTTCGAATGCAATTATATAATTTCTTCAGTAAGGAGACCAAAAGTGTCCACAATCCTGCAGACGTCGTCTAACTTATGCCCTGTACAGCTGTAACAACACTTCCCTACTTTGATATTCTATTCACCTTGCAATAAACAACAACATTCCATTTGCCTTCATAATCACTCGCTGTAGCTACACGGTAACATTTTGTGATTCATGTACCAGGACACCCAGATCCCTCTGTACCGTACAGTTCTGCAGTCTCTCTCCATTTCAATAATATACTGATTTTTATTCTTCCTGCTAAAGTGGACAAGCTCACATTTTCCCACATTGTACTCCATCTCCCAATTTTTTGCTCACTCACTTAACCTATGGAAATCTCTTTGCAGACACTTTATGTCCTCTTGACAGCTTACTTTCCAACCTATCATTGGACAGACACAGGGCAGGTTAACTTCAATGCTGAGAAATGTGAAGTGATGCATTTTGGAAGGAAGACTGAGTGATATAAACTAAATGGTACAATGTTAGAATGGGTGACAGGACAGAGAGATCTGGGATTTCATCAATGTTCCCTGTTCTACCCAAAAGCTCAATTTGGGGCTTGGAATCTGTGAGTTGAATTTAGCTTCATCCTGAAAAGTGTTAGCAAACGTGTTGGGAAATGTGTCAAAAGCTGTTTCCATTCAGACATTCCTGCATTGTGGAAGTGTGAGTTATCTTTGCAGAGACAGGAAATAGAGTTGTTTGAATGGACCTGCAGGTTTTAGTTGATGCAATAAGGTGAGAATTTGAATTGTGTCCCTTCCAGATACACAGAATTGAAGGTATTTACAGAACACCACATGAAGTAGTTTACCAATGTCTGACAAACTTCAAAGACTTCAAACACATGGAAGAAGAGGCGAAGGGAACAATATACAAAACCTGAGACCGTCAGACAACAGCAGGAGGAAAATGAATCTCTTTTTATGGGTTTTAATTTGAAGGCCTGAGCTGATGATTGAAAAAGCAGGAGTTCAAATCCCACGCTGGGCTATTGTGAATTTGAATTTTGTTTTTTCTAAACATAAACATAAATCTGGAATCAAAAAACCTCTGGGATGGAATGATTCACTCCTGTCTACTAGTGCAAAGCCCGTGTGTGTCTCAGTTTTGCTGTATTTGTTAACGATTTAAGATGATGTGGTAGAATGCAACATACCCAAGTTTACCAATGACACAAAAATAGGCAGCATTGTAAGCAGTGTAGCTGGAAGCAGAACAATGCAAAGAGATATCTGAAGTGAATGGTTAAAACTGTGGTAGATAGATTTCAATGTCAGTAAAAAAGACTAGAACAGGGTATTTTATAAATGGTGAAAAGATAGAAACACTGGAGGTTCAAAGAGACTTGAGGGGTCCATGTCCATTTGAGTGCAGTGTAGATTTACCAGAATGATAACTGGACTCCAAGGGTTAAATTACGAGGTGATATTACACAAACTAGGGATTTATTCCCTGGAATTTAGGAGGATCAAGGTGATTTGATCTAAGTTGTTGAGATATTAAGGGGAACTGATGGGGTAGTTTGCGAGAAACTATTTCTGCAGCTTTGGAATATAGGAACAGGAGTAGGCCATTCAGCCCATCGAGCCTGCTCCGCCATTCAATACTATCATGGCTGATCATCCACTTCAATGTGTTTTTCCCAGACTATCCTCATATCCCTTTATGTCATTGGTATTCAGCAATCTGTCAATCTCTGCTTTAAACATACTCAATGACTGAGCTTCCACAGCCCTCTGGGATAGAGAATTCCTAAGATTCACAACCCTCTGAGTAATGACATTTCTCCTCATCTCTGTCCCAAGTGGCTTCCCCCTTATTTTGAAATTGTGTCCCCTGGTTCTAGACTCCTCAACCAGGAGAAACATCTTACCTACATCTACCCTGTCTATCTGTAACGTTACCCCAGGGTCTCCACACAGCCTGTCTCCCCGTCCCCCTGCTTCTAAAGTGTCTCAGGGTCTCCTGGCACTTTCTATCTCTCTGCTTCTGTCTCTATCCCTCACTATCTCTCTGTTCTCTCTCCATTTCTATCTCTCCCTATCTCTCTGTTACTCTACCTCTGTTCCTCTCTCTCTGTCTATCACTCTCTCCCACCATGTTGGTTATCATTGGGGGTTGAGTTAAATCACAGACAAAATAAACACTTCACCTGTCTGCCCCGGAATAAATAGCAAAATGTGTGGATATTTTATGTCTGTATTCAGACAATATAGACAGGAGTGTATATTATATGATGGGATGCTGCAAATCGATTTATACCGTCGGTAAAACAACTTAAAAAGAATTATTCACAAGTCTAGTCCAATTTAACGACAGATTTGACCCGATAAGGTAATAAATGCCAAAAGTCTGGAGTTTTTTGGAGTACGTTAAGCTTTACTCTGTCTGGCTTTCAGAAATTAAACATTACACATGCACTGCAAGATTAAAGATTATACATAGGTTAGGTTACATAGAATTTTGGAAGGACTAACAAGGCTAGGGAATATCCAATGAATGGTAGGACCATAGGAAGTACCGAGTGTCAGAGGGATCTTGGTGTACTTGTCCATAGATCACTGAAGGCTGCAGCGCAGGGAGACAAGGTGGTTAGGAAGGTATATGGGATACTTGCCTTTATTAGTTGAGGCATAGAATATAAGAACAGGGAGGTTATGATGGATCTGTATAAAACACTGGTTAGGCCACAGCTGGAGTACTGTGTACAGTTCTGGGCACCACACTATAGGAAGGATGTGATTGCACTGGAGAGGATGCAGAGGAGATTGACCAGGATGTTGCCTGGGCTGGAGCATTTCAGCTATGAAGAGAGACTGAAAAGGCTGGAGTTGTTTTCCTTCGAGCAGAGAAGGCTGAGGGGGGACCTGATTGAGGTGTACAAAATTATGAGGGGCATTGATAGGTTAGATAGGAAGAAACATTTTCCCCTTAGCGGAGGGGTCAATAACCAGGGGCATAGATTGAAGGCAAGGGGCAGGAGGTTTAGAGGGGATTTGAGGAAAAGATTTTTCCCCTGGAAGGTTATTGGGTGATTTGATGAAGGTTTACAAAATAATAAGGGAAACTGATAGGGTGGACTGAGAGTAAATATTCCCTTTGGCTGCGGAGTCAGGAACTTGGGGCATAGTCAAAAAATATAAACAGTGGCCACTTTGACTTCATCCCATCGTGTCGTATGTACATTCTCACATATAGCAGGTATAGCAGCACATATATAACAGGATAGCAGGTATAACTGTAGTTATAGTATTCAGCTGAAAATTGATCAGTTACATTGTTATTTCAGTCCATATTTACAGTACACACGGTACCTTACTGTTATAATCAAGTCATATAGTGTCTATTCATCCCACTGGGGCAAAATGTCACTGGCTCAACATTCTCACCAAATACTAAAGCATTCCACAATGCAAGACTCACAAATTCAACACAAGTTTCCTTTTCTGAGTCTCGCTGGTCTGTTCTGATTCTCTGAGGGATTACTGATGCTTATCCTCCACATGAGCAGTCGTCCTAATCCCGTGTGCCTGTCCTGCTCCCAAACCCGGCATCCGCTTACATTAAGGCAAGTGATACAGGAGCGTCTCAGTGACTGAGGCAGGTGAGTCTTGAGGCTGAGCCGGGCACAGTGAGTGACCCGGGTTAATCCGACACTCGAGGGAATGTTTAAACGGAGCTTTACTCTGTATCTAACCCGTGCTGTACCTTCTCTGAGATTGTTTGATGGGGCAGTGCAGACGAGGAGAGTTATTCCTTACCCATTTTAAATATAGAGAAGTGAATATCCAAGAGATTGTTTTAAATGTGATGAGGGTTTCTGCCTCTACCATCCTTTAGAGTCATAGAGAGATACAGCACTTATACAGGCCCTTCGGCCCACCCAGTCTGTGCCGGCCATCAACCACCCATTTTATACTAATCCTTTCAGGCAGTGAGTTCCAGACACCCACCAGCCACTGGGTGAAGAAACTATTGATGTGTTTCGTTCAGTTAAGTTTGATGTCAATGTTTCCCCAGGATGTTGATGCTGGGGGATTCAGTGATGGGATAATGCTTTGAATGCCAAGGGGAGGTGGTTGGATTCTCTCTTGTTGCAGATGGTCATTGCCTGGCACTTGTGTGACGTGAATGTTACTTCCCACTGGTCGGCCCAAACCTGAATGTTGTCTGGGTCTTGGTGCATGTGGCTCTGGATTGCTTTATTATCTGAGGCAAAATACTGTGGATGCTGGAAATCTGGAAAGCATCGAGCTGAATCACTAACTCTGTTTTTCTCTCCACAGATGCTGCCTGACCTGCTCAGTATTTCCAGTATTTCCTCCTGGGATCTCAGATGAAGATGGTTGAGCCTCGGACACTACCCTGATGAACTCCTGCAGTGATGTCCTGGGACTGAGATGATTGACCTCCAACAACCACAACCATCTTCCTTTGTGCTCGGTATGAGTCCAACCAGCGGATTCCCACTGACTTCAGTTTTACTCGGGTTCCTCAATGTCACACTCGGTCAAACGCTGCCTTGATGTTAAGGTCAGTCTCTCTTCCCAGTAGCAGACAGGAGTGAATCGTTCCCTTTGACCCGTTGTACACTGAACAAGCTGTGTTTCTTCACAGCCTGATACAGGACTGTACACGGCCGATTAATGTAGCCCATCAAACACTCCCAGAGCAGGTTCAGCACAGCTTAGGAACAGAGTACAGTTCCTTCAACATTCTCTCTCTGTCTCTCCCTCCTGCTATCTCTGACACTAGGAGAGAGACAGAGGGAGAGAGGGTTAGCTATGAAGGCAGAGAGAGGGCTGTAGAGAGGGACAAAGTTGGAGAGAGAGAGATTGTTGAGGTGGATGAAAAGGATAATGTAAGATATATTAATTTGATGTAATCTTTCACTGCTGTGTACACAAACAGAAAGAGATAGATTTGGCAGAAAAACACATCAGCAGAGAGGGGGAAATGTAGATGAAGTTGGGGCCCAGGCAGATACATTTGATGACCCAGAAGGAACAGCCTCCATTTTAATCATCCAGCAAGCTATTCCACTGTGGGAGCCATCACACCCTCATGATATTTGTTGTGCAAATTTCTTGCTGGCATATTGGTTAATTTTTAAAGCTGTGATTGATAGATTCTTGTTTACCAAAGTTATTCAGAGATAAGGGGCAAAGGCAGGATATATGGTGCAAGTTACATCACAGATCAGCCAAGATCTCATTGAATGCCGGAACAGAGGTGTGGGGTTAAATTGCATCCTCCACTTCCAGTATCCCCTGTGAAGTATCCTTCTTTCTCTGTCAGTCACCCTGTCAGTCTATGTCTCTCTGTTTCTCTCTTTCTCTCTCTCTCTCTGTCTCTATCGGACAGTGCAGAGTGAGATTCACTCTGTATCCACCCCATGATGTTCCTGCCCTGGGAGTGTGTGATGGGACAGTGTAGAGGGAAATTTACTCTGTGTCAAACCCAACATTGTGCTTGGCTTGGGAATATTTAATGGGACAGTGTAGTTGGAGATTTACTCTGTATCCCTGGAATTTTGAAGGCTCAGGTGTGATTTGATGATTGTTTTCAAGGTAATAAGGGAAACTGATGGGGTAGACAGAGAATAACAATTCCCACTGGCTGCAGAGTCTAGAACATGGGGGTATAGTCTAAAAATATAAACCGAGTCTAAAAACCTTTCAGGAGTGAAATGAAGAAACACTTCAACACACCAGGTGTGGTATCAGTTTGGAACTCTCTTCCACAAACAGCAATTGATGCTGAGACACTTGTTAATTTTTAAATCTGAGTTTGATAGATTTTTATGAAACCTCTCTGTCACTCCCTCTCTCTTCTCCCATCTCTGCCTCTCTCTGTCTCTCCATCTGCCTTTCCATCTCTGTTGCTCTCACTCTCTCCTTCTCGCTCTGTCTCTCTCTCTCTCTCTCTGTCTCTCCATCAGTCTCCCCACCCATCACTCCCTCTCTCTCCTCCTATCTCTGCTTCTCTCTCTATCCCTCCATCTGTCCGTCCCTCCCTGTCACTCCATCTCTCTCTGTCTCTCACTCTGTCCCTCCATCTGTTTTTCCCTCCCTCTGTCACTCCCTCTCTCTCCTTCTATCTCTCTCTCTCTGTCACTCTATCCCTCCACCTATCCTTCCCTCCCTGTCACTCCATCTCTCTCCTTCTCTCTTTGTCTCTATCTCCGTCTCTCCATCTGTCTTTCCCTTCCTGTCGCTCCCTCTCTCTCCTTCTATCTCTGTCTCTCACTCTCTGTCTCTTCATCTGCCTTCCCAACCCCCTGACAATCCCTCTCTCTCCTTCCATCTCTGTCTCTGCATCTCTCTCTGCCTCTCTCTCTGGTTCTCTCTCTGTCTCTCTCTCTTTCCCTCCATCTGCCTTTCCCTCTCTGTCACGCCCACTCTCTCCGTCTTTCTCTGTCTCTCTCTCTCTCTATCCATCCATCTGTCCTTCCCTCCCTGTCACTCCTTCTCTCTCTGTCTCTCTCTCTGTCCCTCCATCTGTCTTTCTCTCCATGACACTCCCTCACTCTCCTTCTATCTCTGTCTTTCTCTCTGTCTCTCCATCTGTCTTTCCCTCTCTGTCTCTCCGTCACTCTCCTTCTATCTCTGTCTCTGCCTCTCTCTCTGTCTCTCTCTCTGTCCCTCCATCTATCCTTCCCTCCCTGTCACTCCATCTCTCTCCTTCTCTCTCTGTCTCTCACTCTCTCCCTCCATCTGTCTTTCTCTCCCTGTCACTCCCTCTCTCTCCGTCCATCTCTGCCTCTCTCTATCTCTGTCTCTCCATCTGTCTTTCCCTCTCTATGTCTGTCCATCGATCTCCTCTCTCACTCTGTCCCTCCATTTGTCGTTCCCTCTCTGTCACTTCCTCTCTCTCCTTCTATCTCTGCCTCTCACTCTCTGTCCATCCATCTGTTTTTCCCTCTCTGTCTCTCCATCTCTCTCCTTCTATCTCTGTGTCTCTCTCTCTCTCCATCTGTCTTTCCCTTTCTATCACTCCCTCTCTCTCTCCTTCCATCTCTGCCTCTCTCTGTCTCTCCATCTGTCTTTCCCTTTCTGTCACTCCCTCTATGTCCTTCTATCTCTCTCTCTCTCTCTCTCTATCCCTCCATCAGTCCTTCCCTCCCTGTCACTCCATCACTCTCTCTGTCTCTCAGTCTGTTCCTCTATCTGTCTTAGCCTCCCTGACACTCCCTCTCTCTCCTTCTATCTCTGGATCTCTCCCTGTCTCTCCATCTGTTTTGTTCTCTGTCAACCCCTCTCTCCTTCTCTGTCACTCCCTCTCTCTCCTTCTCTCTCACTCTGTCCCTCCATCCGTCTTTCAATCCCTGTCACTCCCACTCTCTCCTATCTCTGTCTTTCTCTCTGTCTTTCCATTTGAATTTCCCTCCCTATCACTCCCTCTCACTCGTTCTATCCCTGCCTCTCTCCCTGTCCCTCCATCTGTCTTCCCACACCCCACCCATCACTCCATCTCTCTCCTTCTATCTCTGTTCTATCTCTCTATCCCTCCATCTGTCCTTCCCTCCCTGTGACTCCATTCCTCTCCCATTCTCTCTCTCTGTCCCTCCATCTGTCTTTCCCTCCCTGACACTCTCTCTCTCTCCTTCTCTCTCTCTCTCTCTCTGTCCCTACATCTGTCTTTCCCTCTCTGTCTCTCCCGCTCTCTCCCCCTCTCTGTCTCTCCCTCTCTCTCCTTCCATCTCTGCCTCTCTATCTCTCTGTCCATCCATCTGTCTTTACCTCTCTGTCTCTCCCTCTCTCTCCATCTATCTCTGTCTCTCTCTCTCTGTCTTTCCATATGTCTTTCCCTTCCTGTCACTCCCTCTCTCTCCTTCCATCTCTGCCTCTCTCTCTCTGTCTCTCCAACTGCCTTTCCCTCTCTGTCTCACCCACACTCTCCTTCTCTCTCTGTCTCTGCCTCTCTCTCTGTCTCTCTGTCTCTCTCCCTCTGTCCCTCCATCTGCCTTTCCCTCCCAGTCACTCCTTCTCTCTCCTTCTATCTCTGTCTCACTCTCTGTCCCTCCATCTATCATTCCCTCTGTGTTGCTCCCTCTCTCTCCTTCTATCTCAGTCTCTCTCTCTGTTACACCATTTGTCTTTCCCTTTCTGTTGCTCCCTCTCTCTCCTTCTATCTCTGTCTCTCTCTCTGTTCCACCATTTGTCTTTCCCTCTCTGTCACTCCCACTCTCTTTCTCTCTGTCCCTCCATCTGTCTTTCCCCCCATGTCACTCCCTCTCTCTCCTTCTATCTCAGCTTCTGCCTCTTCCTCTCTCTCTCTCTCTCTCTCTCTCTGTTCCACCATTTGTCTTTCCCTCTCTGTCACTCCCACTCTCCTTCTCTCTATCTCTCCCTCTCCCTCCTTCACTTTCTCGCCGTCCCTCCATCTGTCTTTCCCCCCATGTCACTCCCTCTCGCTCCTTCTATCTCAGTCTCTCTCTCTGTCCCTCCATTTGTCTTTCCCTCTCTGTTGCTCCCTCTCTCTCCTTCTATCTCTGTCTCTCTCTCTGTTCCACCATTTGTCTTACCCTCTCTGTCACTCCCACTCTCCTTCTCTCTATCTCTCCCTCTCCCTCCTTCACCTTCTCACCGTCCCTCCATCTGTCTTTCCCCCCATGTCACTCCCTCTCTCTCCTTCTATCTCTGACCCTCTCTCTCTCCATCCGTCTGTCCTTCCCTCCCTGTCTCTCCATCTCTCTCCTTTTATCTCTATCTCTCCATCTGTCTGTCCCTCTCTGTCTCTCCCTCTCTCTCCTTCTCTCTCTGTCTCACACTTTGTCCCTCCGTCTGTCTTTCCCTCCCTGTCACTCCCTCTCTCTCCTTCTATCTCTGTCTTTCTCTCTGTCTCTCCATCTGTCTTTCCCTCCCCATCACTCCCTCTCTCTCCTTCCATCTCTGTCTCTCCATCTGTTTTTCCCTCCCTGTCACTCCCTCTCTCTCCTTCTATCTCTGTCTTTCTCTCTGTCTCTCCATCTGTCTTTCCCTCCCCATCACTCCCTCTCTCTCCTTCCATCTCTGCCTCTCTCTGTTTCTCTGTCTCTCCAACTGCCTTTCCCTCACTGTTTCTCCCAATCTCTCCTTCTCTCTCTGTCTCTGCCTCTCTCTCTGTCTCTCTCTCTGTCCCTCCATCTGTCTTTCCCTCTCTGTCTCACCCTCTCTCTCCTTCTATCTCTGTCTCTCTCTCTCAATCCCTCCATCTGTCCATCTGTCCTTCCCTCCCTGACACTCCCTCTCTCTCCTTCTCTCTCTGTCCCTCCATCTGTCTTTCCCTCCCAGTCTCTCCCTCTCTCTCCTTCTATCACTGTCTCTCTCTCTCTGTCTTTCCATCTGTCTTTCCCTTCCTGACATTCCCTCTCCTTCCTTCCAACTCTGCCACTCTCTCTCTCGCTCTGTCTCTCCAACTGCCTTTCCCTCTCTGTCTCTCCCAATCTCTCCTTCCATCTCTGTCTCTCTCTCTCTATCTCTCCATCTCTCTTTCCCTCCCAGTCTCTCCCTCTCACTCTTTCAATCGCTGTCTCCCCCTCTCTCTCCTTCTATCACTGTCTCTCTCATTGTCTTTCCATCTGTCCTTCCCTCCCTGTCACTCCCTCTCTCTCCTTCCATCTCTGCCTCGCTCTCTTTTTCTGTCTCTCCAACTGCCTTTCCCTCTCTGTCTCGCCCAATCTCTCCTTCTCTCTCTGTCTCTGCCTCTCTCTCTGTCCCTCCATCTGTCTTTCCCTCTCTGTCTCTCCCTCTCTCTCCTTCTCTCTCTGTCTCTCTCTCTGTCCCTCCATCTGTCTTTCCCTCCCTGTCACTCCCTCTCTCTCCTTCCATCTCTGCCTCTCTCTCTGTCTCTCCATCTGCCTTTCCATCTCTGTCTCTCCCTCTCTCTCCTTCTATCACTGTCTCTCTCTCTCTGTCTTTCCATCTGTCATTCCCTCCCTGTCACTCCCTCTCTCTCCTTCCATCTCTGCCCCTCTCTCTCTCTCTGTCTCCAACTGCCTTTCCCTCTCTGTCTCTCCCTCTCTCTCCTTCTATCTCTGTCTCTCTCTCTCTATCTCTCCATCTCTCTTTCCCTCCCAGTCACTCCCTCTCACTCTTTCAATCTCTGTCTCTCCCTCTCTCTCCTTCCATCACTGTCTCTCTCACTGTCTTTCCATCTGTCCTTCCCTCCCTGTCACTCCCTCTCTCTCCTTCTATCTCTTTCTCTCTCAATCAATCCCTCCATCAGTCCATCCGTCCTTCCCAGCCTGAGACTCCCTCTCTCTCCTTCTCTCTCTGTCTCTCTCTCTGTCCATCCATCTGTCTTTCCCTCCCTGTCTCTCCCTCTGTCTCCTTCCATCTCTGCACCTCTCTCTGTCTCTCCATCTGTCTTTCCCTCTCTGTCTCTCCCTCTCTCTCCTTCTACCACTGTCTCCCTCTCTCTGTCTTTCCATCTGTCATTCCCTCCCTGTCACTCCCTCTCTCTCCTTCCATCTCTGCCCCTCTCTCTCTGTCTCCAACTGCCTTTCCCTCTCTGTCTCTCCCAATCTTTCCTTCTCTCTCTGTCTCTGCCTCTCTCTCTGTCTCTCTCTCTGTCCCTCCATCTGTCTTTCCCTCTCTGTCTCTCTCTCTCTATCTCTCCATCTCTCTTTCCCCCCCAGTTACTCCCTCTCTCTCGTTCAATCTCTGTCTCTCCCTCTCTCTCCTTCTATCACTGTCTCTCCATCTGTCTCTATCTGTCTTTCCCTCCCCATCACTCCCTCTCTCTACTTCCATCTCTGCCTCTCTCGCTGTCTCTCCATCTGTCTTTCCCTCTCTGTCTCTCCCTCTCTCTCCTTCTTTCACTGTCTCTCTCCCTCTGTCTTTCCATCTGTCTTTCCCTCCCTGTCACTCCCTCTCTCTCCTTCCATCTCTGCCTCTCTCTCTCTCTCTGTCCCTCCATCTGCCTTTCCCTCTCTGTCTCTCCCTCTCTCTCCTTCTATCTCTGTCTCTCTCTCTCAATCCCTCCAGCTGTCCATCCGTCCTTCCCTCCCTGACACTCCCTCTCTCTCCTTCCATCTCTGCCTCTCTCTCTCTCTCTGTCCCTCCATCTGCCTTTCCCTCTCTGTCTCTCCCAATCTCTCCTTCTTTCTCGTTCTCTGCCTAACTGTCTCTCTCTCTGTCCCTCCATCTGCCTTTCCCTCTCTGTCTTTCCCTCTCTCTCCTTCGATCTCTGTCTCTCTCTCTCTATCTCTCCATCTCTCTTTCCCTCCCAGTCACTCCCTCTCTCTCCTTCAATCTCTGTCTCTCCCTCTCTGTCTTTCCATCTGTCTTTCCCTCCTTGTCACTCCCCCTCTCTCCTTCCATCTCTGCCCCTCTCTCTTTCTCTTTGTCTCTCCAACTGTCTTTCCCTCTCTGTCTCTCCCCCTCTCTCCTTCCATCTCTGCCCCTCTCTCTTTCTCTTTGTCTCTCCAACTGTCTTTCCCTCTCTGTCTCTCCCTCTCTCTCCTTCTGTCTCTGTCTCTCTCTCTCTCCATCCCTCCATCTGTCCATTGGTCCTTCCCTTCCTGTCACTCCATCTCTCTCCTTCTCTCTCTGTCTCTCTCTTGGTCTCTCCAGCTGTCTTCCGACCCACCCCCATCACTCCATCTCTCTCCTTCTATCTCTGTCTCTCTCTCTCTCTCTATCCCTCCATCTGTCCTTCCTTCACTGTCACTCCATCTCTCTCCTCTCTCTGTCTCTCACTCTGTCCCTCCATCTGTCTTTCCCTCTCTGTCACTCACTCCCCCTCCTTCTATCTCTGTCACTCCCTCTCTGTCTTTCTATTTCTATCTCTGTCTCTCTCTCTCTGTCTCTCCATCTGTCTTTCCCTCCTTGTCACTCCCCCTCTCTCCTTCCATCTCTGCCCCTCTCTCTTTCTCTCTGTCTCTCCAACTGCCTTTCCCTCTCTGTCTCTCCCAATCTCTCCTTCTCTCTCTCTCTCTCTGTCTCTCTCTCTGTCTCTCTCTCTGTCCCTCCATCTGTCTTTCCCTCTCTGTCTCTCCCTCTCTCTCCTTCTGTCTCTGTCTCTCTCTCTCTCCATCCCTCCATCTGTCCATCGGTCCTTCCCTTCCTGTCACTCCATCTCTCTCCTCTCTCTGTCTCTCTCTTGGTCTCTCCATCTGTCTTCCCACATACCCCCATCACTCCATCTCTCTCCTTCTCTCTCTGTCTCTCTCTCTCTCTATCCCTCCATCTGTCCTTCCTTCACTGTCACTCCATCTCTCTCCTCTCTCTGTCTCTCACTCTGTCCCTCCATCTGTCTTTCCCTCTCTGTCACTCCCTCCCTCTCCTTCTATCTCTGTCACTCTCTCTGCTATCACTGACACTGGGAAAGAGACAGAGGGACGGAGGGTTAGATATGAAGGCATAGAGAGGGCCCTAGAGAGGGACAAACTTGGAGAGAGAGAGAGATTGTTGAGTTGGATGAAGAGGATAATGTAAGATATATTAACTTGATTTAATCCTTCACTGCTGTGTACACAAACATATTTGAGATAGGTATGGAGAAAAAAAAAAATCGGGAGAGGGAGGAATGCAGATGAAGTTGGGGCCCAGGCGGACACTTTTGATGATCCAGAAGGAATAGCCTCCATTTAAAATATTCAGCCAGCTATTCCACTGTGGGAACCATCACACCCTCATGATATTGTTTGTGGAAATTTCATGCTGACTTATTGGTCAATTTTTAAACCTGTGATTGATAGATTCTTGTTAACCAAAGGTATTAAGAGATAAGGGGCAAAGGTGGGATATTTGGTGTTCGTTAAATCACAGAACAGCCCTGATCTCACTGAATGCTGGAACAGGGTCGAGGGGTTAAATTGCCTCCTCATCTTCCTATGTCTGATGTTAAATATCCTTCTTTCACTCTCAGACACCCTGAATGTCTGTATCTCCCTCTATTTCTCTCATTCTCTCTCTCTCTCTGTCTCTATCGGACAGTGTAGAGTGAGATTCACTCTGTATCCACCCCATGATGTTCCTGTCCTGGGACTGTTGGATGGGACAGTGTAGAAGGAGCATTACTCTGTATCTAATCCATGCTGTACCTGTCTGGGGAATGTTGATGGGAGAGTGCAAACAGAGAGGTCTGGGACCAGGGTCCTCATGGGGAGGACTTAATGGTGCCTCCTAATTGACCAGTTAGCAATATTGGTGCTCCAGGGATGAAAGGGACATTGGCTGAGTGGATAGGACATTGGCTGAGAGAGTGGACAATGGTTGTTTCAGACTGGAGGGAGGTATACAGTGGAGGTTTATATTAGGACCACTGATCTTTTTGATATATACTAATGACTTGGACTTGTGTTTACAGGGCATAACTTCAATGTTTGCCAATGTTTGTGACATCTGCAATGTAATAAAAGGGAAAGGACTAGTAACAGACTTCAGGAGGAAAGAGGCAGTCTGGTGAAATGGAACACACAAGAACAAATGAATTAGGAGCAGGAGTAGGCCATTCGGCCCCTCGAGCCTGCTCTGCCATTCAATGGCTGATCTGATTGTGAACTCAACTCCACTTTCCTGTCTGTGTCCCATAACCCTTGACTCCCTAATTGATCAAAAATCTATCGAACTCAGCCTTGAAGATATTCAATGATCCAGCCTCCACTGCTCTCTGGGGAAGAGAATTCCACAGACTGACCCCCCTCTGAGAGAAACACATTTCTCCTCAGCTCAGTTTTAAATGGAACGACCCTAATTTTTAAACTGTGTCCCCTCGTTCTAGTCTCCCCAACAAGGGGAAACATCCTCTCAGCATCCACCCTGTCCAGTCCCCTCGGGACCTGAGATGTTTCACTCAGATCACCTCTCATTCTTCTAAACTCCAGTGGGTATAGACCCAACCTGTTCAACCTTTCCTCATAAGATAACCCCTTCATCCCAGGAATCAGCCCCGTGAACCTTCTCTGAACTACTTCGAATGCAATTATATAATTTCTTCAGTAAGGAGACCAAAAGTGTCCACAATCCTGCAGACGTCGTCTAACTTATGCCCTGTACAGCTGGAACAACACTTCCCTACTTTGATATTCTATTCACCTTGCAATAAACAACAACATTCCATTTGCCTTCCTAATCACTCGCTGTAGCTACACGGTAACATTTTGTGATTCATGTACCAGGACACCCAGATCCCTCTGTACCGTACAGTTCTGCAGTCTCTCTCCATTTCAATAATATACTGATTTTTATTCTTCCTGCTAAAGTGGACAAGCTCACATTTTCCCACATTGTACTCCATCTGCCAATTTTTTGCTCACTCACTTAACCTCTGGAAATCTCTTTGTAGACACTTTTTGTCCTCTTGACAGCTTACTATCCAACCTATCATTGGACAGACACAGGGCAGGTTAACTTCAATGCTGAGAAATGTGATGTGATGCATTTTGGAAGGAAGACTGAGTGATATAAACTAAATGGTACAATGTTAGAATGGGTGACAGGACAGAGAGATCTGGGATTTCATCAATGTTCCCTGTTCTACCCAAAAGCTCAATTTGGGGCTTGGAATCTGTGAGTTGAATTTAGCTTCATCCTGAAAAGTGTTAGTAAACGTGTTGGGAAATGTGTCAAAAGCTGTTTCCATTCAGACATTCCTGCATTGTGGAAGTGTGAGCTGTCTTTGCAGAGACAGGAAATAGTGTTGTTTGAATGGACCTGCAGGTTTTAGTTGATGCAATAAGGTGAGAATTTGAATTGTGTCCCTTCCAGATACACAGAATTGAAGGTATTTACAGAACACCACATGAAGTAGTTTACCAATGTCTGACAAACTTCAAAGACTTCAAACACATGGAAGAAGAGGAGAAGGGAACAATATACAAAACCTCAGTCAGTCAGACAACAGCAGGAGGAAAATGAATCACTTTTTATGGGTTTTAATTTGAAGGCCTGAGCTGATGATTGAAAAAGTAGAAGTTCAAATCCCACGCTGGGCTGTTGTGAATTTGAATTTTGTTTTTTCTCAAAATAAACATAAATCTGGAATTAAAAAACCTCTGGGATGGAATGATTCACTCCTGTCTACTAGTGCAAAGCCCGTGTGTGTCTCAGTTTTGCTGTATTTATTAACGATTTAAGATGATGTGGTAGAATGCAACATACCCAAGTTTACCAATGACACAAAAATAGGCAGCATTGTAAGCAGTGTAGCTGGAAGCAGAACAATGCAAAGAGATATCTGAAGTGAATGGGCAAAACTGTGGTAGATAGATTTCAATGTCAGTAAAAAAGACTAGAACAGAGTACTTTATAAATGGTGAAAAGATAGAAAAACTGGAGGTTCAAAGAGACTTGAGGGGTCCGTGTCCATTTGAGTGCAGAGTAGATTTACCAGAATGATAACTGGACTCCAAGGGTTAAATTACAAGGTGATATTACACAAACTGGGAATAATTCCCTGGAATTTAGGAGGTTCAAGGTGATTTGATCAAAGATGTTGGGATTTTCAGGGGAACTGATGGGGTAGTTTGCGAGAATCTATTTCGGCAGCTTTGGAATATATGAACAAGAGTAGGCCATTCAGCCCATCGAGCCTGCTTCGCCATTCGAGACGATCATGGCTGATCATCCACTTCAATGTGTTTTTCCCAGACTATCCTCATACCCTTTATGTCATTGGTATTCAGCAATCTGTCAATCTCTGCTTTAAACATACTCAATGACTGAGCTTCCACAGCCCTCTGGGATAGAGAATTCCTAAGATTCACAACCCTCTGAGTAATGACATTTCTCCTCATCTCTGTCCCAAGTGGCTTCCCCCTTATTTTGAAATTGTGTCCCCTGGTTCTAGACTCCTCAACCAGGAGAAACATCTTACCTACATCTACCCTGTCTATTTGTAACGTTACCCCAGGGTCCCCACACAGCCTGTCTTCCCGTCCCCCTGCTTCTAAAGTGTCTCAGGGTCTCCTGGCACTTTCTATCTCTCTGCTTCTGTCTCTATCCCTCACTATCTCTCTGTTCTCTCTCCATTTCTATCTCTCCCTATATCTCTGTTACTCTACCTCTGTTCCTCTCTCTCTGACTATCACTCTCTCCCACCATGTTGGTTATCATTGGGGGTTGAGTTAAATCACAGACAAAATAAACACTTCACCTGTCTGCCCCGGAATAAATAGCAAAATTTGTGGATATTTTATGTCTGTATTCAGACAATATAGACAGGAGTGTATATTATATGATGGGATGCTGCAAATCGATTTACACTAGTACTGTCGGAAAAACAACTTAAAAAGAATTATTCACAAGTCTAGTCCAACTTAACGACAGATTTGACCCGATAAGGTAATAAATGCCAAAAGTCTGGAGTTTTTTGGAGTACGTTAAGCTTTTCTCTGTCTGGCTTTCAGAAATTAAACATTACACATGCACTGCAAGATTAAAGATTATACATAGGTTAGGTTACATAGAATTTTGGAAGGACTAACAAGGCTAGGGAATATCCAATGAATGGTCGGATCATAGGAAGTACCGAGTGTCAGAGGGATCTTGGTGTACTTGTCCATAGATCACTGAAGGCTGCAGCGCAGGGAGACAAGGTGGTTAGGAAGGTATATGGGATACTTGCCTTTATTAGTTGAGGCATAGAATATAAGAACAGGGAGGTTATGATGGAGCTGTATAAAACACTGGTTAGGCCACAGCTGGAGTACTGTGTACAGTTCTGGGCACCACACTATAGGAAGGATGTGATTGCACTGGAGAGGATGCAGAGGAGATTGACCAGGATGTTGCCTGGGCTGGAGCATTTCAGCTATGAAGAGAGACTGAAAAGGCTGGAGTTGTTTTCCTTAGAGCAGAGAAGGCTGAGGGGGGACCTGATTGAGGTGTACAAAATTATGAGGGGCATTGCTAGGTTAGATAGGAAGAAACTTTTTCCCTCAGCGGAGGGGTCAATAACCAGGGGGCATAGATTGAAGGCAAGGGGCAGGAGGTTTCGAGGGGATTTGAGGAAAAGATTTTTCACCCGGAAGGTTATTGGGTGATTTGATGAAGGTTTTAAATGTGATGAGGGTTTCTGCCTCTTCCATCCTTTCGAGTCATCGAGAGATACAGCACTTATACAGGCCCTTCGGCCCACCCAGTCTGTGCCGGCCATCAACCACCCATTTTATACTAATCCTTTCAGGCAGTGAGTTCCAGACACCCACCAGCCACTGGGTGAAGAAACTATTGATGTGTTTCGTTCTGTTAAGTTTGATGTCAATGTTTCCCCAGGATGTTGATGCTGGGTGATTCAGCGATGGGATAATGCTTTGAATGCCAAGGGGAGGTGGTTGGATTCTCTCTTGTTGCAGATGGTCATTGCCTGGCACTTGTGTGACGTGAATGTTACTTGCCACTGGTCGGCCCAAACCTGAATGTTGTCTGGGTCTTGGTGCATGTGGCTCTGGATTGCTTCATTATCTGAGGCAAAATACTGTGGATGCTGGAAATCTGGAAAGCATCGAGCTGAATCACTAACTCTGTTTCTCTCTCCACAGATGCTGCCTGACCTGCTCAGTATTTCCAGTATTTTCTCCTGGGATCTCAGCTGAAGATGGTTGAGCCTCGGACACTACCCTGAGGAACTCCTGCAGTGATGTCCTGGGACTGAGATGATTGACCTCCAACAACCACAACCATCTTCCTTTGTGCTCGGTATGACTCCAACCAGCGGATTCCCACTGACTTCAGTTTTACTCGGGCTCCTCGATGTCACACTCGGTCAAACGCTGCCTTGATGTGAAGGTCAGTCTCTCTTCCCAGTAGCAGACAGGAGTGAATCGTTCCCTTTGACTCTTTGTACACTGAAGAAGCTGTGTTTCTTCACAGCCTGATACAGGACTGTACACGGCCCATTAATGTAGCCCATCAAACACTCCCAGAGCAGGTTCAGCACAGCTTAGGAACAGAGTACAGTTCCTTCAACATTCTCTCTCTGTCTCTCCCTCCTGCTATCTCTGACATTAGGAGAGAGACAGAGGGAGAGAGGGTTAGTTATGAAGGCAGAGGGAGGGCTGAAGAGAGGGACAAAGTTGGAGAGAGAGAGATTGTTGAGGTGGATGAAAAGGCTAATGTAAGATATATTAATTTGATGTAATCCTTCACTGCTGTGTACACAAACAGAAAGAGATAGATTTGGCAGAAAAACACATCGGCAGAGAGGGAAATGTAGATGAAGTTGGGGCACAGGCAGATACATTTGATGATCCAGAAGGAACAGCCTCCATTTTAAACATCCAGCAAGCTATTCCACTGTGGGAGCCATCACACCCTCATGATATTTGATGTGCAAATTTCTTGCTGGCTTATTGGTTAATTTTTAAATCTGTGATTGATAGATTCTTGTTTACCAAAGGTATTAAGAGATAAGGGGCAAAGGCAGGATATATGGTGTAAGTTACATCACAGATCAGCCAAGATCACATTGGATGCCGGAACAGGATTGTGGCATTAAATTGCATCCTCCTCTTCCGATATCCCCTGTTAAATATCCTTCTTTCTCTTTTAGTCACCCTGTCAGTCTATGTCTCTCTGTTTCTCTCTCTCTGTCTCTATCGGACAGTGCAGAGTGAGATTCACTCTGTATCCACCCCATGATGTTCCTGCCCTGGGAGTGTGTGATGGGACAGTGTAGAGGGAAATTCACTCTGTGTCAAACCCAACATTGTGCTTAGCTTGGGAATATTTAATGGGACAGTGTAGCTGGAGATTTACTCTGTATCCCTGGAATTTTGAAGGCTCAGGTGTGATTTGATGATTGTTTTCAAGATAATAAGGGAAACTGATGGGGTAGACAGAGAGTAACAATTCCCACTGGCTGCAGAGTCTAGAACATGGGGGCATAGTCTAAAAATATAAACCTAGTCTAAAAACCTTTCAGGAGTGAAATGAAGAAACACTTCAACACACCAGGTGTGGTATCACTTTGGAACTCTCTTCCACAAACAGCAATTGATGCTGAGACACTTGTTAATTTTTAAATCTGAGTTTGATAGATTTTTATGAAACCTCTCTGTCACTCCCTCTCTCTTCTCCCATCTCTGCCTCTCTCTGTCTCTCCATCTGCCTTTCCATCTCTGTTGCTCTCACTCTCTCCTTCTCTCCCTGTCTCTCTCTCTCTCTCACTGTCTCTCCATCAGTCTCCCCACCCATCACTCCCTCTCTCTCCTCCTATCTCTGCTTCTCTCTCTATCCCTCCATCTGTCCGTCCCTCCCTGTCACTCCATCTCTCTCTGTCTCTCACTCTGTCCCTCCATCTGTTTTTCCCTCCCTCTGTCACTCCCTCTCTCTCCTTCTATCTCTCTCTCTCTGTCGCTCTATCCCTCCATCTATCCTTCCCTCCCTGTCACTCCATCTCTCTCCTTCTCTCTTTGTCTCTATCTCCGTCTCTCCATCTGTCTTTCCCTTCCTGTCGCTCCCTCTCTCTCCTTCTATCTCTGTCTCTCACTCTCTGTCTCTTCATCTGCCTTCCCAACCCCCTGACAATCCCTCTCTCTCCTTCCATCTCTGTCTCTGCATCTCTCTCTGCCTCTCTCTCTGCCTCTCTCTCTGTCTCTCTCTCTTTCCCTCCATCTGCCTTTCCCTCTCTGTCACGCCCACTCTTTCCGTCTTTCTCTGTCTCTCTCTCTCTCTATCCATCCATCTGTCCTTCCCTCCCTGTCACTCCTTCTCTCTCTGTCTTTCTCTCTGTCCCTCCATCTGTCTTTCTCTCCATGACACTGCCTCACTCTCCTTCTATCTCTGTCTTTCTCTCTGTCTCTCCATCTGTCTTTCCCTCTCTGTCTCTCCGTCTCTCTTCTATCTCTGTCTCTGCCTCTCTCCTTCGATCTCTGTCTCTGCCTCTCTCTCTGTCTCTCTCTCTGTCCCTCCATCTATCCTTCCCTCCCTGTCACTCCATCTCTCTCCTTCTCTCTCTGTCTCTCAATCTCTCCCTCCATCTGTCTTTCCCTCTCTGTCTCTCCGTCTCTCTTCTTCTATCTCTGTCTCTGCCTCTCTCTCTGTTTCTCTCTCTGTCCCTCCATCTGTCTTTCCCTCTCTGTCTCTCCCACTCTCTCCGTCTCTCTCTGTCTCTCTCTCTGTCCCTCCATCTGTCAAAGAACAAAGAACAGGACAGCACAGGAACAGGCCATTCGGCCCTCCAAGACTGTGCCGATCTTGATGCCTGCCGAAACTAAAACCTTCTGCACTTCTGGGGTCCGTATCCCTCTATTCCCATCCTATTCATGTATTTGTCAAGATGTCTCTTAAACATCTCTATGGTCCCTGCTTCCACCACCTCCCCAGCAACACATTCCAGGCACTCACCACCCTCTGTGTAAGGAACTTGCCTCGCACATCCCCTCTAAACTTTGCCCCTCTCACCTTAAACCTCTGTCCCGTAGTAACTGACTCTTCCACCCTGGGAAAAAGCTTCTGACTATCCACTCTGTCCATGCCACTTATAACTTTGTAAACCTCTATCATGTCGCCCCTCCACCTCCGTCGTTCCAGTGAAAACAATCCGAGTTTATCCAACCTCTCCTCATCGCTAATGCCCTCCAGACCAGGCAACATCCTGGTAAACCTCTTCTGTACCCTCTCCAAAGCCTCCACGTCCTTCTGGTAGTGTGACGACCAGAATTCTAAGTGTGGCCTAACTAAAGTTCTGTACAGCTGCAACATGACTTGCCTATTTATATACGCTGTGCCCCGACCGATGAAGGCAAGCATGCTGTATGCCTTCTTGACTACCTTATCCACCTGTGTTGCACTTTCAGTGACCTGTGGACCTGTACGCCCAGATCTCTCTGCCTGTCAATACTCCGAAGGGTTCTGCCATTTACTGTATACCTCCCACCTGCATTAGACCTTCAGAAATGTATTACCTCACATTTGTCCGAATTAAACTCCATCTGCCATTTCTCCGCCCAAGTCTCCAACCGATCTATATCCTGCTGTATCCTCTGACCATCCTCATCACTATCCGCAACTCCACCAACCTTTGTGTCGTCCGCAAACTTACTAATCAGACCAGCTACATTTTCCTCCAAATCATTTATATATCCTACAAACAGCAAAGGTCCCAGCAGTGATCCCTGCGGAACACCACTAGTCACATCCCTCCATTCAGAAAAACACCCTTCCACTGTTACCCTCTGTCTTCTATGAACGAGCCAGTTCTGTATCCATTTTACCTTTCCCTCTCTGTCACTCCCTCTCTCTCCTTCTATCTCTGTCTCTCTCTCTGTTCCTCCATCTGTCCTTCCCTCTCTGTCACTCCATCTCTCCCTCTCTACTTCTCTCTGCCTCTCCCTCTCGCTTCTTCCCTCTCTCTGTCCCTCCATCTCTCTTTCTCCCCCTGTCACTCCCTCTCTCTCGGTCTATCTCAGTCTCTGCCTCTCTCTGTTCCTCCATTTGTCGTACCCTCTCTGTCACTCACTCTCTCTCCTTCTATCTCTGTCGCTCTCCATCTGTCCTTCCCTCCCTGTCACTCCATCTCTCCCATTCTCTCTCTGTCTCTCACTTCGTCCCTCCATCTGTTTTTCCCTCCCTGACAATCCCTCTCTTTCCTTCCATCTCTGCCTCTCTCTCTGTTTCTCCTTCTGTCTTTCCCTCTCTGTCTCTCCATCTCTCTCCTCTCTCTGTCTCTCCATCTCTCTCTCCCCCCACCACTGTCACTCCCTCTCTCTCCTTCTATCTCTGTCTCCTCCTCTCTCTGTGTCCCTCCATCTGTCCTTCCCTCTCTGTCTCTCCCTCTCTCTCCTTCTATCTCTGTCTCTGCCTCTCTCTCTGTCTCGCTCTCTTTCTCTCCAACTGCCTTTCCCTCTCTGTCTCTCCCTCTCTCTCCTTCTCTCTCTGACTCTGCCTCTCTCTCTGTCTCTCTCTCTGTCTCTCTCTCTGTCTCTCTCTCTGTCTCTCCATCTGTCCCTCCATCTGTCTTTCCCTCTCTGTCACTCCCTCTCTCCTTCTCTCTCTGCTCCTCCATCTGTCTTTCCATCTCTGTCATTCCCTCGCTCACATTCTCTCTCTGTCTCTCACTCTGTCCCTCTATCCGTCCTTCCCTTCCTTACACTCCCTCTCTCTCTTCTTTCCCTCTCTGCCACTCTCTCTGTCTCTCTCTCTGTCCCTCCATTTGTCTTTCCCTCTCTGTCTGTCTCTCTCCTTCTATCTCTGTCTCTCTCTCTATCTCTCCATCTGTCCTTCCCTCCCTGTCACTCCCTCTCTCTACTTCTCTCTCTGCCTCTCTCTCTCTGTCTCTCCATCTCTCTTTCCGTCTCTGTCACTCCTTCTCTCTCTGTCTCTCACACTCTATCCCTCCATCTGTCATTCCCTCCGTGTCACTCCTCTCTCTGTCTCTCCATCTGTCTTTCCCTCTCTGTCTCTCCCTCTCTCCAATTCTATCTCTGTCTCTCTTTCTGTTCCTCCATCTGTCTTTCCCTCTCTGTCACTCCCTTTCTCCTTCTCTTTCTCTTTCCCTCCATCTGTCTTACCCTCCCTGTCTCTCCATCTCTCTCCCTCTCACTCTGTCTCTCTCTCTCTGTCCCTTCTTCTGCCTTTCCCTTCCTGACACTCCCTGACTCTCCTTCCATCTCTGTCTCTCTCTTTGTCTGTCTCTCTCTGTCCCTCCATCGGTCTTTCCCTCCCTGACACTCCCTCTCTCTCCTTCTGTCTCTGCCTCTCTCTCTCTGTCTCTCCATCTGTCTTTCCCTCCCTGTCACTCCCTCTCTCCCCTTCTATCGCTGCCTCTCTCTCTCTCTGTCCCTCCATCTGTCTTTCCTTCTCTGTCTCTCACTCTCTCTCCTTCTCTCTCTGTCTCTCTCTCTGTCTCTCCATCTATCTTCCCCACTGCCTGTCACTCCCTCTCTCTCCTTCAAACTCTATCTCTGCCTCTCTCTCTGTCTCTCTCTCTGTCCCAGCATCTGTCTTTCCCTGCCCTATCACTCCCTCTCTCTCCTTCTATCTCTGTCTCTTTCTCTCTGTCGCTCCATCTTTCCTACCCTCCCTGAAACTCCATCTTTCTCCTTCTCTCTCTGTCTCTCACGTTGTCCCTCGATCTGTCTTTCCCTTCCTGACACTCCCTCTCTCTCCTTCTATCTCTATCTCTGCCACTCTTTCTGTCTCTCTCTCTTGTCCCTCCATCTGTCTTTCCCTCTCTGTCTCTCCGTCTCTCTCCTTCTCTCTCTCCTTCTCTCTCTCCTTCTCTCTCGCCTTCTCTCTCTCTCCCTCTATCTCTGTCTCTCCATCTGTTTTTCCCTCTATGTGTCTCCTTCTCTCTCTCTCTCTCTCTGTCTCTCTCTCTGTCTCTCTCTGTCCCTCCATCTGTCTTTCCCTTCTTGACACTCCCTCTCTCTCCTTCTATCTCTGTCTGGCTCTCACTCTGTCCCTCCATCTGTCTTTCCCTCTCTGTCTCTCCGTCTCTCTCCTTCTCTCTCTCTCTCTCTTCCTCTATTTCTGTCCCTCCATCTGTCCATCAGGCTCCTCGATGTCACACTCAGTCAAACACTGCCTTGATGTTAAGGTCAGTCTCTCTTCCCAGTAGCAGACAGGAGTGAATCGTTCCCTTTGACCCGTTGTACACTGAACAAGCTGTGTTTCTTCACAGCCTGATACAGGACTGTACACGGCCGATTAATGTAGCCCATCAAACACTCCCAGAGCAGGTTCAGCACAGCTTAGGAACAGAGTACAGTTCCTTCAACATTCTCTATCTGTCTCTCCCTCCTGCTATCTCTGACACTAGGAGAGAGACAGAGGGAGAGAGGGTTAGATATGAAGGCAGAGAGAGGGCTGTAGAGAGGGACAAAGATGGAGAGAGAGAGATTGTTGAGGTGGATGAAAAGGATAATGTAACATATATTAATTTGATGTAATCCTTCACTGCTGTGGACACAAACATATAAGAGATAGATATGGAGAGAAAAAAAACATCGGGAGAGGGGGAAATGTCGATGAAGTTGGGGCCCAGGCAGATACGTTTGATGATCCAGAAGGAACAGCCTCCATTTTAAACATCCAGCAAGCTATTCCACTGTGGGAGCCATCACACCCTCATGATATTTGTTGTGCAAATTTCTTGCTGGCATATTGGTTAATTTTTAAAGCTGTGATTGATAGATTCTTGTTAACCAAAGGTATTAAGAGATAAGGGGCAAAGGCAGGATATATGGTGTAAGTTACATCACAGATCAGCCCTGATCTCATTTGATGCAGGAACAGGATTGTGGGGTTAAATTGCATCCTCCTCTTCCAGTATCCCCTGTGAAGTATCCTTCTTTCTCTTTTAGTCACCCTGTCAGTCCATGTCTCTCTGTTTCTCTCTTTCTGTCTCTCACTCTGTCTCTATCGGACAGTGCAGAGTGAGATTCACTCTGTATCCACCCCATGATGTTCCTGCCCTGGGAGTGTGTGATGGGACAGCGTCGAGGGACATTTACTCTGTGTCAAACCCAACATTGTGCTTGACTTGGGAATGTTTAATGGGACAGTGTAGTTGGAGATTTACTGTGTATCCCTGGAATTTTGAAGGCTCAGGTGTGATTTGATGATTGTTTTCAAGGTAATAAGGGAAACTGATGGGGTAGACAGAGAGTAACAATTCCCACTGGCTGCAGAGTCTAGAACATGGGGGCATAGTCTAAAAATATAAACCTAGTCTAAAAACCTTTCAGGAGTGAAATGAAGAAACACTTCAACACACCAGGTGTGGTATCAGTTTGGAACTCTCTTCCACAAACAGCAATTGATGCTGAGACACTTGTTAATTTTTAAATCTGAGTTTGATAGATTTTTATGAAACCTCTCTGTCACTCCCTCTCTCTTCTCCCATCTCTGCCTCTCTCTCTCTCTCTCTCTCTCCATCTGTCTTTCCATCTCTGTCGCTCTCACTCTCTCCTTCTCTCTCTGTCTCTCTCTGTCCCTCCATCTGTCAAAGAACAAAGAACAGTACAGCACAGGAACAGGCCATTCGGCCCTCCAAGACTGCGCTGATCTTGATGCCTGCCTAAACTAAAACCTTCTGCACTTCCGGGGTCCGTATCCCTCTATTCCCATCCTATTCATGTATTTGTCAAGATGTCTCTTAAACGTCTCTATGGTACCTGCTTCCACCACCTCCCCCGGCAACACGTTCCAGGCACTCACCACCCTCTGTGTAAGGAACTTGCCTCGCACATCCCCTCTAAACTTTGCCCCCTCTCACCTTAAATCTCTGTCCCGTAGTAACTGACTCTCCCACCCTGGGAAAAAGCTTCTGACTATCCACTCTGTCCATGCCACTTATAACTTTGTAAACCTCTATCATGTCGCCCCTCCACCTCCGTCGTTCCAGTGAAAACAATCCGAGTTTATCCAACCTCTCCTCATCGCTAATGCCCTCCAGACCAGGCAACATCCTGGTAAACCTCTTTGGTACCCTCTCCAAAGTCTCCACGTCCTTCTGGTAGTGTGGCGACCAGAATTCTAAGTGTGGCCTAACTAAAGTTCTGTACAGCTGCAACATGACTTGCCTATTTTTATACTCTATTCCCCGACCGATGAAGGCAAGCATGCTGTATGCCTTCTTGACTACCTTATCCACCTGTTTTTCCCTACTTGACACTCCCTCTCTCTCCTTCTATCGCTGTCTCTCTCTCTCTGTCTCCCATCTGTCTTTCCCTCCCTGTCACTCCCTCTCTCTCCTTCTATCTCTGTCTCTGTTCTATCCCTCCATCTGTCCTTCCCTCCCAGTTACTCCATCTCTCTGCTTCTCTCTCTGTCTCTCTCTCTCTGTCCCTCCATCTGTCTTTCCCTCCCTGACACTCCCTCTCACTCCTTCTATCTCTGTCTGCCTCTCACTCTGTCCCTCCATCTGTCTTTCCCTCTCTTTCTCTCCATCTCTCTCCTTCTATCTCTGTCTGCCTCTCACTCTGTCCCTCCATCTGTCTTTCCCTCTCTGTCTCTCCATCTCTCTCCTCTCTCTGTCTCTTTCTTTGCCCCTCCATCTGTCTTTCCCTCTCTGTCTCTCCGTCTCTCTCCTTCTCTCTCTCTCTGTCCCTCTCACTCTGTCTCTCTCTCTCTCTCTCTCTGTCTCTCTCTCTCTGTCCCTCCATCTCTTTCCCTCTCTGTCTCTCCCTCTCTCTCCTTCTATCTCTGTCTCGCCATCTGTCTTTCCCTCTCTGTCAGTCCCTCTCTCTCCTTCTCTCTCTGTCTCTGTCTCTCTCTCTGTCCCTCCATCTCTCCATCAGGCTCTTCGATGCCACCCTCGGTCAAACACTGCCTTGATGTTAAGGTCAGTCTCCCTTCCCAGTAGCAGACAGGAGTGAATCGTTCCCTTTGACCCGTTGTATACTGAACTTGCTCTGCTTCTTCACAGCCTGATACAGGACTGTACACGGCCGATTAATGTAGCCCATCAAACACTCCCAGAGCAGGTTCAGCACAGCTTAGGAACAGAGTACAGTTCCTTCAACATTCTCTCTCTGTCTCTCCCTCCTGCTATCTCTGACACTAGGAGAGAGACAGAGGGAGAGAGGGTTAGTTATGAAGGCAGAGAGAGGGCTGTAGAGAGGGACAAAGTTGGAGAGAGAGAGATTGTTGAGGTGGATGAAAAGGATAATGTAAGATATATTAATTTGATGTAATCCTTCACTGCTGTGGACACAAACATATAAGAGATAGATATGGAGAGAAAAAAAACATCGGGTGAGGGGGAAATGTCGATGATGTTGGGGCCCAGGCAGATACTTTTGATGATCCAGAAGAAATAGCCTCTATTTTAAACATCCAGTAAGCTATTCCACTGTGGGAGCCATCACACCCTCATGATATTGTTTGTGGAAATTTCATGCTGGATTATTGGTTAATTTTTAAACCTGTGATTGATAGATTCTTGTTAAACAAAGATAGTAAGAGATAAGGGGCAAAGGCAGGATATATGGTGTAAGATAGATCACAGATCAGCCCTGATCTCATTGAATGCCGGAACAGGGTTGTGGGGTTAAATTACATCCAATATCCGATGTTAAATATCCTTCTTTCTCTGTCAGTCACCCTGTCAGTCTATGTCTCTCTGTCTAAACTAAATGGTACAATGTTAAAATGGGTGAAGGAACAGAGAATCCTTCCCCATCCAGGAGCTGACAGTGTCTCTCCCTCTCTCTCTCTCTCTCCCCCCTCTCTCACTCCCCGCTTTTTGCTGTCTCTCTTTCTCTTTCAATACTGATCCTGACTTTTCTCAGAATCCTTCTTGGTTGAATAGTACCCTGAAATGTTTCAGTCTCACTGTTACAAGGAACAAGTCACATTTCTGTGGTATTTTCGCTATCTTAATGATTCAATTTGGAGCTTGGATTGTGTCAGGTAAATGTGGTTTCTCATTCAGACATTTCTGCATTGTGGAACTGTCAGTTATCTGTGCAGGGACAGGATATCGGGGTGTCTGAATGGAGTTGAAGATTTTGGTTGCTTGAATAGGGTGTGAATTAGATTGTGGATCGTGTCCCTGAAGGTATTTAAGCCGATGACCTGAGAGAATGAAGTGGTTTACCAATGTCTGAATAACATCAAAGTCTTCAAACACATGAAAGAACAAGATTGGAGACAATACACAAAAGCTGAGACAGTCAGGTCACAACAGGAGGAAGGTGAATGTCTTTTACAGTTTGTAATCTGAAAGCCTGAGGTAATGACTGAAAAAGTCGGAGTTCAAATCCCACATTGGGCTCTTGTGAATTTGAATTTCTCTGAAAATAAAAAATAACTCTGGAATAATAAATCCTCCAGGATGAAATGATTCAATCTCACTGCTCTGACACTGATTTACCTTCAAGTAGCGTTTTCCAGTCCACCTTTTCTAAATCGCCTTCCACCGGCCCAGCTTCATTCCCTAAAACTAAGTGTCAAACTGACCCATCTCTTGTTGACCTTGCTACGTACTGGCCTAAAAAACTTCCCCTGAATGTATATTTAGAATTCTGTATCCTTGATACCTTTTACACTAGTCTCAGATATCAATGCACTAGTTAGGTCTGCACTAGACCCTGTCTCTGTTTATATTACACATGGACCTGTCTCTGCTATAAAAATGGTTTAAAAAGTGGAGAGCAAACCCTCCAATTTATACACTAGATCTGAAGAAATAGGAGCAGGAGTAGGCCATTCAGCCTCTTGAGCCTGTTCTGTCAGTCAATATGATCATGATTGATCTGATAGTGACTTTAACTCCATTCTCCTGCCTGCCCCCCATAACCCTTGACTCCCTTGTAAATTCATTGACCCAACCTCCACTGCTCTCTGGGGAAGAGAATTCCAAAGCCTAACCAACCTCTGGGAGAAAGAAGTCTTCCTTAGCTCAGTCTTAAATGGCAGACCCTTTATTTTTCAACGGTGCCCCCTAGTTCAAGACTCCTCCACAAGGGAAACATCCTCCCAACATCCGCCCTGTCAAGTCCCCTCAGAATCTTGTATGTTTCAATAAGATCACCTCTCATTCTTCTAAACTCCAATGAGTATCGGCCCAACCTGTTCAACTATTCCTCATGAGATAACCCCCTCATCCCAGGAATCAGCCGAGTGAACCTTCTCTGAACTGATTCCAATGTATCCAGGCCTGACCATTTATTCACTTTCAAAGATGCTAAACACCTTAATATTTCCCTCTCACTCTGTTTATCCCATCCAATATTTCACACTCCTCCTCTTTAACTACAATGTCTGCATTGTTCCCCCTCTTTTATAAAGACGGAGACAAAGTATTCATTAAGAACCGTGCCCACATCTCCCACCTGCATACACACATTCCCTTTCTGGTCCCTAATACTCTATCCTTAGTTATCCTCTTGCTCTTCATGTATTTATAAAACATCTTTGTGCTTTCCTTGATTTTACTTGGTAATATTATTTTCCGACTATCTTTTTGCTTTCCTAATTTTCTTTTTAATTTCACCCCTGCACTTTCTTCACTCCTCTCGGCTTTCTGTGGTATTGAGCTCTCGGTATCTGACATAAGAATTAGAATTAGAATATTACAGCGCAGTACAGGCCCTTCGGCCCTCGATGTTGCGCCGAGCTGTGAAACCATCTGACCTACACTATTCCATTTTCATCCATGTGTCTATCCAATGACCACTTAAATGCCCTTAAAGTTGGCGAATCTACTACTGCTGCAGGCAGGGCATTCCACGCCCTTACTACTCTCTGAGTAAAGAAACTACCTCTGACATCTGTCCTATATCTATCACCCCTCAACTTAAAGCTATGTCCCCTCGTGTTTGCCATCACCATCCGAGGAAAAAGACTCTCACTATCCACCCTATCTAACCCTCTGATTATCTTGTATGTCTCTATTAAGTCACCTCTCCTCCTCCTTCTCTCCAACGAAAACAACCTCAAGTCCCTCAGCCTTTCCTCGTAAGACCTTCCCTCCATACCAGGCAACATCCTAGTAAATCTCCTCTGCACCCTTTCCATAGCTTCCACATCCTTTCTATAATGCGGTGACCAGAACTGCACGCAATACTCCAGGTGCGGTCTCACCAGAGTTTTGTACAGCTGCAGCATGACCTCGTGGCTCCGAAACTCGACCCCCCTACTAATAAAAGCTAACACACCATATGCCTTCTTAACAGCCCTATTAACCTGGTTAGCAACCTTCAGGGATTTATGCACCTGGACACCAAGATCTCTCTGCTCATCTACACTGACAAGAATCTTCCCATTAGCCCAGTACTCTGCATTCCTGTTACTCCTTCCGAAGTGAATCACCTCACACTTTTCCGCATTAAACTCCATTTGCCATCTCTCAGCCCAGCTCTGCAGCCTATCTATGTCTCTCTGTACCCTACAACATCCTTCGGCACTATCCACAACTCCACCGACCTTAGTGTCATCTGCAAATTTACTAACCCACCCTTCTACACCCTCTTCCAGGTCATTTATAAAAATGACAAACAGCAGTGGCCCCAAAACAGATCCTTGCGGTACACCACTAGTAACTAAACTCCAGGATGAACATTTGCCATCAACCACCACCCTCTGTCTTCTTTCAGCTAGCCAATTTCTGATCCAAAGCTCTAAATCACCTTCAACCCCATACTTCCGTATTTTCTGCAATAGCCTACCGTGGGGAACCTTATCAAACGCCTTACTGAAATAAGCTTGCCTTTTGTGCCTTATTCTACCTGGTTTGATTCTTGCTATCTCAGGGGCTCTAGATTTGGGAGTCTCACCCTGTTTGTCTTTGTGGGAAAATATTTGTTCTCAACCCTCTCAGGGAGTCGAGGGTTCTGCAGAGCAGGCCTGAAAGAGGAGTTGAGTGTTGATACAGATCAGTCATGATCTTATTGAATGGCAGGGCAGGCTCGAGGGGCAGAATGGCCTACTCCTGCTCCTACGTCTTGTGTTCTTGTGTCCAGTTCAATATCTCCTTTAGTGACTTGGTGCCAAATTGTTATTATGTTTTATTCATTTGTTGGATGTGTTCATTACTGGCTATGCCAGCATTTTATTGCCCATCACCAATTGCCGTTGAACCTTCTTGAACCGCTGCAGTCCATGTGGGGTAGGTACACCCACAGTGCTGTTAGGAAGTGAGATCCAGGATTTTGACCTAGTGACAGTGAAGGAATGGTGATATAGTTCCAAGTCAGGATGGTGTGAGACTGGAAGGGAAACTTGCAGGTGGTGGTGTTCCCATATGTGTTTCCTGTTTGTTTGCTCTCTCTCCCCCTCATTATTTCTAGACCTCCCTGTCCTTCTGTCCCTCTCTGTCATGGGAACCTAAGAACAGAAGGAAGTGGGTGCAGGAACAGAGAGACCTGGGGATGTCTGTGCACAAATTGAAGGTGGCAGAGCTAGTTGAGAAAGTGGTTAAAAGGCATATGGGATCCTCGGCTTTGTAAATGGAGGCTGAGAGTATAAAAGCAAGGAGGTTATGATGAAGCTTTATAAAACACTGCTTCATCCTCAACTAGTATTGTGTCCAATTCTGGACACCGTACTTTCGGAAGGATGTGGGGGCTTTAGAGAGGATGCAGAAAAGATTCACGAGCAAGGTTCCAGGGATGAGGGACTTCAGTTATGTGGATAGATTGGAGAAACTGGTGTTGTTCTCCACAGAGAAGAGAAACTTGAGATAAGATTTGATAGTGGTGTTCAAAATCATGAGGGGTCCTGACAGAGTAGATGTAGGAGTAGGAATGCAGTACATAGGACATTCCAGACCCATTTCTGTTCAGTGTTTACTTAAACAAGTGAATTGACCATTTAATATTTTTAACTTACTTAACCCTTGTGTTCCCACAAAGATCAAGCGAGCAAATTCAACAGTGGTCACTTTGACTTCATCCCATCGTGTCTTATGTACATTCTGACAGGATTGCAGGTATAACTGTAGTCATAAAATTCAGCTGAAAATTGATCATTTACATTGTTATTTCAGTCCATATTTACAGTACACACGGTACCTTACTGTTGTAATAAAGTCATATAGTGTCTATTCATCCCACTGGGGCAAAATGTCACTGGCTCAACATTCTCACCAAATACTAAAGCATTCCACAATGCAAGACTCACAAATTCAACACAAGTTTCCTTTTCTGAGTCTCGCTGGTCTGTTCTGATTCTCTGAGGGATTACTGATGCTTATCCTCCACATGAGCAATCGTCCTAATCCCGTGTGCCTGTCCTGCTCCCAAACCCGGCATCCGCTTACATTAAGGCAAGTGATACAGGAGCATCTCAGTGACTGAGGCAGGTGAGTCTTGAGGCTGAGCCGGGCACAGTGAGTGACCCGGGTTAATCCGACACTCCAGGGACAGTTTAAACTGAACTGTACTCTGTATCTAACCTGTGCTGTACCTTCTCTGAGAGTGTTTGATGGGGCAGTGCAGACGAGGAGAGTTATTCCTTACCCATTTTAAACATGGAGAAGTGAAGATCCAAGAGATTGTTTTAAGTGTGATGAGGGTTTCTGCCTCTACCATCCTTTAGAGTCATAGAGAGATACAGCACTTATACAGGTCCTTCGGCCCGCCCAGTCTGTGCCGGCCATCAACCACACATTTTATACTAATCCTTTCAGGCAGTGAGTTCCAGACACCCACCAGCCACTGGGTGAAGAAACTATTGATGTGTTTCGTTCTGTTAAGTTTGATGTCAATGTTTCCCCAGGATGTTGACGCTGGGTGATTCAGTGATGGGATAATGCTTTGAATGCCAAGGGGAGGTGGTTGGATTCTCTCTTGTTGCAGATGGTCATTGTCTGGCACTTGTGTGACGTGAATGTTACTTGCCACTGGTCGGCCCAAACCTGAATGTTGTCCGGGTCTTGGTGCATGTGGCTCTGGATTGCTTCATTATCTGAGGCAAAATACTGTGGATGCTGGAAATCTGGAAAGCATCGAGCTGAATCACTAACTCTGTTTCTCTCTCCACAGATGCTGCCTGACCTGCTCAGTATTTCTAGTATTTTCTCCTGGGATCTCAGCTGAAGATGGTTGAGCCTCGGACACTACCCTGCGGAACTCCTGCAGTGATGTCCTGGGACTGAGATGATTGACCTCCAACAACCACAACCATCTTCCTTTGTGCTCGGTATGACTCCAACCAGCGGATTCCCACTGACTTCAGTTTTACTCGGGCTCCTCGATGTCACACTCGGTCAAACGCTGCCTTGATGTTAAGGTCAGTCTCTCTTCCCAGTAGCAGACAGGAGTGAATCGTTCCCTTTGACCCGTTGTACACTGAACAAGCTGTGTTTCTTCACAGCCTGATACAGGACTGTACACGGCCGATTAATGTAGCCCATCAAACACTCCCAGAGCAGGTTCAGCACAGCTTAGGAACAGAGGATAGTTCCTTCAACATTCTCTCTCTGTCTCTCCCTCCTGCTATCTCTGACACTAGGAGAGAGACAGAAGGAGAGAGGGTTAGATATGGAGACAGAGAGTGCTGTGGAGAGAGACAAGGTTGGAGAGAGAGAGATTGCGGGGTCGATTGAAAGGGAGAATGTAAGAGAAATTAATTTGATGTAATCCTTCACTGCTGTGTGCACAAACATTTAAGAGATAGGTATGGAGACAGAAACATCGGGAGAGATCTCTGTCTCTCTCTCTCTGTCTCTCCATTTGTCTTTCCCTCTATGTCTCTCCCACTCTCTCCATCTCTCTCTGTGTCTCTCTCTCTCCCTCCATCTGTCTTTCCCTCTCTGTCTCTCCCACACTCTTCATCTCTCTCTGTCTCTCCATCTGTCTTTCCCTCTCTGTGTCTCCCACTCTCTGCTTCTCTCTCTGTCTCTCTCTCTGTCCCTCCATCTGTCTTTCCCTCTCTGTGTCTCCCACTCTCTCCTTCTCTCTCTGTCTCTCTCTCTGTCCCTCCATCTGTCTTTCCCTCCCTGACACTCGCTTTCTCTCCTTCTATCTCTGTTTCTCTCTCTCTGTCCCTCCATCTGTCTTTCCCTCCCTGTCACTCCCTGTCTCATCTTCTATCTCTGTCTCTCTCTCTCTCTGTGCCTCCATCTGTCTATCACCCCCTGTCTCTGCCTCTCTCTCCTTCCATCTCAGCCCCTCTCTCTCTCTGTCTATCCATCTGTCTTTCCCTCTCTGCGTCTCCCACTCTCTGCTTCTCTCTCTGTCACTCTCTCTGTCCCTCCATCTGTCTTTCCCTCCCTGACACTCCCTCTCTCTCCTTCTATCTCTGTCTCTCTCTCTCTGTCCCTCGATCTGTCTTTCCCTGTCTGTCTCTCCCTCTCTCTCCTTCCCTCTCTGTCTCTCTCTCTCTCTCTGTCTCACGATCTATCTTGCCCACCCCCTGTCACTCCCTCTATCGCCTTCTGTCTCTATCTCTGCCTCTCTCTCTGTCTCTCTCTCTGTCCCACCATCTGTCTTTCCCTGCCCTGTCACTCCATCTCTCTCCTTCTCTCTCTGTCTCTCACTTTGTCCCTCCATCTGTCTTTCCCTTCCTGACACTCCCTCGCAATACATCTATCTCTGTCTCTGCCACTCTCTCTGTCTTTCTCGGTTGTCTCTCCATCTGTCTTTCCCTATCTGTCTCTCCCTCTCTCTCCTTCTGTCTCTGTCTCTCTCTCTCTATCGCTCCATCTTTCTCTGTCCTCTCTATCCCTCCCTATCACTACCTCTTTCTCCTACTAACTCTGTCTCACTGTCCCTCCATCTGTCTCTGCACCACACCGTCACTCCATCTCTCTCCTTCTGTCTCTGTCTCTCTCTCTCTATCGCTCCATCTGTCTTTCCCTCCCTGTCACTCCATCTCTCTCCCTGTCTCTCTCTCTCTGTCCCTCCATCTGTCTTTCACTTCCTGACACTCCCTCTCACTACTTCTATCTCTGTCTCTGCCACTCTCTCCGTCTTTCTCTCTTGTCGCTCCATTTGTCTTTCCCTCTCTGTCTCTCCATCTCTCTCCTTCTCTCTCTCGCTGCCTCTCTCTCTGTCCCTCCATCTGTCTTTCCCTCTCTGTCTCTCCCTCTCTCTCCTTCTATCTCTGTCTCTCCATCTGTCTTTCCCTCTCTGTCTCTCCCTCTATCTCCTTCTCTCTCTGTCACTGTCTCCAGCTCTGTCCCTCCATCTGTCTTTCCCTCTCTGTCTCTCTGTCTCTCTCCTTCTCTCTCTGTCTCTGCCTCTCTCTCTGCCTCTCTCTCTGTCCCTCCATCTGTCTCTCCCTTCCTGACACTCCCTCTCACTACTTCTATCTCTGTCTCTCTCTCTGTCTCTCCATCTGTTTTTCCCTCTGTCACCCCTCTCTCCTTCTCTGTCTCTCTCTCTCTCTCCTTCTCTCTCACTCTGTCCCTCCATCCGTCTTTCCCTCACTGTCACTCCCTCGCTCTCCTATCTCTGTCTTTCTCTCTGTCTTTCCATCTGTATTTCCCTCCCTATCACTCCCTCTCACTCGTTCCATTTCAGCCTCTCTCCCTGACCCTCCATCTGTCTTCCCACCCCCCACTCATCACTCCATCTCTCTCCTTTTATCTCTGTCTCTATCCCTCCTTCTGTCCTTCCTTCCCTGTCACTCCATTTCTTTCCCTGTCTCTCTCTCTGTCCCTCCATCTGTCTTTCCCTCTCTGTCTCTCCCGCTCTCTCCTTCCATCTGTGCCTCTCTCTCTCTCTCTCTCCATCTGTCTTTACCTCTCTGTCTCTCCCTCTCTCTCCATCTATCTCTGTCTCTCTCTCTCTCTGTCTCTCCAACAGCCTTTCCCTCTCTGTCTGTCCCACAATCTCCTTCTCTCTCTGTCTCTGCCTCTCACTCTGTCTCTCTGTCTCTCTCTCTCTGTCCCTCCATCTGCCTTTCCCTCCCAGTCACTCCTTCTCTCTCCTTCTATCTCTGTCTCTCTCTCTGTCCCTCCATCTGTCTTTCCCTCTCTGTTGCTCCCTCTCTCTCCTTCTATCTCTGTCTCTCTCTCTGTTCCACCATTTGTCTTTCCCTCTCTGACACTCCCTCTCTCTCCTTCTATCTCTGGCTCTCTCTCTCGATCCCTCCATCTGTCCCTCCCTCTCTGTCACTCCCTCGCTCTCCTTCTATCTCTGTCTCTCTCTCTCTCTATCCCACCATCTGTCCCTCCCTCTCTGTCACTCCCTCTCTCTCCTTCTATCTCTGTCTCTCTCTCTCTATTCCTCCATCTGTCCCTCCCTCCCTGTCACTCCATCTCTCTCCTTCTCTCTCTGTCTCTCAGTCTGTCCCTTTATCTGTCCTTGCCTCCCTGACATTCCCTCTCTCTCCTTCCATCTCTGTATCTCTCTCTGTCTCTCCATCTGTATTTCCCTCTGTCACCCCCGCTCTCCTTCTCTGTCTCTCCCTCTCTCTCCTTCTCTCTCACTCTGTCCCTCCATCCGTCTTTCCCTCCCTGTCATTCCCTCTCTCTCCTATCTCTGTCTTTCTCTCTGTCTCTCCATCTGTATTTCCCACCCACCCCCCCATCACACCATCTCTCTCCTTCTATCTCTGTCTCTATCTCTCGATCCCTCCATCTGTCCTTCCCTCCCTGTCACTCCATTTCTCTCCCTGTCTCTCTCTCTCTGTCCCTCCATCTGACTTTCTGTCCCTGACACTCCCTCTCGCTCCTTCTCTCTCTGTCTCTCTCTCTGTCCCTCCATCTGTCTTTCCCTCTCTGTCTCTCCCGCTCACTCCTTCCATCTCTGCCTCTCTCTCTCTCTGTCTCTCCATCTGTCTTTACCTCTCTGTCTCTCCCTCTCGATCCATCTATCTCTGCCTCTCTCTCTCTCTGTCTCTCCATATGTCTTTCCCTTCCTGTCACTCCCTCTCTCTCCTTCCATCTCTGCCTCTCTCTGTCTCACCAACTGCCTTTCCCTTTCTGTCTCACCCACATTCTCCTTCTCTCTCTGTCTCTGCCTCTCTCTCTGTCTCTCTCTCTCTGTCCCTCCATCTGCCTTTCCCTCCCAGTCACTCCTTCTCTCTCATTCTATCTCTGTCTCTCTCTCTGTTCCACCATTTGTCTTTCCTTGCTGTCACTCCCACTCTCCTTCTCTCTGTCTCTCCCTCTCCCTCCTTCTCTCTCTCTCTGTCCCTCCATCTGTCTTTCCCCCCATGTCACTCCCTCTCTCTCCTTCTATCTCTGTCTCTCTGTCTCTATCTCTCCATCTCTCATTGCCTCCCAGTCACTCCCTCTCTCTCCTTCAATCTCTGTCTCTCTCTTGGTCTCTCCATCTGTCTTCCCACCCACCCCCATCATTCAACCTCTCTCCTTCGATCTCTGTCTCTCTCTCTCTCTATCCCTCCATCTGTCCTTCCTTCACTGTCACTCCATCTCTCTCCTCTCTCTGTCTCTCACTCTGTCCCTCCATCTGTCTTTCCCTCTCTGTCACTCCCTCCCTCTCCTTCCATCTCTGTCACTCCCTCTCTGTCTTTCTATTTCTATCTCTGTCTCTCTCTCTCTATCTCTCCATCTGTCCTTCCCCCACTGTCACTCCATCTCTCTCCTCTCTCTGTCTCTCACTCTGTCCCTCCATCTGTCTTTCCCTCTCTGTCACCCCCTCCCTCCCCTTCTATCTCTGTCTCTAGCTCTGCTATCACTGACACTGGGAGAGAGACAGAGGGACGGAGGTTTACATATGAAGGCATAGAGAGTGCTGGAGAGAGGGACAAACTTGGAGAGAGAGCGAGATTGTTGAGTTGGATGAAGAGGATAAAGTAAGATATATTAACTTGATTTAATCTTTCACTGCTGTGAACACAAACATATTTGAGATAGGTATGGAGAGAAAAAAAACATCGGGAGAGGGAGGAATGCAGATGAAGTTGGGGCCCAGGCGGACACTTTTGATGATCGAGAAGGAATAGCATCCATTTTAAATATTCAGCCAGCTATTCCACTGTGGGAACCATCACACCCTCATGATATTGTTTGTGGAAATTTCATGCTGGCTTATTGGTCAATTTTTAAACCTGTGATTGATAGATTCTTGTTAACCAAAGGTATTAAGAGATAAAGGGCAAAGGTGGGATATATGGTGTTATTTAGATCACAGATCAGCCCTGATCTCATTGAATGCTGGAACAGGATGAGGGGTTAAATTGCCTCCTCATCTTCCGATGTCTGATGTTAAATATCCTTCTTTCACTCTCAGTCACCCTGTCTGTCTGTGTCTCCCTCTATTTCTCTCATTCTCTCTCTCTCTCTGTCTGTTTCGGACAGTGTAGAGTGAGATTCACTCTGTATCCACCCCATGATGTTCCTGTCCTGGGACTGTTGGATGGGACAGTGTAGAAGGAGCATTACTCTGTACCTAATCCATGCTGTACCTGTCTGGGGAATGTTGATGGGAGAGTGCAAACAGAGAGGTCTGGGACCAGGGTCCTCATGGGGAGGACTTAATGGTGCCTCCTAATTGACCAGTTAGCAATATTGGTGCTCCAGGGATGAAAGGGACATTGGCTGAGTGGATACGACATTGGCTGAGAGAGTGGACAATGGTTGTTTCAGACTGGAGGGAGGTATACAGTGGAGGTTTATATTAGGACCACTGATCTTTTTGAAATATACTAATGACTTGGACTTGTGTTTACAGGGCATAACTTCAATGTTTGCCAATGTTTGTGTCATCTGCAATGTAATAAACCGGGAAGGGACTAGTAGCAGACTTCAGGAGGATAGAGGAAGTCTGGTGAAATGGAACACACAAGAACAAATGAATTAGGAGCAGGAGTAGGCCATTCGGCCCCTCGAGCCTGCTCTGCCATTCAATGGCTGATCTAATTGTGAACTCAACTCCACTTTCCTGTCTGTGTCCCATAACCCTTGACTCTCTAATTGATCAAAAATCTATCGAACTCAGCCTTGAATATATTCAATGATCCAGCCTCCACTGCTCTCTGGGGAAGAGAATTCCACAGACTGACCCCCCTCTGAGAGAAACACATTTCTCCTCATCTCAGTTTTAAATGGGACGTCCCTAATTTTTAAACTGTGTCCCCTAGTTCTAGTCTCCCCAACAAGGGGAAACATCCTCTCAGCATCCACCCTGTCCAGTCCCCTCGGGACCTGAGATGTTTCACTCAGATCACCTCTCATTCTTCTAAACTCCAGTGGGTATAGACCCAACCTGTTCAACCTTTCCTCATAAGATAATCCCTTCATCCCAGGAATCAGCCCAGTGAACCTTCTCTGAACTACTTCGAATGCAATTATAGAATTTCTTCAGTAAGGAAACCAAAAGTGTCCACAATCCTGCAGACGTTGTCTAACTTATGCCCTGTACAGCTGGAACAACACTTCCCTACTTTGATATTCTATTCACCTTGCAATAAACAACAACATTCCATTTGCCTTCCTAATCACTCGCTGTAGCTACACGGTAACATTTTGTGATTCATGTACCAGGACACCCAGATCCCTCTGTACCGTACAGTTCTGCAGTCTCTCTCCATTTCAATAATATACTGATTTTTATTCTTCCTGCTAAAGTGGACAAGCTCACATTTTCCCACATTGTACTCCATCTCCCAATGTTTTGCTCACTCACTTAACCTATGGAAATCTCTTTGTAGACACTTTATGTCCTCTTGACAGCTTACTATCCAACCTATCATTGGACAGACACAGGGCAGGTTAACTTCAATGCTGAGAAATGTGAAGTGATGCATTTTGGAAGGAAGACTGAGTGATATAAACTAAATGGTACAATGTTAGAATGGGTGACAGGACAGAGAGATCTGGGATTTCATCAATGTTTCCCGTTCTACCCAAAAGCTCAATTTGGGGCTTGGAATCTGTGAGTTGAATTTAGCTTCATCCTGAAAAGTGTTAGCAAACGTGTTGGGAAATGTGTCAAAAGCTGTTTCCATTCAGACATTCCTGCATTGTGGAAGTGTGAGCTATCTTTGCAGAGACAGGAAATAGAGTTGTTTGAATGGACCTGCAGGTTTTGGTTGATGCAATAAGGTGAGAATTTGAATTGTGTCCCTTCCAGATACACAGAATTGAAGGTATTTACAGAACACCACATGAAGTAGTTTACCAATGTCTGACAAACTTCAAAGACTTCAAACACATGGAAGAAGAGGAGAAGGGAACAATATACAAAACCTCAGTCAGTCAGACAACAGCAGGAGGAAAATGAATCTCTTTTTATGGGTTTTAATTTGAAGGCCTGAGCTGATGATTGAAAAAGTAGGAGTTCAAATCCCACACTGGGCTGTTGTGAATTTGAATTCTCTTTTTTCTAAAAATAAACATAAATCTGGAATTAAAAAACCTCTAGGTTGGAATGATTCACTCCTGTCTACTAGTGCAAAGCCCGTGTGTGTCTCAGTTTTGCTGTATTTATTAACGATTTAAGATGATGTGGTAGAATGCAACATACCCAAGTTTACCAATGACACAAAAATAGGCAGCATTGTAAGCAGTGTAGCTGGAAGCAGAACAATGCAAAGAGATATCTGAAGTGAATGGTTAAAACTGTGGTAGATAGATTTCAATGTCAGTAAAAAAGACTAGAACAGAGTACTTTATAAATGGTGAAAAGATAGAAACACTGGAGGTTCAAAGAGACTTGAGGGGTCCGTGTCCATTTGAGTGCAGTGTAGATTTACCAGAATGAAAACTGGACTCCAAGGGTTAAATTACAAGGTGATATTACACAAACTGGGAATAATTCCCTGGAATTTAGGAGGATCAAGGTGATTTGATCAAAGTTGTTGAGATATTAAGGGGAACTGATGGGGTAGTTTGAGAGAAACTATTTCGGCAGCTTTGGAATATAGGAACAGGAGTAGGCCATTCAGCCCATCTAGCCTGCTTCGCCATTCAAGACGATCATGGCTGATCATCCACTTCAATGTGTTTTTCCCAGACTATCCTCATATCCCTTTCTGTCATTGGTATTCAGCAATCTGTCAATCTCTGCTTTAAACATACTCAATGACTGAGCTTCCACAGCCCTCTGGGATAGAGAATTCCTAAGATTCACAACCCTCTGAGTAATGACATTTCTCCTCATCTCTGTCCCAAGTGGCTTCCCCCTTATTTTGAAATTGTGTCCCCTGGTTCTAGACTCCTCAACCAGGAGAAACATCTTACCTACATCTACCCTGTCTATCCCTTTAAGTATTTCGTATGTTTCAATAAGATCACCTCTCATTCTTCTAAACTCCAATGAGTTTAGGCCCAACCTGTTCAACCATTCCTCATAAGACAACCCCTTCATCCCAGGAATCAGCCGAGTGAACCTTCTCTGAACTGATTCCAATGCATCCAGGCCTGACCATTTATCCACTTTGAAAGTTGCCGAACACCTTAATATTTCCCTCTCACTCTGTTTATCCCATCCAATATTTCACACTCCTCCTCTTTAACTACAATATCTGCATTGTTCCCCCTCTTTTATAAAGATGGAGACAAAGTATTCATTAAGAACCATGCCCACATCTCCCACCTCCACACACACATTCCCTTTTTGGTCCCTAATACTCTATCCTTAATTATCCTCTTGCTCTTCATTTATTTATAAAACATCTTTGTGATTTCTTTGATTTAATGGTAATATTATTTTCCGGCCATTTCTTTGCTCTCCTAATTTGATTTTTAATTTCACCCTTGTACTTTCTCCACTCATCTCGGCCTCTGTGGTATTGAGCTCTCGGTATCCGACATAAGCTTCCCTCTTGTGCCTTATCGTACCCGGTTTGATCCTTGACATCCAAGGAGCTCTAGATTTGGGAGTACCACCCTGTTTGTCTTTGTGTGAACATATTTGTCATATACCCACAATACAGGACTGGGCAGATAATGGGGATTGTTACTGAGGTTGTGTTTGGGGATTTTTACTGACATCAGTGTGGATTTTAAAGTGTGTCTCCCCTTCCCTCACATCTAAAGTCTCTCAGTGTTGTTGTTGTGTGTTGACAGCTTTTCCAGTGTCCAGTCCCTTTCAACTTTTAATAAAATCTGTGGAACACAAAGAAATGTAAAGTTTCTCCCACAAGCTGTTTTGTCCTCCCTCTTTCACTGTCTTTCTCTGTCACTGCCCTATCTCTCTCTCTGTCTCTCTCAGGACTGGGCAGACACTGGGGATTGTTACTGAGGTTCTGTTGGTCATTTTTACTGACATCCGTGTGGATTGTAAAATCTGTCTGTGTGTGTGTGTGTGTGTGTGTGTCTGTGTGTGTGTCTCTGTGTGTGTCTGTGTCTGTGTGTGTGTGTGTGTCTCTGTGTGTCTGTGTGTGTCTCTGTGTGTGTGTCTGTGTGTGTGTGTGTGTGTCTCTGTGTGTGTCTGTGTGTGTCTGTGTGTGTGTGTCTGTGTGTCTGTGTGTGTCTCTGTCTGTCCCATTATGGATGTGTCTGTGTGTGTCTGGATGTGTGTGTGTGAGAGAGAGATAATCAGGGTCACCTCACTCCATCTCTGTCTCTCCTCCTCTCTCTGTTTCTCCTTCTCTCTCCCTCTCTCAATCCGCCTCTCTCATAGAAACAGAGAAAATAGGAGCAGGAGTAGGCCATTCGGCCCTTTGGGCCTGCTCCGTCTTTCAATAAAGATCATGACCGATGGTCTAATTCAGTACCCTGTTCCCACTTTCTCCCCATACCCCTTGATCCCTTTGACATTAAGAAATATATCTCTCTCCTCCATGAATATATTTAATGACTTGGCCTCCACTGCCTTCTGCGGTAGAGAATTCCACAGGTTCACCACCCTCTACCCCATCCATCTCTCCCCCTCTATCTCCGTCTCCACCCTCTATCTCCGTCTCCACCCTCTATCTCCGTCTCCACCCTCTATCTCCCTCTCCCCCCTCTATCTCCCTCACACCCTCTATCTCCCTCTCCCCCTCTATCTCCCAATCCCCCTCTATCTCCCTCACCCGCTCACTCTCCCTCACCCCCCCTCTATCTCCCTCTCCCCCTCTATCTCCCTCTGCCCCTTTATCTCCCTCTCCCTCTCTATCTCACACATCCCCTCGATCTCACACATCCCCTCGATCTCACTCTTCCCCTCTATCTCACTCTTCCCCTCTATCTCACTCTCCCCCTCTATCTCACTCTCTCCCTCTATCTGTCTCTCCCCCCTCTATCTCCCTCTCCCCCTCTATCTCCCTCTCTCCCTCTATCTGTCTCTCCCCCCTCTATCTCCCTCTCCCCCTCTATCTCCCTCTCCCCCTCTATCTCCCACACCCCCTCTATCTCCCACACCCCCTCTATCTCACTCTCCCCCTCTATCTCCCTCTCCCCCTCTATCTCCCTCTCCCCCTCTATCTCCCACACCCCCTCTATCTCACACACACCCTCTATCTCCCTCTCCCCCTCTATCTCCCTCTCCCCCTCTATCTCCCTCTCCCCCTCTATCTCCCTCTCCCCCTCTATCTCCCACACCCCCTCTATCTCCCACACCCCCTCTATCTCACACACACCCTCTATCTCACACACACCCTCTATCTCACACACCCCCAATATCTCCCTCTCCCCCTCTATCTCACTCTTCCCCTCTATCTCACTCTCGCCCTCTATCTGTCTCTCCCCCTCTATCTCCCTCTCTCCCTCTCCCGCTCTCTCTCCCTCTCCCCCTCTATCTCCCACTCCCCCTCAATCTGTCTCTCGCCCTCTATCTCACACACCCCAAATATCTCCCTCTCCCCCTACATCTCCCTCTCCCCCCTCTGCCCCCTATATCTCCCTCTCCCCGTCTCTCTCCCTCTGCCCCTCTCTCTCCCTCTGCCCCTCTCTCTCCCTTTACCCCTCTATCTCACTCCCCCCTCTATCTCACTCGTCCCCTCTATCTGTCTCTCCCCCCACTATCTCACATACCCCCAATATCTCCCTCTCCCCCTATATCTCCCTCTCCCCCCTCTCTCTCCCTCTGCCCCTCTGTCTCACTCTGCCCCTCTATCTCACTCTCCCCCTACATCTCCCTCTCCCCCCTCTGCCCCCTATATCTCCCTCTCCCCGTCTCTCTCCCTCTGCCCGTCTCTCTCCCTCTGCCCGTCTCTCTCCCTCTGCCCGTCTCTCTCACTCTCCCCCTCTATCTCACTCTCCCCCTCTATCTGTCTGTCTCTCCCTCTATCTGTCTGTCTCTCCATCTATCTGTCTGTCTCTCTCCCTCTATCTGTCTCTCTCCATCTATCTGTCTCTCCCCCCTCTATCTCACTCTCCCCCTCCTCCTGACACTCACTCTCTCTCCATCTACCTCTGTCTCTGCCACTCTCTCTGTCTCTCTCTCTGTCCCTCCTTCTGTCTTTCCCTCTCTATCTCTATGTCTTTCTCCTTCTATCTCTCTCTCTGTCGCTCTATCTTAATCTCTCTCTCTCTGCCCCTCCATCTGCCTTTTCCTCTCTGTCTCTCCCTCTCTCTCCTTCTATCTGTGTCTCTCTCTCTCTGTCTCTCCATCTGTCTTTCCCTCTCTATGTCTGTCCATCGATCTCCTCTCTCTCTCTGTCCCTCCATTTGTCGTTCCCTCTCTGTCACTTCCTCTCTCTCCTTCTATCTCTGCCTCTCACTCTCTGTCCCTCCATCTGTCTTTCCCTCTCTGTCTCTCCATCTCTCTCCTTCTATCTCTGTCTCTCCATCTGTCTTTCCCTTTCTATCACTCCCTCTCTCTCTCCTTCCATCTCTGCCTCTCTCTGTCTCTCCATCAGTCTTTCCCTTTCTGTCACTCCCTCTATGTCCTTCTATCTCTCTCTATCCCTCCATCAGTCCTTCCCTCCCTGTCACTCCATCACTCTCTCTGTCTCTCAGTCTGTCCCTCTATCTGTCTTAGCCTCCCTGACACTCCCTCTCTCTCCTTCTATCTCTGTATCTCTCTGTCTCTCCATCTGTTTTTTCCTCTAACCCCTCTCTCCTTCTCTGTCACTCCCTCTCTCTCCTTCTCTCTCACTCTGTCCCTCCATCCGTCTTTCCCTCCCTGTCACTCCCACTCTCTCCTATCTCTGTCTTTCTCTCTGTCTTTCCTTGTGAATTTCCCTCCCTATCACTCCCTCTCACTCGTTCTATCCCTGCCTCTCTCCCTGTCCCTCCATCTGTCTTCCCACACCCCACCCATCACTCCGTCTCTCTCCTTCTATCTCTGTCTCTATCTCTCCATCTGTCCTTCCCTCCCTGTGACTCCATTTCTCTCCCTTTCTCTCTCTCTCTCTCTCTCTCTCTCTCTGTCCTACCATCTGTCTTTCCCTCTCTGTCTCTCCCTCTCTCTCCTTCCATCTCTGCCTCTCAGTCTCTCTGTCCATCCATCTGTCTTTACCTCTCTGTCTCTCCCTCTCTCTCCATCTATCTCTGTCTCTCTCTCTCTATCTCTCCATCTGTCCTTCCCTCCCTGTGACTCCATTTCTCTCCCTTTCTCTCTCTCTCTCTCTCTCTCTCTCTCTCTCTCTGCCCTACCATATGTCTTTCCCTTCCTGTCACTCCCTCTCTCTCCTTCCATCTCTGCCTCTCTCTCTCTCTGTCTCTCCAACTGCCTTTCCCTCTCTGTCTCATCCACACTCTCCTTCTCTCTCTGTCTCTGCCTCTCTCTCTGTCTCTCTCTCTCTGTCCCTCCATCTGCCTTTCCCTCTCTGTTGCTCCCTCTCTCTCCTTCTATCACTGTCTCTCTCTCTCTGTCTTTCCATCTGTCTTTCCCTTCCTGACATTCCCTCTCCCTCCTTCCATCTCTGCCACTCTCTCTCTCGCTCTGTCTCTCCAACTGCCTTTCCCTCTCTGTCTCTCCCAATCTCTCCTTCTCTCTTTGTCTCTGCCTCGCTCTCTGTCCCTCCATCTGTCTTTCCCTCTCTGTCTCTCCCCTCTCTGCTTCCATCTCTGTCTCTCTCTCTCTATCTCTCCATCTCACTTTCCCTCCCAGTCACTCCCTCTCACTCTTTCAATCTCTGTCTCCCCCTCTCTCTCCTTCTATCACTGTCTCTCTCACTGTCTTTCCATCTGTCCTTCCCTCCCTGTCACTCCCTCTCTCTCCTTCCATCTCTGCCTCTCTCTCTGTCCCTCCATCTGTCTTTCCCTCTCTGTCTCTCCCTCTCTGTCCTTCTATCTCTGTCTCTCTCTGTCAATCCCTCCATCTGTCCATCCGTCCTTCCCTGCCTGACACTCCATCTCTCTCCTTCTCTCTCTGTCTCTCTCTCTGTCCGTCCATCTGTCTTTCCCTCGCTGTCACTCCCTCTGTCTCCTTCCATCTCTGCCTCTCTCTCTCTCTCTCCATCTGTCTTTCCCTCTCTGTCTCTCCCTCTCTCTTCTTCTACCACTGTCTCTCTTTCTCTCTTTGAATCTGTCATTCCCTCCCTGTCACTCCCTCTCTCTCCTTCCATCTCTGCCCATCTCTCTCTCTCTGTCTCCAACTGCCTTTCCCTCTCTGTCTCTCCCTCTCTCTCTCCTTCTATCTCTGTCTCTCTCTCTCTATCTCTCCATCTCTCTTTCCCTCCCAGTCACTCCCTCTCACTCTTTCAATCTCTGTCTCTCCCTCTCTCTCCTTCTATCACTGTCTCTCTCACTGTCTTTCCATCTGTCCTTGCCTCCCTGTCACTCCCTCTCTCTCCTTCCATCTCTGCCTCTCTCTCTTTCTCTGTCTCTCCAACTGCCTTTCCCTCTCTGTCTCTCCCTCTCTCTCCTTCTATCTCTTTCTCTCTCTGTCAATCCCTCCATCTGTCCATCCGTCCTTCCATGCCTGACACTCCCTCTCTCTCCTTCTCTCTCTGTCTCTCTCTCTGTCCATCCATCTGTCTTTCCCTCCCTGACACTCCCTCTCTCTCCTTCTCTCTCTGTCTCTCTCTCTGTCCATCCATCTGTCTTTCCCTCCCTGTCTCTCCCTCTGTCTCCTTCCATCTCTGCACCTCTCTCTGTCTCTCCATCTGTCTTTCCCTCCCTGTCACTCCCTCTCTCTCCTTCCATCTCTGCCCCTCTCTCTCTCTCTGTCTCCAACTGCCTTTCCCTCTCTGTCTCTCCCAATCTCTCCTTCTCTCTCTGTCTCTGCCTCTCTCTCTGTCTCTCTCTCTGTCCCTCCATCTGTCTTTCCCTCTCTGTCTCTCTCTCTCTATCTCTCCATCTCTCTTTACCTCCCAGTCACTCCCTCTCTCTCCTTCTATCACTGTCTCTCCATCTGTCTTTCCCTCCCCATCACTCCCTCTCTGTACTTCCATCTCTGCCTCTCTCGCTGTCTCTCCATCTGTCTTTCCCTCTCTGTCTCTCCCTCTCTCTCCTTCTTTCACTGTCTCTCTCCCTCTGTCTTTCCATCTGTCTTTCCCTCCCTGTCACTCCCTCATTCTCCTTCCATCTCTGCCTCTCTCTCTCTCTCTCTGTCCCTCCATCTGCCTTTCCCTCTCTGCCTCTCCCAATCTTTCCTTCTCTCTCTGTCTCTGCCTCTCTCTCTGTCCCTCCATCTGATTTTCCCTCTCTGTCTCTCCCTCTCTCTCCTTCCATCTCTTTCTCTCTCTGTCAATCCCTCCATCTGTCCATCCATCCTTCCCTGCCTGACACTCCCTCTCTCTCCTTTTCTCTCTGTCTCTCTCTCTGTCCATCCATCTGTCTTTCCCTCCCTGTCTCTCCCTCTGTCTCCTTCCATCTCTGCACCTCTCTCTGTCTCTCCATCTGTCTTTCCCTCTCTGTCTCTCCCTCTCTCTCCTTCTACCACTGTCTCCCTCTCTCTGTCTTTCCATCTGTCATTCCCTCCCTGTCACTCCCTCTCTCTCCTTCCATCTCTGCCCCTCGCTCTCTCTCTGTCTCCAACTGCCTTTCCCTCTCTGTCTCTCCCAACCTCTCCTTTTCTCTCTGTCTCTGTCTCTCTCTCTGTCCCTCCATCTGTCTTTCCCTCTCTGTCTCTCTCTCTCTATCTCTCCATCTCTCTTTCCCTCCCAGTCACTCCCTCTATCTCCTTCAATCTCTGTCACTCCCTCTCTCTCCTTCCATCACTGTCTCTCCATCTGTCTCTCCATCTGTCTTTCCCTCCCCATCACTCCCTCTCGCTACTTCCATCTCTGCCTCTCTCGCTGTCTCTCCATCTGTCTTTCCCTCCCTGTCACTCCCTCACTCTCCCTCCATCTCTCTGTCTCTCTCTCTCTGTCCCTCTATCTGCCTTTCCCTCTCTGTCTCTCCCAATCTCTCCTTCTCTCTCGTTCTCTGCCTATCAGTCTCTCTCTCTGTCCCTCTATCTGCCTTTCCCTCTCTGTCTCTCCCAATCTCTCCTTCTCTCTCGTTCTCTGCCTATCAGTCTCTCTCTCTGTCCCTCCATCTGCCTTTCCCTCTCTGTCTTTCCCTCTCTCTCCTTCTATCTCTGTCTCTCTCTCTCAATCCCTCCAGCTGTCCATCCGTCCTTCCCTCCCTGACAGTCCCTCTCTCTCCTTCTCTCTCTGTCTCTCCAAATGCCTTTCCCTCTCTGTCTCTCCCAAACACTCCTTCTCTCTCTCTCTCTGCCTCTCTCTCTGTCTCTCTCTCTGTCCCTCCATCTGTCTTTGCCTCTCTGTCTCTCCCTCTCTCTCCTTCTATCACTGTCTCTCCCTCTCTGTCTTTCCATCTGTCTTTCCCTCCTTGTCACTCCCCCTCTCTCCTTCCATCTCTGCCCCTCTCTCTTTCTCTCTGTCTCTCCAACTGCCTTTCCCTCTCTGTCTCTCCCAATCTCTCCTTCTCTCTCTCTCTCTGTCTCTCTCTCTGTCTCTCTCTCTGTCCCTCCATCTGTCTTTCCCTCTCTGTCTCTCCCTCTCTCTCCTTCTGTCTCTGTCTCTCTCTCTCTCCATCCCTCCACCTGTCCATCGGTCCTTCCCTTCCTGTCACTCCATCTCTCTCCATCTCTCTCTGTCTCTCTCTTGGTCTCTCCATCTGTCTTCCCACCCACCCCCATCACTCCATCTCTCTCCTTCTATCTCTGTCTCTCTCTCTCTCTATCCCTCCATCTGTCCTTCCTTCACTGTCACTCCATCTCTCTCCTCTCTCTGTCTCTCACTCTGTCCCTCCATCTGTCTTTCCCTCTCTGTCACTCCCTCCCTCTCCTTCTATCTCTGTCACTCCCTCTCTGTCTTTCTATTTCTATCTCTGTCTCTCTCTCTCTGTCTCTCCATCTGTCCTTCCCTCACTGTCACTCCATCTCTCTCCTCTCTCTGTCTCTCACTCTGTCCCTCCATCTGTCTTTCCCTCTCTGTCACTCCCTCCCTCTCCTTCTATCTCTGTCACTCCCTCTCTGTCTTTCTATTTCTATCTCTGTCTCTCTCTCTCTGTCTCTCCATCTGTCCTTCCCTCACTGTCACTCCATCTCTCTCCTCTCTCTGTCTCTCACTCTGTCCCTCCATCTGTCTTTCCCTCTCCGGCACTCCCTCCCTCTCCTTCTATCTCTGTCACTCCCTCTCTGTCTTTCTATTTCTATCTCTGTCTCTCTCTCTCTGTCTCTCCATCTGTCCTTCCCTCACTGTCACTCCATCTCTCTCCTCTCTCTTTCTCTCACTCTGCCCCTCCATCTGTCTTTCCCTCTCTGTCACTCCCTCCCTCTCCTTCTATCTCTGTCTCTCTCTCTGCTATCACTGACACTGGGAGAGAGACAGAGGGACGGAGGGTTAGATATGAAGGCGTAGAGAGGGACAAACTTGGAGAGAGAGAGAGATTGTTGAGTTGGATGAAGAGGATAATGTAAGATATATTAACTTGATTTAATCCTTCACTGCTGTGTCCACAAACATGTTTGAGATAGGTATGGAGAGAAAACGAACATCGGGAGAGGGAGGAATGCAGATGAAGTTGGGGCCCAGGCGGACACTTATGATGATCCAGAAGGAATAGCCTCCATTATAAATATTCAGCCAGCTATTCCACTGTGGGAACCATCACACCCTCATGATATTGTTTGCGGAAATTTCATGCTGGCTTATTGGTTAATTTTTAAACCTGTGATTGATAGATTCTTGTTAACCAACGGTATTAAGAGATAAAGGGCAAAGGTGGGATATATGGTGTTAGTTAGATCACAGATCAGCCCTGATCTCACTGAATGCTGGAACAGGGTCGAGGGGTTAAATTGCCTCCTCATCTTCCTATGTCTGATGTTTTATATCCTTCTTTCACTCTCACACACCCTGTCTGTCTGTGTCTCCCTCTGTTTCTCTCTTTCTCTCTCTCTCTCTGTCTGTTTCGGACAGTGTAGAATGAGATTCACTCTGTATCCACCCCATGATGTTCCTGCCCTGGGAGTGTGTGATGGGACAGTGTCGAGGGAAATTTACTCTGTGTCAAACCCAACATTGTGCTTGGCTTGGGAATATTTAATGGGACAGTGTAGCTGGAGATTTACTCTGTATCCCTGGAATTTTGAAGGCTCAGGTGTGATTTGATGATTGTTTTCAAGATAATAAGGGAAACTGATGGGGTAGACAGAGAGTAACAATTCCCACTGGCTGCAGAGTCTAGAACATGGGGGCATAGTCTAAAAATATAAACCTAGTCTAAAAACCTTTCAGGAGTGAAATGAAGAAACACTTCAACACACCAGGTGTGGTATCAGTTTGGAACTCTCTTCCACAAACAGCAATTGATGCTGAGACACTTGTTAATTTTTAAATCTGAGTTTGATAGATTTTTGTTAACCAAAGGTATTAAGGGGCAAAGATAGGTACATGGAGTTAGATCACACATCAGCCATGAGCTCATTGAATGACAGAACAGGGTTGAGGGGCCAAATGGCCTCCTCCTCTTCCTCTGTCCTACGCCCAATATCCTGCGATCACGCTCTGTGTCTTGGTCTCTGTCTCCCTCTTTGTCTCTCTTTCTGTCTGTCTGTCTGTCTCTCTCTCTCTCCTCTCATCTGTGGAAATCCACACACATCAGTCAGCCATTTTAGGTTCATTTTCAGTGGCCATTTTATGTTACCACAACACTGGGACATTTATCGCTGTCTATCCCAAACCATCTCTCTTTGTAGTCTATTTGTGTCCTCCTCACAGCTTATTGTCCCACCGAACCTAGTATCTCTCTCCTTTGCTCCGTCTCACTCACGCACTCTCCCCCCTCTCTCTCCCCCCCAATTTCTCTCTCCCCCCATTTCTCTCTCCCCCCATTTCTCTCTCCCCCCACCCCCTGCAATCTCTCTTTAAGTGTCCTGTTATCACATCCTTTATTATAGATTCGAGCATTTTCCTATTGACTGATGTTAGACGAACAGGTCTTTAGTTCCCTATTTTCTCTTTCTTTCCTTTTGTAAATAGTGGAGTTACATTTGCTACCTTCTAATCTGACTCTCTCACTCTGCCTCTCTCGCACTGCCTCTGTCCCTCCCTATCTGTCTTTCCCACCCCCTCTCTCTCTCTATCTCTCCCTCTCTCTCTTTTTCTCTCTCTCGCTCGATCTCTACCTCTCTCTCTCTACCTCTGTCCACGTCTCAATTTGTGCCTCCCTCACACCATCTCTCCCTCTCTCTGTCTCTCTCTAGCTCTCTGTCTGCCTCTCTATGTCTGCCTCTCTGTGTCGTCTTCTCTCTCTGTGCCTCTCTCACTCTCTATCTGTCTCTCCCCCAGCACTCTCTCTCTGTCTCTCCCTCTCTCTCTTTCTCAACCTCTGTCCATGTCTCAATTTGTGCCTCCCTCACACCATCGCTCCCTCTCTCTCTGTCTCTCTCTAGCTCTCTGTCTGCCTCTCTCTCCCTCTCTCTGCCTCCCTCTCTCTGCCTCCCTCTCTCTGCCTCTCTCTCTCTGCCTCTCTCTCTCCGTCTCTCCCTCTCTCTCTTTCGCTGCCTCTGTCCACGTCTCAGTTTGTGTCTCCCCCACACCATCTCTCCCTCCCTCTCTCTCTGTCTCTCTCTGCCTCTCTCTCTCTGCCTCTCTCTCTCTGCATCTCTCTCTCTCTCTGCCTCTCTCTCTCTCTGCCTCGCTCTCTCTGACTCTCCCTCTCTATCTCTCCCTCTCTCTCTTTCACTGCCTCTGTCCACGTCTCAGTTTGTGTCTCCCCCACACCATCTCTCCCTCCCTCCCTCCCTCTCTCCCTCCCTCTCTCCCTCCCTCTCTCCCTCCCTCTCTGTCTCTGTCTCAGAGTTACAGCTCAGATGATTAACCTCTTTATCCATGTGTTATGAACACGGGACTTTGTCTCTCTCCCATTTTCTAGGATGTTGCCAGGACTGGAGAATTGTAGCTATGAGGATAGGCAGGGGTTGCTGTCCTTGGAACAGAGAAGGCCCTCTCCAACTATCTCTGTCTCTGCCACTCTCTCTGTCTTTCTCTCTGTCCCTTCATCTGTCTTTCCCTCTCTGTCACTCCTCCTCTCTCCTTCGATCTCTGTCTCGCTCTCTCTGTCCCTCCATCTTTCCTTCCCTCCCTGTCACTACATCTCTCTCCTTCTCTCTCTGTCTCTCACTTTGTCCCTCCATCTGGCTTTCCCTTCCTAACACTCCCTCTCTCTCCTTCTCTCTCTGTCTCTGCCACTCTCTCTGTCTCTCTCTCTCTGTCCCTCCATCTGTCTTTCCCTCTCTGTCTCTCCGTCTCACTCCTTCTATCTCTGTCACTCCCGCTCTCTCTCTGTCTCTCTCTCTGTCCCTCCATCTGTCTTTCCTTCTCTGTCTCTCCCTCTCTCTCCTTCTCTCTCTGCCTCTCCATCTGCCTTTCCCTCTCTGTCTCTCCCTCTCTCTCCTTCTCTCTCTGTCTCTCTCTCTGTCTCTCTCTCTCTGTCCCTCCATCTGTCTTTCGCTCTCTGTCTCTCCCTCTCTCTCCTTCTCTCTCTGCCTCTCTCTCTGTCTCTCTCTCTGTCCCTCCATCTGTCCTTCCCTCCCTGTAACTCCATCTCTCTCCCTGTCTCTCTCTGTCTGTCCCTCCATCTGTCTTTCCCTTTCTTTCTCTCCACACTCTCCTTCTATCTCTGTCTCTCTCGCTCTCTGTCTTTCCATCAGTCTTTCCCTTCCTGTCACTCCCTCTCTCTCCTTCCATCGATGCCTCTCTCACTCTCTGTCTCTCCAACTGCCTTTCCCTCTCTGTCGCTCCCATTCTCTCCTTCTCTCTCTGTCTCTGCCTCTCTTTATCCCTCCATCTGTCTTCCCCTCTCTGCCACACCCTCTCTCGCCTTCTCTCTCTGTCTCTGCCACTCTCTCTGTCTCTCTCTCTGTCCCTCCATCGGTCTTTCCCTCTCTGTCACTCCCTCTCTCCTTCTCTCTTTCTCTCCCTCTCTCTCCTTCTCTCTCTCTCTATCCCTCCATCTGACCTTCCCTCCCTGTCACTCCATCTCTCTCCTTCTCTCTCCATCTCTCATTTTGTCCCTCCATCTGGCTTTCCCTCTCTGTCGCTGCCTCTCCTTCCTTCTATCTCTGTCTGCAAATCTGTCTTTCCCTCTCTGACACTCCCTCTCTCTCCATCTCTCTCTGTCTCTGCCACTCTTTCTGTCTCACTCTCTGTACCTCCATCGGTCTTTCCCTCTCTGTCACTCCCTCTCTCCTTCTCTCTGTCTCTCCCTCTCTCTCCTTCTCTCTCTCTCTGTCCCTCCATCTGTCTTCCCACACCCGTCACTCCCTCTCTCTCTGTCTCTCTCTCTCTCTATCCCTCCATCTGACCTGCCCTCCCTGTCACTCCATCTCTCTCTGTCTCGCACTGTGTCCCTCCATCTGTCTTTCCCTCTCTGTCTCTCCCTCTCTCTCCTTCTATCTCTGTCTGTCCATCTGTCTTTCCCTCTCTGTCTCTCCATCTCTCCTTCTCTCTGTCTCTGCCTCTCTCTCTGTCTCTCTCTCTGTCCCTCCATCTGTCTTTCCCTCTCTTGCAGTCCCTCTCTCTCCTTCTATCTCTGTCTCTCACTTTGTCCCTTCTTCTGTCTTTCCCTCTCTGTCACCCTCTCTCTCCTTCTCTCTCTCTCTCTCTCCCTCCATCTGTCTTTCCCTCCCTGTCAATCCCTCTCTCTCCTTCCATCTCTATCTCGTCCTCTCTCTCTGTCTCTCTCTCTGTCCCTCCATCTGTCTTTCCCTCCCTGTCACTCTATCTCTCTCCTTCTCTCTCTGTCTCTCACTCTGTCCCTCCATTTGTCTTTTCCTCCCTGTCATTGCCTCTCTCTCCTTCTCTCTCTCTCTGTCCCTCGATCTGTCTTTCCCTCCCTCCCTGACACTCCCTCTCACTCCTTCTCTCTCTGTCTCTCTCTCTGCTATCACTGACACTGGGAGAGCGACAGAGGGAGGGAGGGTTAGATATGACGGCATAGAGAGGGCTGTAGTGAGGGACAAATGTGGAGAGAGAGAGATTGTTGAGGTGGATGAAGAGGATAATGTAAGATATATTAATTTGATGAAATCCTTCACTGCTGTGCGCACAAACATATAAGAGATAGGTATGGAGAGAAAACAAACATCGGGAGAGGGAGGAATGCAGATGAAGTTGGGTCCAGGCAGACACTTTTGATGATCCAGAAAGAATAGCCTCCATTTTAAATATTCTGTTAGCTATTCCACTGTGGTAGCCATCACACCCTCGTGACATTGTTTGTGGAAATTTCATGCTGGCTTATTGGTTAATTTTTAAACCTGTGATTGATAGATTCTTGTTAACCAAAGGTATTAAGAGATAAGGGGCAAAAGTGGGATATATGGTGTAAGTTTGATCACAGATCAGCCATGATCTCATTGAATGCCAGGACGAAGGTGTGGGGTTAAATTGCATCCTCCTCTTCCAATATCCCCTGTTAAATATCCTTCTTTCTCTGTCAGTCACCCTGTCAGTCTATGTCTCTCTGTTTCTCTCTTTCTGTCTCTCTCTCTGTCTCTATCGGACAGTGTAGAGTGAGATTCACTCTGTATCCACCCCATGATGTTCCTGTCCTGGGAGTGTTGGACGGGACAGTGTAGAAGGAGCATTACTCTGTATCTAATCCATGCTGTACCTGTCTGGGGAATGTTGTTGGGAGAGTGGAAACAGAGAGATCTGGGACCAGGGTGCTCATGGGGAGGACTTAATGGTGCCTCCTAATTGACCAGTTAGCAATATTGGTGCTCCAGGGATGAAAGGGACATTGGCTGAGTGGATACGACATTGGCTGAGAGAGTGGACAATGGTTGTTTCAGACTGGAGGGAGGTATACAGTGGAGGTTTATATTAGGACCACTGATCTTTTTGATATATACTAATGACTTGGACTTGTGTTTACAGGGCATAACTTCAATGTTTGCCAATGTTTGTGACATCTGCAATGTAATAAAAGGGAAGGGACTAGTAGCAGACTTCAGGAGGATAGAGGCAGTCTGGTGAAATGGAACACACAAGAACAGATGAATTAGGAGCAGGAGTAGGCCATTCGGCCCTTCGAGCCTGCTCTGCCATTCAATGGCTGATCTGATAGTGAACTCAACTCCACTTTCCTGTCTGTGTCCCATAACCCTTGACTCCCTCATTGATCAAAAATCTATCGAACTCAGCCTTGAATATATTCAATGATCCAGCCTCCACTGGTCTCTGGGGAAGAGAATTCCACAGACTGACCCCCCTCTGAGAGAAACACATTTCTCCTCATCTCAGTTTTAAATGGGACGTCCCTAATTTTTAAACTATGTCCCCTAGTTCTAGACTCCCCAACAAGGGGAAACATCCTCTCAGCATCCACCCTGTCCAGTCCCCTCGGGACCTGAGATGTTTCACTCAGATCACCTCTCATTCTTCTAAACTCCAGTGGGTATAGACCCAACCTGTTCAACCTTTCCTCATAAGATAACCCCTTCATCCCAGGAATCAGCCCAGTGAACCTTCTCTGAACTACTTCGAATGCAATTATATAATTTCTTCAGTAAGGAGACCAAAAGTGTCCACAATCCTGCAGACGTCGTCTAACTTATGCCCTGTACAGCTGTAACAACACTTCCCTACTTTGATATTCTATTCACCTTGCAATAAACAACAATATTCCATTTGCCTTCCTAATCACTCGCTGTAGCTACACGGTAACATTTTGTGATTCATGTACCAGGACACCCAGATCCCTCTGTACCGTACAGTTCTGCAGTCTCTCTCCATTTCAATAATATACTGATTTTTATTCTTCCTGCTAAAGTGGACAAGCTCACATTTTTCCACATTGTGCTCCATCTGCCAATGTTTTGCTCACTCACTTAACCTATGGAAATCTCTTTGTAGACACTTTATGTCCTCTTGACAGCTTACTATCCAACCTATCATTGGACAGACACAGGGCAGGTTAACTTCAATGCTGAGAAATGTGAAGTGATGCATTTTGGAAGGAAGACTGAGTGATATAAACTAAATGGTACAATGTTAGAATGGGTGACAGGACAGAGAGATCTGGGATTTCATCAATGTTCCCTGTTCTACCCAAAAGCTCAATTTGGGGCTTGGAATCTGTGAGTTGAATTTAGCTTCATCCTGAAAAGTCTTAGCAAACGTGTTGGGAAATGTGTCAAAAGCTGTTCCCATTCAGACATTCCTGCATTGTGGAAGTGTGAGCTATCTTTGCAGAGACAGGAAATAGAGTTGTTTGAATGGACCTGCAGGTTTTAGTTGATGCAATAAGGTGAGAATTTGAATTGTGTCCCTTCCAGATACACAGAATTGAAGGTATTTACAGAACACCACATGAAGTAGTTTACCAATGTCTGACAAACTTCAAAGACTTCAAACACATGGAAGAAGAGGAGAAGGGAACAATATACAAAACCTCAGTCAGTCAGACAACAGCAGGAGGAAAATGAATCTCTTTTTATGGGTTTTAATTTGAAGGCCTGAGCTGATGATTGAAAAAGTAGGAGTTCAAATCCCACGCTGGGCTGTTGTGAATTTGAATTTTGTTTTTTCTAAAAAGAAACATAAATCTGGAATTAAAAAACCTCTAGGTTGGAATGATTCACTCCTGTCTACTAGTGCAAAGCCCGTGTGTGTCTCAGTTTTGCTGTATTTATTAGCGATTTAAGATGATGTGGTAGAATGCAACATACCCAAGTTTACCAATGACACAAAAATAGGCAGCATTGTAAGCAGTGTAGCTGGAAGCAGAACAATGCAAAGAGATATCTGAAGTGAATGGTTAAAACTGTGGTAGATAGATTTCCATGTCAGTAAAAAAGACTAGAACAGAGTACTTTATAAATGGTGTAAAGATAGAAACACTGGAGGTCCAAAGAGATTTGAGGGGTCCATGTCCATTTGAGTGCAGAGTAGATTTACCAGAATGATAACTGGACTCCAAGGGTTAATTTACGAGGTGATATTACACAAACTAGGGATTTATTCCCTGGAATTTAGGAGGTTCAAGGTGATTTGATCAAAGTTGTTGAGATATTAAGGGGAACTGATGGGGTAGTTTGAGAGAAACTATTTCTGCAGCTTGGGAACATAGGAACAGGAGTAGGCCATTCAGCCCATCTAGCCTGCTCCGCCATTCAATACGATCATGGCTGATCATCCACTTCAATGTGTTTTTCCCAGACTATCCTCATATCCCTTTATGTCATTGGTATTCAGCAATCTGTCAATCTCTGCTTTAAACATATTCAATGACTGAGCTTCCACAGCCCTCTGGGATAGAGAATTCCTAAGATTCACAACCCTCTGAGTAATGACATTTCTCCTCATCTCTGTCCCAAGTGGCTTCCCCCTTATTTTGAAATTGTGTCCCCTGGTTCTAGACTCCTCAACCAGGCGAAACATCTTACCTACATCTACCCTGTCTATCTGTAATGCTCCCCCAGGGTCTCCACACAGCCTGTCTCCCCGTCCCCCTGCTTCTAAAGTGTCTCAGGGTCTACTGGCACTTTCCATCTCTCTGCTTCTGTCTCTATCCCTCACTATCTCTCTGTTCTCTCTCCATTTCTATCTCTCCCTATCTCTCTGTTACTCTACCTCTGTTCCTCTCTCTCTCTGTCTATCACTCTCTTCCACCATGTTGGTTATCATTGGGGGTTGAGTTAAATCACAGACAAAATAAACACTTCACCTGTCTGCCCCGGAATAAATAGCAAAATTTGTGGATATTTTATGTCTGTATTCAGACAATATAGACAGGAGTGCATATTAAATGATGGGATGCTGCAAATCGATTTACACTAGTACAGTCGGAAAAACAACTTAAAAAGAATTATTCACAAATCTAGTCCAATTTAACGACAGATTTGACCCGATAAGGTAATAAATGCCAAAAGTCTGGAGTTTTTTGGAGTACGTTAAGCTTTACTCTTTCTGGCTTTCAGAAATTAAACATTACACATGCACTGCAAGATTAAAGATTATACATAGGTTAGGTTACATAGAATATTGGAAGGACTAACAAGGCTAGGGAATATCCAATGAATGGTAGGACCATAGGAAGTACCGAGTGTCAGAGGGATCTTGGTGTACTTGTCCATAGATCACTGCAGGATGCAGCGCAGGTAGACAAGTTGGTTAGGAAGGTATATGGGATACTTGCCTTTATTAGTTGAGGCATAGAATATAAGAACAGGGAGGTTATGATGGAGCTATATAAAACACTGGTTAGGCCACAGCTGGAGTACTGTGTACAGTTCTGGGCACCACACTATAGGAAGGATGTGATTGCACTGGAGAGGATGCAGAGGAGATTGACCAGGATGTTGCCTGGGCTGGAGCATTTCAGCTATGAAGAGAGACTGAAAAGGCTGGAGTTGTTTTCCTTGGAGCAGAGAAGGCTGAGGGGGGACCTGATTGAGGTGTACAAAATTTTGAGGGGCATTGATAGGTTAGATAGGAAGAAACTTTTTTCCTTCGCGGAGGGGTCAATAACCAGGGGGCATAGATTGAAGGTAAGGGGCAGGAGGTTTAGAGGGGATTTGAGGAAAAGATTTTTCTCCTGGAAGGTTATTGGGTGATTTGATGAAGGTTTACAAAATAATAAGGGAAACTGATAGGGTGGACTGAGAGTAAATATTCCCTTTGGCTGCGGAGTCAGGAACTTGGGGCATAGTCAAAAATATAAACAGTGGCCACTTTGACTTCATCCCATCGTGTCGTCTGTACATTCTCACATATAGCAGGTATAGCAGCACATATATAACAGGATAACAGGTATAACTGTAGTCATAGTATTCAGCTGAAAATTGATCAGTTACATTGTTATTTCAGTCCATATTTACAGTACACACGGTACCTTACTGTTGTAATAAAGTCATATAGTGTCTATTCATCCCACTGGGGCAAAATGTCACTGGCTCAACATTCTCACCAAATACTAAAGCATTCCACAATGCAAGACTCACAAATTCAACACAAGTTTCCTTTTCTGAGTCTCGCTGGTCTGTTCTGATTCTCTGAGGGATTACTGATGCTTATCCTCCACATGAGCAGTCGTCCTAATCCCGTGTGCCTGTCCTGCTCCCAAACCCGGCATCCACTTACATAAAGGCAAGTGAAACAGGAGCGTCTCAGTGACTGAGGCAGGTGAGTCTTGAGGCTGAGCCGGGCACAGTGAGTGACCCGGGTTAATCCGACACTCCGGGGAATGTTTAAACGGAGCTTTACTCTGTATTTAAGCCATGCTGTACCTTCTCTGAGAGTGTTTGATGGGGCAGTGTAGACGAGGAGAGTTATTCCTTACCCATTTTAAACATGGAGAAGTGGATATCCAAGGGATTGTTTTAAATGTGATGAGGGTTTCTGCCTCTACCATCCTTTCAGGCAGTGAGTTCCAGACACCCACACTATTGATGTGTTTCGTTCTGTTAAGTTTGATGTCAATGTTTCCCCAGGATGTTGACGTTGGGGGATTCAGTGATGGGATAATGCTTTGAATGCCAAGGGGAGGTGGTTGGATTCTCTCCTGTTGCAGATGGTCATTGCCTGGCACTTGTGTGACGTGAATGTTACTTGCCACTGGTCGGCCCAAACCTGAATGTTGTCTGGGTCTTGGTGCATGTGGCTATGGATTACTTCATTATCTGAGGCAAAATACTGCGGATGCTGGAAATCTGGAAAACATCGAGCTGAATCACTAACTCTGTTTCTCTCTCCACAGATGCTGCCTGACCTGCTCAGTATTTAAAGCACTTTCTGCTGGGATCTCAGCTGAAGATGGTTGGGCTGAGGACACTACCCTGATAAACTCCTGCAGTGAAGGCCAGGGACTGAGATGATTGACTTCCAACAACAAAAACCATCTTCCTTTGTGCTCGGTATGATTCCAACCAGTGGAGAGATTTCCCCCGATTCCCACTGACTTCAGTTTTACTCGGGTTCCTCGATGTCACACTCGGTCAAACGCTGCCTTGATGTTAAGGTCAGTCTCTCTTCCCAGTAGCAGACAGGAGTGAATCATTCCCTTTGACCCGTTGTGTACTGAACAAGCTGTGCTTCTTCACAGCCTGATACAGGACTGGACACGGCCGATTAATGTAGCCCATCAAACACTCCCAGAGCAGCTTCAGCACAGCTTAGGAACAGAGTATAGTTCCTTCAACATTCTCTCTCTGTCTCTCCCTCCTGCTATGTCTGACACGAGGAGAGAGACAGAGGGAGAGAGGGATAGATATGAAGGCAGAGAGAGGGCTGTCGAGAGGGACAAAGTTGGAGAGAGAGAGGTTATTGAGGTGGATGAAAAGGATAATGTAAGATATATTAATTTGATGTAATCCTTCACTGCTGTGTACACAAACAGAAAGAGATAGATATGGAGAGAAAAAATCATCGGCAGAGGGGCAAATGCAGACAATGTTGGGGCCCAGGCGTATATGTTTGATGATCCAGAAGGAATAGCCTCCATTTTAAACATCCAGCAAGCTATTCCACTGTGGGAGCCATCACACCCAAACAGGCATAGACACACACACAAACACACAGAAATACCCACACAATGATATTTTTTGTGCTAATTTCATGCTGGCTTATTGGTTAATTTTTAAATCTGTGATTGATAGATTCTTGTTAACCAAAGGTATTAAGAGATAAGGGGCAAAGGCAGGATATATGGTGTAAGTTACATCACAGATCAGCCAAGATCTCATTTGATGCCGGAACAGGATTGTGGGGTTAAATTGCATCCTCCTCTTCCAATATCCCCTGTTAAATATCCTTCTTTCTCTTTTAGTCACCCTGTCAGTCTATGTCTCTCTGTTTCTCTCTTTCTGTCTCTATCGGACAGTGTAGAGTGAGATTCACTCTGTATCCACCCCATGATGTTCCTGCCCTGGGAGTGTGTGATGGGACAGTGCAGAGGGAAATTTACTCTGTGTCAAACCCAACATTGTGCTTGGCTTGGGAATATTTAATGGGACAGTGTAGCTGGAGATTTACTCTGTATCCCTGGAATTTTGAAGGCTCAGGTGTGATTTGATGATTGTTTTCAAGATAATAAGGGAAACTGATGGGGTAGACAGAGAGTAACAATTCCCACTGGCTGCAGAGTCTAGAACATGGGGGCATAGTCTAAAAATATAAACCTAGTCTAAAAACCTTTCAGGAGTGAAATGAAGAAACACTTCAACACACCAGGTGTGGTATCAGTTTGGAACTCTCTTCCACAAACAGCAATTGATGCTGAGACACTTGTTAATTTTTAAATCTGAGTTTGATAGATTTTTGTTAACCAAAGGAATTAAGGGGCAAAGATAGGTACATGGAGTTAGATCACACATCAGCCATGAGCTCATTGAATGACAGAACAGGGTTGAGGGGCCAAATGGCCTCCTCCTCTTCCTCTGTCCTACGCCCAATATCCTGCGATCACGCTCTGTGTCTTGGTCTCTGTCTCCCTCTTTGTCTCTCTTTCTGTCTGTCTGTCTGTCTCTCTCTCTCTCCTCTCATCTGTGGAAATCCACACACATCAGTCAGCCATTTTAGGTTCATTTTCAGTGGCCATTTTATGTTACCACAACACTGGGACATTTATCGCTGTCTATCCCAAACCATCTCTCTTTGTAGTCTATTTGTGTTCTGCTCACAGCTTATTGTCCCACCTAACCTAGTATCTCTCTCCTTTGCTCCGTCTCACTCACGCACTCTCCCCCCTCTCTCTCCCCCCCCATTTCTCTCTCCCCCCACCCCCTGCAATCTCTCTTTAAGTGTCCTGTTATCACATCCTTTATTATAGATTCGACCATTTTCCTATTGACTGATGTTAGACGAACAGGTCTTTAGTTCCCCATTTTCTCTTTCTTTCCTTTTGTAAATAGTGGAGTTACATTTGCTACCTTCTAATCTGCCTCTCTCACTCTGCCTCTCTCACACTGCCTCTGTCCCTCCCTATCTGTCTTTCCCACCCCCTCTCTCTCTCTATCTCTCCCTCTCTCTCTTTTTCTCTCTCTCGCTCGATCTCTACCTCTCTCTCTCTACCTCTGTCCACGTCTCAATTTGTGCCTCCCTCACACCATCTCTCCCTCTCTCTCTCTCTCTCTAGCTCTCTGTCTGCCTCTCTATGTCTGCCTCTCTGTGTCGTCTTCTCTCTCTGTGCCTCTCTCACTCTCTATCTGTCTCTCCCCCAGCTCTCTCTCTCTGTCTCTCCCTCTCTCTCTTTCTCAACCTCTGTCCATGTCTCAATTTGTGCCTCCCTCACACCATCGCTCCCTCTCTCTCTGTCTCTCTCGAGCTCTCTGTCTGCCTCTCTCGAGCTCTCTCTGCCTCCCTCTCTCTGCCTCCCTCTCTCTGCCTCTCTCTCTCTGCCTCTCTCTCTCTGTCTCTCTCTCTCTGCCTCTCTCTCTCCGTCTCTCCCTCTCTCTCTTTCGCTGCCTCTGTCCACGTCTCAGTTTGTGTCTCCCCCACACCATCTCTCCCTCCCTCTCTCTCTGTCTCTCTCTGTCTCTCTCTGCCTCTCTCTCTCTGCATCTCTCTCTCTCTCTGCATCTCTCTCTCTCTCTGCCTCGCTCTCTCTGACTCTCCCTCTCTATCTCTCCCTCTCTCTCTTTCACTGCCTCTGTCCACGTCTCAGTTTGTGTCTCCCCCACACCATCTCTCCCTCCCTCTCTCCCTCCCCCTCTCTCTCTCTTTCTCCCTCTCTCCCTCTCTCTCTGTCTCTGTCTCAGAGTTACAGCTCAGATGATTAACCTCTTTATCCATGTGTTATGAACACGGGACTTTGTCTCTCTCCCATTTTCTAGGATGTTGCCAGGACTGGAGAATTGCAGCTATGAGGATAGGCAGGGGTTGTTGTCCTTGGAACAGAGAAGGCCCTCTCCAACTATCTCTGTCTCTGCCACTCTCTCTGTCTTTCTCTCTGTCCCTTCATCTGTCTTTCCCTCTCTGTCACTCCTCCTCTCTCCTTCGATCTCTGTCTCGCTCTCTCTGTCCCTCCATCTTTCCTTCCCTCCCTGTCACTACATCTCTCTCCTTCTCTCTCTGTCTCTCACTTTGTCCCTCCATCTGGCTTTCCCTTCCTAACACTCCCTCTCTCTCCTTCTCTCTCTGTCTCTGCCACTCTCTCTGTCTCTCTCTCTCTGTCCCTCCATCTGTCTTTCCCTCTCTGTCTCTCCGTCTCACTCCTTCTATCTCTGTCACTCCCGCTCTCTCTCTGTCTCTCTCTCTGTCCCTCCATCTGTCTTTCCTTCTCTGTCTCTCCCTCTCTCTCCTTCTATCTCTGCCTCTCCATCTGCCTTTCCCTCTCTGTCTCTCCCTCTCTCTCCTTCTCTCTCTGTCTCTCTCTCTGTCTCTCTCTCTCTGTCCCTCCATCTGTCTTTCCCTCTCTGTCTCTCCCTCTCTCTCCTTCTCTCTCTGCCTCTCTCTCTGTCTCTCTCTCTGTCCCTCCATCTTTCCTTCCCTCCCTGTAACTCCATCTCTCTCCCTGTCTCTCTCTGTCTGTCCCTCCATCTGTCTTTCCCTTTCTTTCTCTCCACACTCTCCTTCTATCTCTGTCTCTCTCGCTCTCTGTCTTTCCATCAGTCTTTCCCTTCCTGTCACTCCCTCTCTCTCCTTCCATCGATGCCTCTCTCACTCTCTGTCTCTCCAACTGCCTTTCCCTCTCTGTTGCTCCCATTCTCTCCTTCTCTCTCTGTCTCTGCCTCTCTTTATCCCTCCATCTGTCTTTCCCTCTCTGTCACTCCCTCTCTCCTTCTCTCTTTCTCTCCCTCTCTCTCCTTCTCTCTCTCTCTATCCCTCCATCTGACCTTCCCTCCCTGTCACTCCATCTCTCTCCTTCTCTCTCCATCTCTCATTTTGTCCCTCCATCTGGCTTTCCCTCTCTGTCGCTGCCTCTCCTTCCTTCTATCTCTGTCTGCAAATCTGTCTTTCCCTCTCTGACACTCCCTCTCTCTCCATCTCTCTCTGTCTCTGCCACTCTTTCTGTCTCACTCTCTGTACCTCCATCTGTCTTTCCCTCCCTGTCACTCTATCTCTCTCCTTCTCTCTCTGTCTCTCACTCTGTCCCTCCATTTGTCTTTTCCTCCCTGTCATTGCCTCTCTCTCCTTCTCTCTCTCTCTGTCCCTCGATCTGTCTTTCCCTCCCTCCCTGACACTCCCTCTCACTCCTTCTCTCTCTGTCTCTCTCTCTGCTATCACTGACACTGGGAGAGCGACAGAGGGAGGAAGGGTTAGATATGACGGCATAGAGAGGGCTGTAGTGAGGGACAAATGTGGAGAGAGAGAGATTGTTGAGGTGGATGAAGAGGATAATGTAAGATATATTAATTTGATGAAATCCTTCACTGCTGTGTACACAAACATATAAGAGATAGGTATGGAGAGAAAACAAACATCGGGAGAGGGAGGAATGCAGATGAAATTGGGGTCCAGGCAGACACTTTTGATGATCCAGAAAGAATAGCCTCCATTTTAAATATTCTGTTAGCTATTCCACTGTGGTAGCCATCACACCCTCATGATATTGTTTGTGGAAAATTCATGCTAGCTTATTGGTTAATTTTTAAACCTGTGATTGATAGATTCTTGTTAACCAAATGTATTAAGAGATAAGGGGCAAAGGTGGGATATATGGTGTAAGTTTGATCACAGATCAGCCAAGATCTCATTGAATGCCGGGACGGAGGTGTGGGGTTAAATTGCATCCTCCTCTTCCAATATCCCCTGTTAAATATCCTTCTTTCTCTGTCAGTCACCCTGTCAGTCTATGTCTCTCTGTTTCTCTTTTTCTGTCTCTCTCTCTGTCTCTATCGGACAGTGTAGAGTGAGATTCACTCTGTATCCACCCCATGATGTTCCTGTCCTGGGACTGTTGGATCGGACAGTGTAGAAGGAGCATTACTCTGTATCTAATCCATACTGTCCCTGTCTGGGGAATGTTGTTGGGAGAGTGGAAACAGAGAGATCTGGGACCAGGGTCCTCATGGGGAGGACTTAATGGTGCCTCCTAATTGACCAGTTAGCAATATTGGTGCTCCAGGGATGAAAGGGACATTGGCTGAGTGGATACGACATTGGCTGAGAGAGTGGACAATGGTTGTTTCAGACTGGAGGGAGGTATACAGTGGAGGTTTATATTAGGATCACTGATCTTTTTGATATATACTAATGACTTGGACTTGTGTTTACAGGGCATAACTTCAATGTTTGCCAATGTTTGTGTCATCTGCAATGTAATAAACCGGGAAGGGACTAGTAGCAGACTTCAGGAGGATAGAGGCAGTCTGGTGAAATGGAACACACAAGAACAAATGAATTAGGAGCAGGAGTAGGCCATTCGGCCCCTCGAGCCTGCTCTGCCTTTCAATGGCTGATCTGATTGTGAACTCAACTCCACTTTCCTGTCTGTGTCCCATAACCCTTGACTCCCTAATTGATCAAAAATCTATCGAACTCAGCCTTGAATATATTCAATGATCCAGCCTCCACTGGTCTCTGGGGAAGAGAATTCCACAGACCCCCCCCCCCCCCCTCTGAGAGAAACACATTTCCCTTCAGCTCAGTTTTAAATGGGATGTCCCTAATTTTTAAACTGTGTCCCCTAGTTCTAGTCTCCCCAACAAGGGGAAACATCCTCTCAGCATCCACCCTGTCCAGTCCCCTCGGGACCTGAGATGTTTCACTCAGATCACCTCTCATTCTTCCAAACTCCAGTGGGTATAGACCCAACCTGTTCAACCTTTCCTCATAAGATAACCCCTTCATCCCAGGAATCAGCCCAGTGAACCTTCTCTGAACTACTTCGAATGCAATTATATAATTTCTTCAGTAAGGAGACCAAAAGTGTCCACAATCCTGCAGACGTCGTCTAACTTATGCCCTGTACAGCTGGAACAACACTTCCCTACTTTGATATTCTATTCACCTTGCAATAAACAACAACATTCCATTTTCCTTCCTAATCACTCGCTGTAGCTACACGGTAACATTTTGTGATTCATGTACCAGGACACCCAGATCCCTCTGTACCGTACAGTTCTGCAGTCTCTCTCCATTTCAATAATATACTGATTTTTATTCTTCCTGCTAAAGTGGACAAGCTCACATTTTCCCACATTGTACTCCATCTGACAATTTTTTGCTCACTCACTTAACCTATGGAAATCTCTTTGTAGACACTTTATGTCCTCTTGACAGCTTACTATCCAACCTATCATTGGACAGACACAGGGCAGGTTAACTTCAATGCTGAGAAATGTGAAGTGATGCATTTTGGAAGGAAGACTGAGTGATATAAACTAAATGGTACAATGTTAGAATGGGTGACAGGACAGAGAGATCTGGGATTTCATCAATGTTCCCTGTTCTACCCAAAAGCTCAATTTGGGGCTTGGAATCTGTGAGTTGAATTTAGCTTCATCCTGAAAAGTGTTCGCAAACGTGTTGGGAAATGTGTCAAAAGCTGTTTCCATTCAGACATTCCTGCATTGTGGAAGTGTGAGCTATCTTTGCAGAGACAGGAAATAGAGTTGTTTGAATGGACCTGCAGGTTTTAGTTGATGCAATAAGGTGAGAATTTGAATTGTGTCCCTTCCAGATACACAGAATTGAAGGTATTTACAGAACACCACATGAAGTAGTTTACCAATGTCTGACAAACTTCAAAGACTTCAAACACATGGAAGAAGAGGAGAAGGGAACAATATACAAAACCTCAGTCAGTCAGACAACAGCAGGAGGAAAATGAATCTCTTTTTATGGGTTTTAATTTGAAGGCCTGAGCTGATGATTGAAAAAGTAGGAGTTCAAATCCCACGCTGGGCTGTTGTGAATTTGAATTTTGTTTTTTCTAAAAATAAACATAAATCTGGAATTAAAAACCCTCTAGGTTGGAATGATTCACTCCTGTCTACTAGTGCAAAGCCTGTGTGTGTCTCAGTTTTGCTGTATTTATTAACGATTTAAGATGATGTGGTAGAATGCAACATACCCAAGTTTACCAATGACACAAAAATAGGCAGCATTGTAAGCAGTGTAGCTGGAAGCAGAACAATGCAAAGAGATATCTGAAGTGAATGGTTAAAACTGTGGTAGATAGATTTCAATGTCAGTAAAAAAGACCAGAACAGAGTACTTTATAAATGGTGAAAAGATAGAAACACTGGAGGTTCAAAGAGACTTGAGGGGTCCGTGTCCATTTGAGTGCAGTGTAGATTTACCAGAATGATAACTGGACTCCAAGGGTTAAATTATGAGGTGATATTACACAAACTAGGGAATAATTCCCTGGAATTTAGGAGGATCAAGGTGATTTGATCAAAGTTGTTGAGATATTAAGGGGAACTGATGGGGTAGTTTGAGAGAAACTATTTCGGCGGCTTTGGAATATAGGAACAGAAGTAGGCCATTCAGCCCATCGAGCCTGCTCTGCCATTCAAGACGATCATGGCTGATCATCCACTTCAATGTGTTTTTCCCAGACTATCCTCTTACCCTTTATGTCATTGGTATTCAGCAATCTGTCAATCTCTGCTTTAAACATACTCAATGACTGAGCTTCCACAGCCCTCTGGGATAGAGAATTCCTAAGATTCACAACCCTCTGAGTAATGACATTTCTCCTCATCTAGGTCCCAAGTGGCTTCCCCCTTATTTTGAAATTGTGTCCCCTGGTTCTAGACTCCTCAACCAGGAGAAACATCTTACCTACATCTACCCTGTCTATCTGTAACGTTACCCCAGGGTCTCCACACAGCCTGTCTCCCCGTCCCCCTGCTTCTAAAGTGTCTCAGGGTCTCCTGGCACTTTCTATCTCTCTGCTTCTGTCTCTATCCCTCACTATCTCTCTGTTCTCTCTCCATTTCTATCTCTCCCTATCTGTCTGATATTCTACCTCTGTTCCTCTCTCTCTGTCTCTCACTCTCTCCCACCATGTTGGTTATCATTGGGGGTTGAGTTAAATCACAGACAAAATAAACACTTCACCTGTCTGCCCCGGAATAAATAGCAAAATTTGTGGATATTTTATGTCTGTATTCAGACAATATAGACAGGAGTGTATATTATATGATGGGATGCTGCAAATCGATTTACACTAGTACTGTCGCAAAAACAACTTCAAAAGAATTATTCACAAGTCTAGTCCAACTTAACGAAAGATTTGACCCGATAAGGTAATAAATGCCAAAAGTCTGGAGTTTTTTGGAGTACGTTAAGCTTTACTCTGTCTGGCTTTCAGAAATTAAACATTACACATGCACTGCAAGATTAAAGATTATACATCGGTTAGGTTACATAGAATTTTGGAAGGACTAACAAGGCGAGGGAATATCCAATGAATGGTAGGATCATAGGAAGTACCGAGTGTCAGAGGGATCTTGGTGTACTTGTCCATAGATCACTGAAGGCTGCAGCGCAGGTAGACAAGGTGGTTAGGAAGGTATATGGGATACTTGCCTTTATTAGTTGAGGCATAGAATATAAGAACAGGGAGGTTATGATGGAGCTATATAAAACACTGGTTAGGCCACAGCTGGAGTACTGTGTACAGTTCTGGGCACCACACTATAGGAAGGATGTGATTGCACTGGAGAGGATGCAGAGGAGATTGACCAGGATGTTGCCTGGGCTGGAGCATTTCAGCTATGAAGAGAGACTGAAAAGGCTGGAGTTGTTTTCCTTAGAGCAGAGAAGGCTGAGGGGGGACCTGATTGAGGTGTACAAAATTATGAGGGGCATTGATAGGTTAGATAGGAAGAAACTTTTTCCCTTAGCGGAGGGGTCAATAACCAGGGGGCATAGATTGAAGGCAAGGGGCAGGAGGTTGAGAGGGGATTTGAGGAAAAGATTTTTCTCCTGGAAGGTTATTGGGTGATTTGATGAAGGTTTACAAAATAATAAGGGAAACTGATAGGGTGGACTGAGAGTAAATATTCCCTTTGACTGCAGAGTCAGGAACTTGGGGCATAGTCAAAAAATATAAACAGTGGCCACTTTGACTTCATCCCATCGTGTCGTATGTACATTCTCACATATAGCAGGTATAGCAGCACATATATAACAGGATAACAGGTATAACTGTAGTTATAGTATTCAGCTGAAAATTGATCAGTTACATTGTTATTTCAGTCCATATTTACAGTACACACGGTACCTTACTGTTGTAATCAAGTCATATAGTGTCTATTCATCCCACTGGGGCAAAATGTCACTGGCTCAACATTCTCACCAAATACTAAAGCATTCCACAATGCAAGACTCACAAATTCAACACAAGTTTCCTTTTCTGAGTCTCGCTGGTCTGTTCTGATTCTCTGAGGGATTACTGATGCTTATCCTCCACACGAGCAGTCGTCCTAATCCCGTGTGCCTGTCCTGCTCCCAAACCCGGCATCCGCTTACATTAAGGCAAGTGATACAGGAGCGTCTCAGTGACTGAGGCAGGTGAGTCTTGAGGCTGAGCCGGGGACAGTGAGTGACCCGGGTTAATCCGACACTCCAGGGACAGTTTAAACGGAGCTTTACTCTGTATCTAACCTGTGCTGTACCTTCTCTGAGATTGTTTGATGGGGCAGTGCAGACGAGGAGAGTTATTCCTTACCCATTTTAAATATAGAGAAGTGAATATCCAAGAGATTGTTTTAAATGTGATGAGGGTTTCTGCCTCTACCATCCTTTAGAGTCATCGAGAGACACAGCACTTATACAGGCCCTTCGGCCCACCCAGTCTGTGCCGGCCATCAACCACCCATTTTATACTACTCCTTTCAGGCAGAGAGTTCCAGACACCCACCAGCCACTGGGTGAAGAAACTATTGATGTGTTTCGTTCAGTTAAGTTTGATGTCAATGTTTCCCCAGGATGTTGACGCTGGGTGATTCAGTGATGGGATAATGCTTTGAATGCCAAGGGGAGGTGGTTGGATTCTCTCTTGTTGCAGATGGTCATTGCCTGGCACTTGTGTGACGTGAATGTTACTTGCCACTGGTCGGCCCAAACCTGAATGTTGTCCGGGTCTTGGTGCATGTGGCTATGGATTGCTTCATTATCTGAGGCAAAATACTGTGGATGCTGGAAATCTGGAAAGCATCGAGCTGAATCACTAACTCTGTTTCTCTCTCCACAGATGCTGCTTGACCTGCTCAGTATTTCCAGTATTTTCTCCTGGGATCTCAGCTGAAGATGGTTGAGCCTCGGACATTACCCTGAGGAACTCCTGCAGTGATGTCCTGGGACTGAGATGATTGACCTCCAACAACCACAACCATCTTCCTTTGTGCTCGGGAAGAGTCCAACCAGCGGATTCCCACTGACTTCAGTTTTACTCGGGCTCCTCGATGTCACACTCGGTCAAACGCTGCCTTGATGTTAAGGTCAGTCTCTCTTCCCAGTAGCAGACAGGAGTGAATTGTTCCCTTTGACCCGTTGTACACTGAAGAAGCTGTGTTTCTTCACAGCCTGATACAGGACTGTACACGGCCGATTAATGTAGCCCATCAAACACTCCCAGAGCAGGTTCAGCACAGCTTAGGAACAGAGTACAGTTCCTTCAACATTCTCTCTCTGTCTTCCTCTCTCTGTCTCTCCCTCCTGCTATCCCTGACACGAGGAGAGAGACAGAGGGAGAGAGGATGAGATATGCAGACAGAGAGAGTGTTGTGGAGAGGGACAAGATTGGAGAGAGAGAGATTGCGGGGTCGATTGAAAGGGAGAATGTAAGAGAAATTAATTTGATGTAATCCTTCACTGCTGTGTGCACAAACATTTCAGAGATAGGTATGGAGACAGAAACATCGGGAGAGATCTCTGTCTCTCTCTCTGTCTCTCCATCTGTCTTTCCCTCTGTCTCTCCCACTCTCTCCATCTCTCTCTGTCTGTCTGTCTGTCTCTCCATTTGTCTTTCCCTCTCTGTCTCTCCCTCTCTCTCCATCTCTCTCTGTCTGTCTGTCTCTCCATCTGTCTTTCCCGTTCTGCCTCTCCCACTCTCTCCATCTCTCTCTGTCTCTCTTTGTCTCTCCATCTGTCTTTCCCTCTCTGTGTCTCCCACTCTCTGCTTCTCTCTCTGTCTCTCTCTCTGTCCCTCCATCTGTCTTTCCCTCTCTGTCTCTCCCTCTCTCTCCTATCTTTGTCTCTCTCTCTGTCCCTCCATCTGTCTTTCCCTCCCTGTCACTCCCTGTCTCTCCTTCTATCTCTGTCTCTCTCTCTCTGTCCCTCCATCTGTCTTTCCCTCCCTGTCACTCCCTTTCTCTCCTTCTTTCTCTGTCTCTCTCTCTCTGTCCCTCCATCTGCCTTTCCCCCTCTGTCTCTACCTCTCTCTCCTTCCATCTCTGCCTCTCTCTCTCACTGTCCCTCCATCTGTCTTTCCCTCTCTGTGTCTCCCACTCTCTGCTTCTCTCTCTGTCTCTCTCTCTGTCCCTCCATCTATCCTTCCCTCCCTGTCAATCCCTCTCTCTCCTTACATCTCTGCCTCTCTCTCTCTGTTTTCCCTCCATCTGTCTTTCCCTCCCTGAAACTGCCTCTCTCTCCTTCTATCTCTGTCTCTCTCTCTGTCCCTCCATCTGTCTTTTCCTCAATGTCACTCCCTGTCTCTCCTTCTCTCTCTGTTTCTCTCTCTCTGTGCCTCCATCTGTCTTTCCCCCTCTCTCTCGACCTCTCTCTCCATCCATCTCTGCCTCTCTCTCTCTCTGTCTCTCCATCTGTCTTTCCCTCTCTGTGTCTCCCACTCTCTGCTTCTCTCTCTGTCTCCCTCTCTGTCCCTCCATCTCCCTTTCCCTCCCTGTCAATCCCACTCTCTCCTTAGATCTCTGCCTCTGCCTCTCTCTGTCCCTTCTTCTGCCTTTCCCTCCCTGACACTCCCTCACTCTCCTTCTATCTCTCTCTCTCTCTCTGTCTCTCTCTCTCTGTCCCTCCATCTGTATTGCCCTCCCTGACACTCCCTCTCTCTCATTCTATCTCTCCTTTTCTCTCTGTCTCTCTCTCTCTGTCCCTCCATCTGTCTTTCCCTCCCTGTCACTCCCTCTCTCTCCTTCTCTCTCTGTCTCTCTCTCTCTGTCCCTCCATCTGTCTTTCCCTCTCTGTCTCTCCCTCTCTCTCCTTCTATCTCTGTCTCTCTCTCTCTATCCCTCAATCTGTCCTTCCCTCCCTGTCACTCCAGCTCTCTCCTTCTATCTCTGTCTCTCTCTCTCTGTCCCTCCATCTGTCTTTCCCTCCCTGTCACTCCCTGTCTCTCCTTCTATCTCTGTCTCTCTCTCTCTGTCCCTCCATCTGTCTTTCCCTCTCTGTCACTCCCTCTCTCTCCTTCTATCTCTGTCTCTCTGTCTCTATCTCTCCATCTCTCATTGCCTCCCAGTCACTCCCTCTCTCTCCTTCAATCTCTGTCTCTCTCTTGGTCTCTCCATCTGTCTTCCCACCCACCCCCATCATTCAACCTCTCTCCTTCTTTCTCTGTCTCTCTCTCTCTCTATCCCTCCATCTGTCCTTCCTTCACTGTCACTCCATCTCTCTCCTCTCTCTGTCTCTCACTCTGTCCCTCCATCTGTCTTTCCCTCTCTGTCACTCCCTCCCTCTCCTTCTATCTCTGTCACTCCCTCTCTGTCTTTCTATTTCTATCTCTGTCTCTCTCTCTCTGTCTCTCCATCTGTCCTTCCTTCACTGTCACTCCATCTCTCTCCTCTCTCTGTCTCTCACTCTGTCCCTCCATCTGTCTTTCCCTCTCTGTCACTCCCTCCCTCTCCTTCTATCTCTGTCACTCCCTCTCTGTCTTTCTATTTCTATCTCTGTCTCTCTCTCTCTGTCTCTCCATCTGTCCTTCCCCCACTGTCACTCCATCTCTCTCCTCTCTCTGTCTCTCTCTCTCTCTATCCCTCCATCTGTCCTTCCCCCACTGTCACTCCATCTCTCTCCTCTCTCTGTCTCTCACTCTGCCCCTCCATCTGTCTTTCCCTCTCTGTCACTCCCTCCCTCTCCTTCTATCTCTGTCACTCCCTCTCTGTCTTTCTATTTCTATCTCTGTCTCTCTCTCTCTGTCTCTCCATCTGTCCTTCCCTCACTGTCACTCCATCTCTCTCCTCTCTCTGTCTCTCACTCTGTCCCTCCATCTGTCCTTCCCCCACTGTCACTCCATCTCTCTCCTCTCTCTGTCTCTCACCCTGTCCCTCCATCTGTCTTTCCCTCTCTGTCACTCCCTCCCTCCCCTTCTATCTCTGTCTCTATCTCTGCTATCACTGACACTAGGAGAGAGACAGAGGGACGGAGGTTTACATATGAAGGCATAGAGAGGGCTGTTGAGAGAGACAAACTTGGAGAGAGAGAGAGATTGTTGAGTTGGATGAAGAGGATAATGTAAGACATATTAACTTGATTTAATCCTTCACTGCTGTGTACACAAACATATTTGAGATAGGTATGGAGAGAAAAAAAACATCGGGAGAGGGAGGAATGCAGATGAAGTTGGGGCCCAGGCAGACACTTTTGATGATCCAGAAGGATCTCTCTCTCTCTTTCTATCCCTCCATCAGTCCTTCCCTCCCTGTCACTCCATCACTCTCTCTGTCTCTCAGTCTGTCCCTCTATCTGTCTTAGCCTCCCTGACACTCCCTCTCTCTCCTTCTATCTCTGTATCTCTCTCTGTCTCTCCTTCTGTTTTTTCCTCTGTCAACCCCTCTCTCCTTCTCTGTCACTCCCTCTCTCTCCTTCTCTCTCACTCTGTCCCTCCATCCGTCTTTCCCTCCCTGTCACTCCCACTCTCTCCTATCTCTGTCTTTCTCTCTGTCTTTCCATTTGAATTTCCCTCCCTATCACTCCCTCTCACTCGTTCTATCCCTGCCTCTCTCCCTGTCCCTCCATCTGTCTTCCCACACCCCACCCATCACACCATCTCTCTCCTGCTATCTCTGTCTCTATCGCTCTATCCCTCCATCTGTCCTTCCCTCCCTGTGACTCCATTTCTCTCCCTTTCTCTCTCTCTCTGTCCCTCCATCTGTCTTTCCCTCCCTGACACTCTCTCTCTCTCTCCTTCTCTCTGTCTCTCTCTCTCTGTCCCTCCATCTGTCTTTCTCTCTCTGTCTCTCCCGATCTCTCCCCCTCTCTGTCTCTCCCTCTCTCTCCTTCCATCTCTGCCTCTCTGTCTCTCTGTCCATCCATCTGTCTTTACCTCTCTGTCTCTCCCTCTCTCTCCATCTATCTCTGTCTCTCTCTCTCTGTCTTTCCATATGTCTTTCCCTTCCTGTCACTCCCTCTCTCTCCTTCCATCTCTGCCTCTGTCTCTCTCTGTCTCTCCAATTACCTTTCCCTCTCTGTCTCACCCACACTCTCCTTCTCTCTCTGTCTCTGCCTCTCTCTCTGTCTCTCTGTCTCTCTCCCTCTGACCATCCATCTGCCTTTCCCTCCCAGTCACTCCTTCTCTCTCCTTCTATCTCTGTCTCACTCTCTGTCCCTCCATCTGTCATTCCCTCTCTGTTGCTCCCTCTCTCTCCTTCTATCTCAGTCTCTCTCTCTGTTCCACCATTTGTCTTTCCCTTTCTGTTGCTCCCTCTCTCTCCTTCTATCTCTGTCTCTCTCTCTGTTCCACAATTTGTCTTTCCCTCTCTGTCACTCCCACTCTCTTTCTCTCTGTCCCTCCATCTGTCTTTCCCCCCATGTCACTCCCTCTCTCTCCTTCTATCTCAGTCTCTGCCTCTTCCTCTCTCTCTCTCTCTCTATCCCTCCACCTGTCCCTCCCTCCCTGTCATTCCATCTCTCTCCTTCTCTCTCTGTCTCTCACTTTGTCCCTCCGTCTGTCTTTCCCTCCCTGTCTCTCCCTCTCTCTCCTTCTATCTCTGTCTTTCTCTTTGTCTCTCCATCTGTCTTTCAATCCCCATAACTCCCTCTCTCTCTTTCCATCTCTGCCTCTCTCTCTGTCTTTCCCTCCCAGTCACTCCTTCTCTCTCCTTCCATCTCTGTCTCTCTCTCTGTCCCTCCATCTGTTTTTCGCTCTCTGTTGCTCCCTCTCTCTCCTTCTATCTCTATCTCTCTGTCTGTTCCACCATTTGTCTTTCCCTCTCTGTCACTCCCACTCTCTTTCTCTCTGTCTCTCCCTCTCCCTCCTTCTCTCTCTCTCCATCCCTCCATCTCTTTCCCCCAATGTCACTCCCTCTCTCTCCTTCTATCTCTGTCTCTGCGTCTCTCTGTGTCTCTCTCTGTCCCAGCATCTGTCTTTCCCTGCCCTGTCACTCCCTCTCTCTCCTTCTATCTCTGTCTCTGCCACTGTTTCTGTCTCTCTCTCTTGTCCCTCCATCTGTCTTTCCCTCTCTGTCTCTCCATCTCTCTCCTTCTCTCTCTCCTTCTCTCTCTCTGCCTCTTTCTCTGTCCCTCCGTCTGTCTTTCCCTCTCTGTCTCTCCCTCTATCTGTCTCTCCATCTGTTTTTCCCTCTATGTGTCTCCTTCTCTCTCTGTCTCTCTCTCTGTCTCTCTCTGTCCCTCCATCTGTCTTTCCCTTCCTGACACTCCCTCTCTCTCCTTGTATCTCTGTCTGGCTCTCACTCTGTCCCTCCATCTGTCTTTCCCTTCCTGACACTCCCTCTCTCTCCTTCTATCTCTAACTGGCTCTCACTCTGTCCCTCCATCTGTCTTTCCCTCTCTGTCTCTCCGTCTCTCTCCTTCTCTCTCTCTCTCTGCCTCTCTCTCTGTCTCTCTCTCTCCGTCCCTCCATCTCTTTCCCTCTCTGTCTCTCCCTCTCTCTCCTTCTATCTCTGTCCCTCCATCTGTCTTTCCCTCTCTGTCAGTCCCTCTCTCTCCTTCTCTCTCTATCTCTGTCTCTCTCTCTCCGTCCCTCCATCTCTTTCCCTCTCTGTCTCTCCCTCTCTCTCCTTCTATCTCTGTCCCTCCATCTGTCTTTCCCTCTCTGTCTCTCCCTCTCTCTCCTTCTCTCTCTGTCTCTCTCTCTGTCCCTCCATCTGTCCATCAGGCTCCTCGATGTCACACTCGGTCAAACACTGCCTTGATGTTAAGGTCAGTCTCTCTTCCCAGGAGCAGACAGGAGTGAATCGTTCCCTTTGACCCGTTGTACACTGAACCTGCTCTGCTTCTTCACAGCCTGATACAGGACTGTACACGGCCGATTAATGTAGCCCATCAAACACTCCCAGAGCAGGTTCAGCACAGCTTAGGAACAGAGTACAGTTCCTTCAACATTCTCTCTCTGTCTCTCCCTCCTGTTATCTCTGACACTAGGACCGAGACAGAGGGAGAGAGGGTTAGTTATGAAGGCAGAGAGAGGGCTGTAGAGAGGGACAAAGTTGGAGAGAGAGAGATTGTTGAGGTGGATGAAAAGGATAATGTAAGATATATTAATTTGATGTAATCCTTCACTGCTGTGGACACAAACATATAAGAGATAGATATGGAGAGAAAAAAAACATGGGGAGAGGGGGAAATGTCGATGATGTTGGGGCCCAGGCAGATACTTTTGATGATCCAGAAGAAATAGCCTCCATTTTAAACATCCAGTAAGCTATTCCACTGTGGGAGCCATCACACCCTCATGATATTGTTTGTGGAAATTTCATGCTGGATTATTGGTTAATTTTTAAACCTGTGATTGATAGATTCTTGTTAAACAAAGATAGTAAGAGATAAGGGGCAAAGGCAGGATATATGGTGTAAGATAGATCACAGATCAGCCCTGATCTCATTGAATGCCGGAACAGGGTTGTGGGGTTAAATTACATCCAATATCCGATGTTAAATATCCTTCTTTCTCTGTCAGTCACCCTGTCAGTCTATGTCTCTCTGTCTAAACTAAATGGTACAATGTTAAAATGGGTAAAGGAACAGAGAATCCTTCCCCATCCAGGAGCTGACAGTGTCTCTCTCTCTCTCTCTCTCTCTCTACCCCCTCTCTCACTCCCCGCTTTTTACTGTCTCTCTTCCTCTTTCAATCCTGATCCTGACTTTTCTCGGAATCCTTCTTGGTTGAATAGTACCCTGAAATGTTTCAGTCTCACTGTTACAAGGAACAAGTCACATTTCTGTGGTATTTTCGATATCTTAATGATTCAATTTGGAGCTTGGATTGTGTCAGGTAAATGTGGTTTCTCATTCAGACATTCCTGCATTGTGGAACTGTCAGTTATCTGTGCAGGGACAGGATATCGGGGTGTCTGAATGGAGTTGAAGATTTTGGTTGCTTGAATAGGGTGTGAATTAGATTGTGGATTGTGTCCCTGAAGGTATTTAAGCCGATGTCCTGAGAGAATGAAGTGGTTTACCAATGTCTGAATAACATCAAAGTCTTCAAACACATGAAAGAACAAGATTGGAGACAATACACAAAAGCTGAGACAGTCAGGTCACAACAGGAGGAAGGTGAATGTCTTTTACAGTTTGTAATCTGAAAGCCTGAGGTAATGACTGAAAAAGTCGGAGTTCAAATCCCACATTGGGCTCTTGTGAATTTGAATTTCTCTGAAAATAAAAAATAACTCTGGAATAATAAATCCTCCAGGATGAAATGATTCAATCTCACTGCTCTGACACTCATTTACCTTCAAGTACCGTTTTCCAGTCCACCTTTTCTAAATCGCCTTCCACCGGCCCAGCTTCATTCCCTAAAACTAAGTGTCAAACTGACCCATCTCTTGTTGACCTTGCTACGTACTGGCCTAAAAAACTTCCCCTGAATGTATATTTAGAATTCTGTATCCTTGATACCTTTTACACTAGTCTCAGTTATCAATGCACTAGTTAGGTCTGCACTAGACCCTGTCTCTGTTTATATTACACATGGACCTGTCTCAGCTATAAAAATGGTTTAAAAAGTGGAGAGCAAACCCTCCAATTTATACACTAGATCTGAAGAAATAGGAGCAGGAGTAGGCCATTCAGCCTCTTGAGCCTGTTCTGTCAGTCAATATGATCATGATTGATCTGATAGTGACTTTAACTCCATTTTCCTGCCTGCCCCCCATAACCCTTGACTCCCTTGTAAATTCATTGACCCAACCTCCACTGCTCTCTGGGGAAGAGAATTCCAAAGCCTAACCAACCTCTGGAAGAAAGAAGTCTTCCTTAGCTCAGTCTTAAATGGCAGACCCTTTATTTTTCAACGGTGCCCCCTCGTTCAAGACTCCTCCACAAGGGAAACATCCTCCCAACATCCGCCCTGTCAAGTCCCCTCAGAATCTTGTATGTTTCAATAAGATCACCTCTCATTCTTCTAAACTCCAATGAGTATAGGCCCAACCTGTTCAACTATTCCTCATAAGATAACCCCCTCATCCCAGGAATCAGCCTAGTGAACCTTCTCTGAACTGATTCCAATGCATCCAGGCCTGACCATTTATTCACTTTCAAAGATGCTAAACACCTTAATATTTCCCTCTCACTCTGTTTATCCCATCCAATATTTCACACTCCTCCTCTTTAACTACAATGTCTGCATTGTTCCCCCTCTTTTATAAAGACGGAGACAAAGTATTCATTAAGAACCGTGCCCACATCTCCCACCTCCACACACACATTCCCTTTTTGGTCCCTAATACTCTATCCTTAGTTATCCTCTTGCTCTTCATGTATTTATAAAACATCTTTGTGCTTTCCTTGATTTTACTTGGCAATATTATTTTCCGACTATCTTTTTGCTTTCCTAATTTTCTTTTTAATTTCACCCCTGCACTTTCTTCACTCCTCTCGGCTTTCTGTGGTATTGAGCTCTCGGTATCTGACATAAGCTTGCCTTTTGTGCCTTATTCTACCTGGTTTGATTCTTGCTATCGAAGGGGCTCTAGATTTGGGAGTCTCACCCTGTTTGTCTTTCTGGGAAAATATTTGTTCTCAACCCTCTCAGGGAGTCGAGGGTTCTGCAGAGCAGGCCTGAAAGAGGAGTTGAGTGTTGATACAGATCAGTCATGATCTTATTGAATGGCAGGGCAGGCTCGAGGGGCTGAATGGCCTACTCCTGCTCCTACGTCTTGTGTTCTTGTGTCCAGTTCAATATCTCCTTTAGTGACTTGGTGCCAAATTGTTATTATTTTTTATTCATTTGTTGGATGTGTTCATTACTGGCTATGCCAGCATTTTATTGCCCATCACCAATTGCCGTTGAACCTTCTTGAACCGCTGCAGTCCATGTGGGGTAGGTACACCCACAGTGCTGTTAGGAAGTGAGATCCAGGATTTTGACCTAGTGACAGTGAAGGAATGGTGATATAGTTCCAAGTCAGGATGGTGTGAGACTGGAAGGGAAACTTGCAGGTGGTGGTGTTCCCATATGTGTTTCCTGTTTGTTTGCTCTCTCTCCCCCTCATTATTTCTAGACCTCCCTGTCCTCTGTCCCTCTCTGTCATGGGAACCTAAGAACAGAAGGAAGTGGGTGCAGGAACAGAGAGACCTGGGGATGTCTATGCACAAATTGAAGGTGGCAGAGCTAGTTGAGAAAGTGGTTAAAAGGCGTATGGGATCCTAGGCTTTGTAAATAGAGGCTTAGAGTATAAAAGCAAGGAGGTTATGATGAAGCTTTATAAAACACTGCTTCATCCTCATCTAGTATTGTGTCCAATTCTGGACACCGTACTTTAGGTAGGATGTGGGGGCATTAGAGAGGATGCAGAAAAGACTCACGAGCAAGGTTCCAGGATGAGGGACTTCAGTTGCGTGGATAGATTGGAGAAGCTGGGGTTGTTCTCTGTGTCTTTCTCTGTCTTCCTCTCTCTATCTCTCCCTCCTGCTATCTCTGACACGAGGAGAGAGACAGAGGGAGAGGGGGTTAGTTATGAAGCCAGGAGAAGAAGACCAACAAATTCAGCAACCATTTCGGTGGGAGAAAAGCCAATAACAATCACAAGCTGATGGAGGGACAGGAAATCATTTACGAAGGGACAGAGTATCTGATCACACCCGGGATGGTGTAATCGATGCCGACAAAGCCCATTTCAGCCTGCAATATGAAAAGGAGGGAGAGAGAGCTGAGAGGGAATGAGTTAATTTTGACTGAGTTAATGAGGGGGCAATGGCGTCCTGCGGCTCCCACAATGCCCCGCGAGTGGGAAAGGCCCCTTTCTGCGGTACAGGCCGCGCTGCACTCTGGGAGGATGCTCCGCACATGCGCATCTCCACAAGAGCGTTAACCGCCGCTTTTTTATATTCTCCCCCCGGCTCAGACATTCAACTTTCCTCCATTGAGATCGACAGCTGAAGCCGCTTCTCCTTTTCCTTTCAGCTGCTGTTTGCGGAAAGAAGAGGCCGGCGGGTGACGTCACGCAAACATGGCGGCTGATGACACCGCCCTCCCGCCAGGGCGTCGGTGAGGTCTCATTGGCTGCCTCGCCCCACGTGACAGGAGGTCAAGGGGTCAAAAGCTGCCTGCAGCCTCCGCGCAGCCGCGGTTTGGGTGACTTGTAACCCCGCCCCTGGGGTGGGGGAGGGGGGGTCAGCACCAGACTCTTAAAGGGACCCTGCACCACCAGAACTCTCCCAAACTCTTAAAGGGACCCAACATGGACAGAAAGAGCAAGAGACTTGGAGAGCAAGTAATAGAGAGGGAAATAGAAAAGAGAGAGTGATGGGGAGAGAGAGAGAGGAAGAACTGAGCTTGAAAGAATCATAGAGGGATGGCGAGACTGAGAGAAAATAGGTGAGAGGGAGAGAGTGAGAGAGCAAGAGAAATGGAGGGAGAATCTCCTCAATTGGACAGAGATGGAGAGAGAGTGATAGAGAGATGTGAAGAGAGATCAAGGAGAAAGGAAGGTGGAGAGTGAGGGAGAGGTGGAGTTTGAGAGTGAGGAAACAGATAAATGGAGAGATAAAGGTGAGGAGAGAGTAACAGAGCAGAAGAGAGAGAGAGAGAGATGGAGAGGGAGAGTGGGAAGGAAAATGAGAAATTAGAGGAAAAGAGCAGACACAGGATGTACAGAAAGTGCGAAAAATGAATGAGAGATAGAGTGTCCGTCAGAGAGAGAGGGAAAGTCTGGGATATATGTGGGCAGAGAGAGAGGCAGATCGTGTGTGTGTGTGAGAGAGAGAGAGAGACATCAGCACACGTTCACAGGAAAGAAAGTCTCGCCATGTCAAACAGTCATTTAATTGGATGCACAACCAGACAAAAGTAACTTTATCCCCGGGAGAATGAGTGGAGTCAGACATATAAAAACAGATTGCAGGTTAATGCCCAGATAAGCTTGATTAAAGATTCAAAGTTGCAGAGAGAAATCACCCAGTAATCCTAGTTGCAACCCATTGGACTCAATACAATGGTCCAAAAATATTATCACTGCCAATCAAACAATTTCATCAGCTCAACAGCAAACAGTGAAATGATCCACAAACTGCAGTGTTCAATGATTCAAGGAAGATTACAGAGCATGAGAGAGAACATAAAGACAGACAGAGAGTATTTGTTTAGCTTCTCTGCCATTGTCCTGTGATGAGAGGCTGAGTAAATAGGACCTGTATTCTCTGCAGTTTAGAAGAATGAGAGGTGATCTCATTGAAACATATCAGATTCTAAAGGGACTGGATAGGGTGGACACTGAGAGATTATTTCCGCTGGTCGGGAAATGAAAGTCTCCCTTATCCCTTCCTAACCAGCTTATCCACCTGTCCTGTCAGCCTCAGGAATCAGTGAACATTCACTCCAAGGTCCCGCTGTTCACAGACACAGAGATAATGTTGGAGACAGTCATGTTGTTGGTTAGATCAAAATTGCAAATGACAAATGTGATCATAGTTTGATGTAATTCTGTGTACACAGAGGTACAAGAAATAGGTGTAGAGTGTGAAACACCAGGAGAGAGGGAGGAATATAGATGGAGAGAGGGTAACAGTGAGAAAGGGAGAGATATGCATGGAGAGAGAAGTGGAGAGCTACTCTTACTGGTAATCTCTCTCCATCTCCGTCTTCCCCTCTCTCTTACTCACTCAATCAATCACTAGTTCCCCTCTCTGCTACTCTCTCCTTGTTTATTTCTCTCTCTGTACCCTCTTAATCTCAATCTCTCACTGTGTCATACCTTCCAGGATGCTGCACACAGCTTTGCGGGAATGCTGACCGACACTCTCCATGCCAATCTCGTCCTCTTCCTCTCTGGTAATCTCTCCCCATTGCTATCCTTCCCTCTCCCTGTTCTTCCCTCTCTATATCTATCCCTGTCTTTCTCACTGTTACTCTCTCCATCTGGATGGAGGAGGAGAAAGAGAGGCATATATAGAGGCAGCTTTACTCTGTATCTAACCCCACACTGTACCTTCCCTGGGAGTGTTTTATAGAACAGAGAAGACAGAGATTTACTCAATAGCTAACTAATAGCTTGGCAGCATTTGATGGGACAGTGTAGACGGAGCTTTACTCTGTATCCCTGGAATTTAGAAGGGTAAGGGGTGATCTGATCAAAGTTTAAAGTGGTGGATGGGGTACCAATCAGGTGGACTGCTTTGTCCTGGATGGTGTCGAGCCTCTGGAGTGTTGTCGATGTTACACACATCCAGGCAAGTGGAGAGATACCATCACACACCTGACTTGTGTCTTGTAGGTGGTTGAAAGGCTTTGGGGAGTCAGGGGGTGAGTCACTTGTAGCCACAGTACTGATGTGATTACTTCAGCTCAGTTCCTGGTCAATGTCTCCCTGGGATGTTGATGCTGGGTGATTCAGTGATGGGATAATGCTTTGAATGCCATGGGGAGGTGGTTGGATTCTCTCTTGTTACAGATGGTCATTGCCTGTCTGTGTGTGTTTTTCTGTGCTCTGGGAACAATTTCCTCAATGGGAGGTCATAATGCTGCCTCATAATTGACTAATTCACGAAAGGAATGCTGATGGAATGAACGGGACAGGGACAGAGTGGATACAACATTGGCTAAGGGACAGGACACAGAGAGTAGTGGTGAATGGTTGCTTCAGACTGGAGGGCGGTATCTTTGACTGACATAATCTTATACACTTCTATTCAATCTCCCCTCTATCTCCTTTGTTCTAAGGAGATCAAACCCAGCTTTTCCAACCTAACCTTGTAGCTAAAATCCCCCATCTCTGAAACCATTCTGGTAAATCTCTGCACCCTCTCAAGGAACCTCACATCCTTCCTAAAGTGTGGTGACCAGAACTGGACACAATTCTCCAGTTGGGGCTGAAATAGAGCTTTATAAATGTTCAGCATAACCTGCCTGCTTTTGTACTGACTGTATACAGTGTACATTGTGGTACAGTGGTATTCCCCAGGGGTTTGGATTAGGATCACTGATCTTTTTGATATATATTAATGACTTGGACTTGGGTTTTACAGGGCATAACTTCAACATTGTACCATCTGAAATGTAATAAACAGAGAAGGGAATAGTAGTAGTAAATCTCTGTCTTCTCTGTTCTATAAAACACTGTCAGGGCAGGTACAGTGTGGGGTTAAGAGATAAGGGGCAAAGGCAGGATATATGGTGTAAGTTTGATGACAGATCATCCATGATCTCATTGAATGCAGGAACAGAGTTGTGGGGTTAAATTGCATCCTCCTCTTCCAATATCCCCTGTTAAATATCCTTCTTTCTCTGTCAGTCACCTTGTCAGTCTCTGTCTCTCTGTTTCTCTCTTTCTGTCTCTCTCTCTGTCTCTATCGGACAGTGTAGAGTGAGATTCACTCTGTATCCACCCCATGATGTTCCTGCCCTGGGAGTGTGCGATGGGACAGTGTCGAGGGAAATTTACTCTGTGTCAAACCCAACATTGTGCTTAGCTTGGGAATGTTTAATGGGACAGTGTAGCTGGAGATTTGCTCTGTATCCCTGGAATTTAGAAGGTTATGGGGTGATTAGATGAATGTTTTCAAGATAATAAGGGAAACTGATAGGGTAGACAGAGAGTAACAATTCCCACTGGCTGCAGAGTCTAGAACATGGGGGCATAGTCTAAAAATATAAACCTAGTCTAAAAACCTTTCAGGAGTGAAATGAAGAAACACTTCAACACACCAGGTGCGGTATCAGTTTGGAACTCTCTTCCACAAACAGCATTTGATGCTGAGACACTTGTAAATTTTTAAATCTGAGAATGATAGATTTTTTTAAGAGATAAAGGGCCAAGGTGGGATATATGGTGTTAGTTAGATCACAGATCAGCCCTGATCTCATTGAATGCTGGAACAGGGTCGAGGGGTTAAAATGCCTCCTCACCTTCCTATGTCTGATGTTAAATATCCTTCTTTATCTCTCAGTCACCCTGTCTGTCTGTGTCTCCCTCTATTTCTCTCATTCTCTCTCTCTCTCTCTCTGTCTGTTTCGGACAGTGTAGAGTGAGATTCACTCTGTATCCACCCCATGATGTTCCTGTCCTGGGACTGTTGGATGGGACAGTGTAGAAGGAGCATTACTCTGTATCTAATCCATGCTGTACCTGTCTGGGGAATGTTGATGGGAGAGTGCAAACAGAGAGGTCTGGGACCAGGGTCCTCATGGGGAGGACTTAATGGTGCCTCCTAATTGACTAGTTAGCAATATTGGTGCTCCAGGGATGAAAGGGACATTGGCTGAGTGGATACGACATTGGCTGAGAGAGTGGACAATGGTTGTTTCAGACTGGAGGGAGGTATACAGTGGAGGTTTATATTAGGACCACTGATCTTTTTGATATATACTAATGACTAGGACTTGTGTTTTCAGGGCATAACTTCAATGTTTGCCAATGTTTGTGACATCTGCAATGTAATAAACCGGGAAGGGACTAGTAGCAGACTTCAAGAGGAGAGAGGCAGTCTGGTGAAATGGAACACACAAGAACAAATGAATAAGGAGCAGGAGTAGGCCATTCGGCCCCTCGAGCCTGCTCTGCCATTCCATGGCTGATCTGATAGTGAACTCAACTCCTCTTTCCTGTCTGTGTCCCATAACCCTTGACTCCCTAATTGATCAAAAATCTATCGAACTCAGCCTTGAATAGATTCAATGATCCAGCCTCCACTGCTCTCTGGGGAAGAGAATTTTACAGACTGACCCCCCTCTGAGAGAAACACATTTCTCCTCATCTCAGTTTTAAATGGTACGTCCCTAATTTTTAAACTGTGTCCCGAGTTCTAGTCTCCCCAACAAGGGGAAACATCCTCTCAGCATCCACCCTGTCCAGTCCCCTCGGGACCTGAGATGTTTCACTCAGATCACCTCTCATTCTTCTAAACTCCAGTGGGTATAGACCCAACCTGTTCAACCTTTCCTCATAAGATAACCCCTTCATCCCAGGAATCAGCCCAGTGAACCTTCTCTGAACTACTTCGAATGCAATTATATAATTTCTTCAGTAAGGAGACCAAAAGTGTCCACAATCCTGCAGACGTCGTCTAACTTATGCCCTGTACAGCTGCAACAACACTTCCCTACTTTGATATTCTATTCACCTTGCAATAAACAACAACATTCCATTTGCCTTCCTAATCACTCGCTGTAGCTACACGGTAACATTTTGTGATTCATGTACCAGGACACCCAGATCCCTCTGTACCGTACAGTTCTGCAGTCTCTCTCCATTTCAATAATATACTGATTTTTATTCTTCCTGCTAAAGTGGACAAGCTCACATTTTCCCACATTGTACTCCATCTGCCAATGTTTTGCTCACTCACTTAACCTATGGAAATCTCTTTGTAGACACTTTATGTCCTCTTGACAGCTTACTATCCAACCTATCATTGGACAGACACAGGGCAGGTTAACTTCAATGCTGAGAAATGTGAAGTGATGCATTTTGGAAGGAAGACTGAGTGATATAAACTAAATGGTACAATGTTAGAATGGGTGACAGGACAGAGAGATCTGGGATTTCATCAATGTTCCCTGTTCTACCCAAAAGCTCAATTTGGGGCTTGGAATCTGAGAGTTGAATTTAGCTTCATCCTGAAAAGTGTTAGCAAACGTGTTGGGAAATGTGTCAAAAGCTGTTCCCATTCAGACATTCCTGCATTGTGGAAGTGTGAGCTATCTTTGCAGAGACAGGAAATAGAGTTGTTTGAATGGACCTGCAGGTTTTAGTTGATGCAATAAGGTGAGAATTTGAATTGTGTCCCTTCCAGATACACAGAATTGAAGGTATTTACAGAACACCACATGAAGTAGTTTACCAATGTCTGACAAACTTCAAAGACTTCAAACACATGGAAGAAGAGGAGAAGGGAACAATATACAAAACCTCAGTCAGTCAGACAACAGCAGGAGGAAAATGAATCTCTTTTTATGGGTTTTAATTTGAAGGCCTGAGCTGATGATTGAAAAAGTAGGAGTTCAAATCCCACGCTGGGCTGTTGTGAATTTGAATTTTGTTTTTTCTAAAAAGAAACATAAATCTGGAATTAAAAAACCTCTAGGTTGGAATGATTCACTCCTGTCTACTAGTGCAAAGCCCGTGTGTGTCTCAGTTTTGCTGTATTTATTAGCGATTTAAGATGATGTGGTAGAATGCAACATACCCAAGTTTACCAATGACACAAAAATAGGCAGCATTGTAAGCAGTGTAGCTGGAAGCAGAACAATGCAAAGAGATATCTGAAGTGAATGGTTAAAACTGTGGTAGATAGATTTCCATGTCAGTAAAAAAGACTAGAACAGAGTACTTTATAAATGGTGTAAAGATAGAAACACTGGAGGTCCAAAGAGATTTGAGGGGTCCATGTCCATTTGAGTGCAGAGTAGATTTACCAGAATGATAACTGGACTCCAAGGGTTAAATTACAAGGTGATATTACACAAACTAGGGATTTATTCCCTGGAATTTAGGAGGTTCAAGGTGATTTGATCAAAGTTGTTGAGATATTAAGGGGAACTGATGGGGTAGTTTGAGAGAAACTATTTCTGCAGCTTGGGAACATAGGAACAGGAGTAGGCCATTCAGCCCATCTAGCCTGCTCCGCCATTCAATACGATCATGGCTGATCATCCACTTCAATGTGTTTTTCCCAGACTATCCTCATATCCCTTTATGTCATTGGTATTCAGCAATCTGTCAATCTCTGCTTTAAACATATTCAATGACTGAGCTTCCACAGCCCTCTGGGATAGAGAATTCCTAAGATTCACAACCCTCTGAGTAATGACATTTCTCCTCATCTCTGTCCCAAGTGGCTTCCCCCTTATTTTGAAATTGTGTCCCCTGGTTCTAGACTCCTCAACCAGGCGAAACATCTTACCTACATCTACCCTGTCTATCTGTAATGCTCCCCCAGGGTCTCCACACAGCCTGTCTCCCCGTCCCCCTGCTTCTAAAGTGTCTCAGTGTCTCCTGGCACTTTCTATCTCTCTGCTTCTGTCTCGATCCCTCACTATCTCTCTGTTCTCTCTCCATTTCTATCTCTCCCTATATCTCTGTTACTCTACCTCTGTTCCTCTCTCTCTGTCTATCACTCTCTCCCACCATGTTGGTTATCATTGGGGGTTGAGTTAAATCACAGACAAAATAAACACTTCACCTGTCTGCCCCGAAATAAATAGCAAAATTTGTGGATATTTTATGTCTGTATTCAGACAATATAGACAGGAGTGCATATTAAATGATGGGATGCTGCAAATCGATTTACACTAGTACTGTCGGAAAAACAACTTAAAAAGAATTATTCACAAATCTAGTCCAATTTAACGACAGATTTGACCCGATGCGGTAATAAATGCCAAAAGTCTGGAGTTTTTTGGAGTACGTTAAGCTTTACTCTTTCTGGCTTTCAGAAATTAAACATTACACATGCACTGCAAGATTAAAGATTATACATAGGTTAGGTTACATAGAATATTGGAAGGACTAACAAGGCTAGGGAATATCCAATGAATGGTAGGACCATAGGAAGTACCGAGTGTCAGAGGGATCTTGGTGTACTTGTCCATAGATCACTGAAGGCTGCAGCGCAGGTAGACAAGTTGGTTAGGAAGGTATATGGGATACTTGCCTTTATTAGTTGAGGCATAGAATATAAGAACAGGGAGGTTTGATGGAGCTGTATAAAACACTGGTTAGGCCACAGCTGGAGTACTGTGTACAGTTCTGGGCACCACACTATAGGAAGGATGTGATTGCACTGGAGAGGATGCAGAGGAGATTGACCAGGATGTTGCCTGGGCTGGAGCATTTCAGCTATGAAGAGAGACTGAAAAGGCTGGAGTTGTTTTCCTTAGAGCAGAGAAGGCTGAGGGGGGACCTGATTGAGGTGTACAAAATTATGAGGGGCATTGATAGGTTAGATAGGAAAAAACTTTTTCCCTCAGCGGAGGGGTCAATAACCAGGGGGCATAGATTGAAGGCAAGGGGCAGGAGGTTTTGAGGGGATTTGAGGAAAAGATTTTTCACCCGGAAGGTTATTGGATGATTTGATGAAGGTTTACAAAATAATAAGGGAAACTGATAGGGTGGACTGAGAGTAAATATTCCCTTTGGCTGCAGAGTCAGGAACTTGGGGCATAGTCCAAAAATATAAACAGTGGCCACTTTGACTTCATCCCATTGTGTCGTATGTACATTCTCACATATAGCAGGTATAGCAGCACATATATAACAGGATAACAGGTATAACTGTAGTTATAGTATTCAGCTGAAAATTGATCAGTTACATTGTTATTTCAGTCCATATTTACAGTACACACGGTACCTTACTGTTGTAATCAAGTCATATAGTGTCTATTCATCCCACTGGGGCAAAATGTCACTGGCTCAACATTCTCACCAAATACTAAAACATTCCACAATGCAAGACTCACAAATTCAACACAAGTTTCCTTTTCTGAGTCTCGCTGGTCTGTTCTGATTCTCTGAGGGATTACTGATGCTTATCCTCCACATGAGCAGTCGTCCTAATCCCGTGTGCCTGTCCTGCTCCCAAACCCGGCATCCGCTTACAATAAGGCAAGTGATACAGGAGCGTCTCAGTGACTGAGGCAGGTGAGTCTTGAGGCTGAGCCGGGCACAGTGAGTGACCCGGGTTAATCCGACACTCCAGGGACAGTTTAAACTGAACTGTACTCTGTATCTAACCCGTGCTGTACCTTCTCTGAGAGTGTTTGATGGGGCAGTGCAGACGAGGAGAGTTATTCCTTACCCATTTTAAATATAGAGAAGTGAATATCCAAGAGATTGTTTTCAGTGTGATGAGGGTTTCTGCCTCTACCATCCTTTAGAGTCAGAGAGAGATACAGCACTTATACAGGCCCTTCGGCCCACCCAGTCTGTGCCGGCCATCAACCACCCATTTTATACTAATCCTTTCAGGCAGTGAGTTCCAGACACCCACCAGCCACTGGGTGAAGAAACTATTGATGTGTTTCGTTCTGTTAAGTTTAATGTCAATATTTCCCCAGGATGTTGACGCTGGGTGATTCAGCGATGGGATAATGCTTTGAATGCCAAGGGGAGGTGGTTGGATTCTCTCTTGTTGCAGATGGTCATTGCCTGGCACTTGTGTGATGTGAATGTTACTTGCCACTGGTCGGCCCAAGCCTGAATGTTGTTTGGGTCTTGGTGCATGTGGCTATGGATTGCTTCATTATCTGAGGCAAAATACTGTGGATGCTGGAAATCTGGAAAGCATCGAGCTGAATCACTAACTCTGTTTCTCTCTCCACAGATGCTGCTTGACCTGCTCAGTATTTCCAGTATTTCTCTCCTTGGATCTCAGCTGAAGATGGTTGAGCCTCGGACACTACCCTGAGGAACTCCTGCAGTGATGTCCTGGGACTGAGATGATTGACCTCCAACAACCACAACCATCTTCCTTTGTGCTCGGTATGAGTCCAACCAGCGGATTCCCACTGACTTCAGTTTTACTCGGGCTCCTCGATGTCACACTCGGTCAAACGCTGCCTTGATGTTAAGGTCAGTCTCTCTTCCCAGTAGCAGACAGGAGTGAATCGTTCCCTTTGACACGTTGTACACTGAACAAGCTGTGTTTCTTCACAGCCTGATACAGGACTGTACACGGCCGATTAATGTAGCCCATCAAACACTCCCAGAGCAGGTTCAGCACAGCTTAGGAACAGAGTACAGTTCCTTCAACATTCTCTCTCTGTCTTCCTCTCTCTGTCTCTCCCTCCTGCGATCTCTGACACGAGGAGAGAGACAGAGGGAGAGAGGGTTAGATATGCAGACAGAGAGAGTGTTGTGGAGAGGGACAAGGTTGGAGAGAGAGAGCGATTGCGGGGTCGTTTGAAAGGGAGAATGTAAGAGAAATTAATTTGATGTAATCCTTCACTGCTGTGTGCACAAACATTTAAGAGATAGGTATGGAGACAGAAACATTGGGAGAGATCTCTTTCTCTCTCTCTGTCTTTCCATTTGTCTTTCCCTCTCTGTCTCTCCCACTCTCTCCATCTCTCTCTGTCTCTCTCTCTCTCCCTGCATCTGTCTTTCCCTCTCTGTCTCTCCCACATTCTCCATCTCTCTCTGTCTCTCCATCTGTCTTTCCCTCCCTGACACTTCCTCTCTCTCCTTCTCTCTCTGTCTCTCTCTCTCTCTGTGCCTCCATCTGTCTTTCCCTCTCTGTCTCTCCCACATGGAGAGTGATCTGGAGAATGAGGGATTATTATAGAGAGTGATCTGGAGAATGAGGGATTATTATGGAGAGTGATCTGGAGAATGAGGGATTATTATGGAGAGTGATCTGGAGAATGAGGGATTATTATAGAGAGTGATCTGGAGAATGAGGGATTATTATAGAGAGTGATCTGGAGAATGAGGGATTATTATGGAGAGTGATCTGGAGAATGAGGGATTATTATGGAGAGTGATCTGGAGAATGAGGGATTATTATGGAGAGTGATCTGGAGAATGAGGGATTATTATAGAGAGTGATCTGGAGAATGAGGGATTATTATAGAGAGTGATCTGGAGAATGAGGGATTATTATGGAGAGTGATCTGGAGAATGAGGGATTATTATAGAGAGTGATCTGGAGAATGAGGGATTATTATAGAGAGTGATCAGGAGAATGAGGGATTATTATAGAGAGTGATCTGGAGAATGAGGGATTATTACAGAGAGTGATCTGGAGAATGAGGGATTATTACAGAGAGTGATCTGGAGAATGAGGGACTATTATAGAGAGTGATCAGGAGAATGAGGGATTATTATAGAGAGTGATCTGGAGAATGAGGGATTATTATAGAGAGTGATCTGGAGAATGAGGGATTATTATAGAGAGTGATCTGGAGAATGAGGGATTATTATAGAGAGTGATCTGGAGAATGAGGGATTATTATAGAGAGTGATCTGGAGAATGAGGGATTATTATAGAGAGTGATCTGGAGAATGAGGGATTATTATGGAGAGTGATCTGGAGAATGAGGGATTATTATGGAGAGTGATCTGGAGAATGAGGGATTATTATGGAGAGTGATCTGGAGAATGAGGGATTATTATAGAGAGTGATCTGGAGAATGAGGGATTATTATAGAGAGTGATCTGGAGAATGAGGGATTATTATAGAGAGTGATCTGGAGAATGAGGGATTATTATAGAGAGTGATCTGGAGAATGAGGGATTATTATAGAGAGTGATCTGGAGAATGAGGGATTATTATAGAGATTGATCTGGAGAATGAGGGATTATTATGGAGAGTGATCTGGAGAATGAGGGATTATTATAGAGAGTGATCTGGAGAATGAGGGATTATTATAGAGAGTGACCTTCCTGACTTTTACAGTCCATTGATATGTTAATCCCAGCACAGCAATGCTTTCAGACATCTCTTAGTTCATTTTAAACCTTTAATTCTTTCCCTGCAGTTTCAAAATATCAAACACTGATCCAAACCTCCCCTCTCAAACCCTCACACTAAACCCACAAAAAAGACAGAGGCGCAAGGGAAGAGCCAACTGTGTAACAGCCCCGACAATCACATTTCTCTGCAGCACCTGTGGAAGAAGAGCTTGTCACTCTAGAATTGGCCTTTATAGCCACTCCAGGCGTTGCTCCACACACCACTGATCCACCTCCAGGCACTTACCCATTGTCTCTCGAGATAAGGAGGCCAAAGAAGAAAACCCACAATACAGGACTGGGCAGATAATGGGGATTGTTACTGAGGTTGTGTTTGGGGATTTTTACTGACATCAGTGTGGATTTTAAAGTGTGTCTCCCCTTCCCTCACATCTAAAGTCTCTCAGTGTTGTTGTTGTGTGTTGACAGCTTTTCCAGTGTCCAGTCCCTTTCAACTTTTAATAAAATCTGTGGAACACAAAGAAATGTAAAGTTTCTCCCACAAGCTGTTTTGTCCTCCCTCTTTCACTGTCTTTCTCTGTCACTGCCCTATCTCTCTCTCTGTCTCTCTCAGGACTGGGCAGACACTGGGGATTGTTACTGAGGTTCTGTTGGTCATTTTTACTGACATCCGTGTGGATAGTAAAATCTGTCTGTGTGTGTCGGTGTGTGTGTGTGTGTGAGAGAGAGAATATCAGGGTCACCTTGCTCCATCTCTATCTCTCCTTCTCTCTCTGTTTCTCCTTCTCTCTCCCTCTCTCAATCCGCCTCTCTCATAGAAACATAGAAAATAGGAGCAGGAGCAGGCCATTCGGCCCTTTGGGCCTGCTCCGTCATTCAATAAAGATCATGACTGATGGTCTAATTCAGTACCTTGTTCCCACTTTCTCCCCATACCCCTTGATCCCTTTGACATTAAGAAATATATCTCTCTCCTCCATGAATATATTTAATGACTTGGCCTCCACTGCCTTCTGCGGTAGAGAATTCCACATGTTCACCACCCTCTACCCCATCCATCTCTCCCCCTCTATCTCCGTCTCCACCCTCGATCTCCGTCTCCACCCTCTATCTCCGTCTCCACCCTCTATCTCCCAATTCCCCTCTATCTCCCTCTCCCCCCTCTACTTCCCTCTCCCCCTCTATCTCCCAATCCCCCTCTATCTCCCTCTCCTTCCTCTATCTCCCTCTCCTCCCTCTATCTCCCTCTCCCCCTCTATCTGTCTCTCGCCCTCTATCTCACACACCCCCAATATCTCCCTCTCCCCCTATATCTCCCTCTCCCCCCTCTCTCCCTCTGGCCCTCTCTCTCCCTCTGCCCCTCTCTCTCCCTCTGCCCCTCTATCTCACTCCCCCCTCTATCTCACTCGTCCCCTCTATCTGTCTCTCCCCCCACTATCTCACATACCCCCAATATCTCCCTCTCCCCCTATATCTCCCTCTCCCCCCTCTCTCTCCCTCTGCCCCCCTATATCTCCCTCTCCCCGTCTCTCTCCCTCTGCCCGTCTCTCTCCCTCTGCCCCCTCTCTCCCTCTGCACCTCTATCTCACTCTGCCCCTCTATCTCACTCTGCCCCTGTATCTCACTCTCCCCCTCTATCTGTCTGTCTCTCGCTCTATCTGTCTGTCTCTCCATCTATCTGTCTGTCTCTCTCCCTCTATCTCCCTCTCTCCCTCTATCTGCCTCTCCCCCTCTATCTCACACACCCCCTCTATCTCAATCTTCCCCTCTATCTCAATCTTCCCCTCTATCTCAATCTTCCCCTCTATCTCACTCTTCCCCTCTATCTCACTCTCCCTCTCTCTCTCACTCTCCCCCTCTATCTCACTCTCCCCCTCGATCTCCCTCTCCCTCTCTCTCTGTCTCTCTCACTGCCTCTCTCTCTACCTCTTCCTGTCTCTCTCTCTCTGTTTCTCTCTCTCTTTGTGTCTCTCTGTCTGTTACTCTCTCTCTGTCGCTCCTCTCTCTCTCTGTCCATGACTCTGTTTGTGTCTCTCTCACACCATTTCTCTCTCACTGCCTCTCTCTCTATCTCTTCCTGTCTCTCTCTCTCTGTTTCTCGCTCTCTTTGTGTCTCTCTGTCTGTTGCTCTCTCTCTCTCTCCTCTCTCTCTCTGTCCATGACTCTGTTTGTGTCTCTCTCACACCATTTCTCTCTCTCTGCCTCTGTCTCTCTGCCTCTCACTGTCTCTATCTCTCTCTCTGTGTCTCAGTTTCCCCAATCTCTCACCATAGGACAGTCCCGTCATCCCGGGAACAAGTCTGGTGAACCTTCATTGCACTCCCTCTTTGGCAATAATATCCTTCCTAAGGTAAGGGGACCAAAACTGCACACAGTACTCCAGGTGTGGTCTAACCAAGGTTCTATGTGATTGAAGCAAGACTTCACTACTCCTGTACTCAAATCCTCTTGTGATAAAGACTAACATCCCATTAGCCTTCTGAATTGCATTCTGCACCTGCATGTTAGTTTTCAGTGACTTATTGACGGGGACACCCAGGTCGCTTTGTACATCTACGCTTTCTAATCTCTTACCATTTAATAAATACTCAATTCCACCATCCCGGGTGTGATCAGATACTCTGTCCCTTCGTAAACCATTTCCTGTCCCTCCAACAGCTTGTGCCACTGCCCTATTTATCGGTGTGTTTTCCCCTTCTGATGATGTTGAATTTGTTAGTGGCTTTTCTCCGACTGAAGTTGTTGTATTTGTTCGGTTTTTTTAGTCCTCGGGAAGCTGTTCTTTTCCTGTTGAAATTGTTGCATTTGTTGGTGTTTTTCCTCCTGTTGAGGTTGTTGTTGCATTTGTTGGGGTTTTTTCTCCTGTTGAGGTTGTTGTTGCATTTGTTGGTGTTTTTCCTCCTGTTGAGGTTGTTGTTGCATTTGTTGGGGTTTTTTCTCCTGTTGAGGTTGTTGTTGCATTTGTTGGTGTCTTTTCCTCCTGTTGAGGTTGTTGTTGCATTTGTCGGTGGTTTTTTCTCATGTTGAAGTTGTTGTTGCATTTGTTGGTGTTTTTTTCTCCTGTTGAGGTGGTTGTTGCATTTGTCGGTGGTTTTTTTCTCCTGTTGAAGTTGTTGTTGCATTTCTTGGTGTTTTTCCTCCTGTTGAGGTTGTTGCGGAATTGATTTGAAAAACACGTTTGCTAACACTTTTCGGGATGAGAAGCTACATTCAACTGAACCCCAGGACCCGTTTCTCTGTCACGTTTATGGCACTAACCTTGCATTAGTGAGGAGTCAGTCTCTGAAATAAATGTCCCAGTGCTGCTGTAACATAAAATGGCCACCGTGAACAAAACTAAAATGGCTGACTGATGTTCTGAGCGAGGAGGGAACGAGAGACAGACAGACAGACAGAAAGAAAGACAATCTGTAACCTCATGGCTCGGCATATCCCCCACTCTACCATTACCATCAAGCCAGGAGACCAACCCCGGTTCAGTGAAGTGTGCAGGAGGGCATGCCAGGAGCAGCACCAGGCATACCTCAAAATGAGGTGTCAACCTGGTGAAGCTACAACCCAGGACTATCTGCGTGCCAAACTGCGTCAGCAGCATGCGATAGACAGAGCTAAGCGATCCCATAACCAACGGATCAGATCTAAGCTCTGCAATCCTGCCACATCCAGAGAAAAGGAGTGATCAGCATGAAGAGACTGCTGGAGATTTATGTTCCTGGTAATCTCTCCATCTCTATCTCTCCTTCCTCTGTCTTTTACTCTCTCAAGCCCTGTCTCACCTCTCTGTTCCTCTTTATCCATGTGTTACGAACACTGGACTTTGTCTTTCTCCCATCTTCACTCTTCATCTCAACTTCTCCCTCTGTTACCCTCTGAATCCCAGTCTCTCCCTCTCTGTTACCCTCTGAATCACAGTCTCTCCCTCTCCGTTATCCTCTGAATCCCAGTCTCTCCCTCTCTGTTACCCTCTGAATCCCAGTCTCTCCCTCTCTGTCTCTCTCTCCCTCCCTCTCTGTTTCTTTCTCTCTCTCTGGCTCTCTCTGTCTCTCAGTGTCTCTCCCTCTCTCTGCCTCTCCATCTCTCTCTCTCTCTCCTTCTTTTACTTTGTCTCTGCCTATCTCTCTCTCTCTGTCTCTTTCCATGATTCCATTTGTGCCTCCCTTACACCATCTCTCCCACTCTCTCTGTCTCTCTCTCTGTCTCTCTCTCTGTCTCTCTCTCTCTGTCCCTCCATCTGTCTTTCCCTCTCTGTCACTCCTCCTCTCTCCTTCTATCTCTGTCTCTCTCTCTCTATCCCTCCATCTTTCCTTCCCTCCCTGTCACTCCATTTCTCTCCTTCTCTCTCTGTCTCTCACTTTGTCCCTCCATCTGGCTTTCCCTTCCTGACACTCCCTCTCTCTCCTTCTCTCTCTGTCTCTCTCTCTGTCCCTCCATCTTTCTTTCCTTCTCTGTCTCTCCCTCTCTCTCCTTCTATCTCTGTCTCTCTCTCTGTCCCTCCATCTGTCTTTCCCCCCCTGTCACTCCCTTTCTCTCCTTCTATCTCTGTCTCTGTCTCTCTGTCTGTCCCTCTGTCTGTCTTTCCCTCTCTGTCACTCCCTCACTCTCCTATCTCTGTCTCCCTCTCTGTCCCTCCATCGGTCTTTCCCTCTCTGTCGCTCCCTCTCTCCTTTTCTGTGTCTCTCCCTCTCTCTCCTTCTCTCTCTCTCTGTCCCTCCATCTGCCTTTCCCTCTTTGTCACTCCCTCACTCTCCTATCTCTGTCTCTCTCTCTCTATCCCTCCATCTGTCCTTCCCTCCCTGTAACTCCATCTCTCTCCCTGTCTCTCTCTGTCTGTCCCTCCATCTGTCTTTCCCTCCCTGTCTCTACCTCTCTCTCCTTCTCTCTCTGTCTCTTCCACTCTCTCTGTCTCACTCTCTGTCCCTCCATCGGTCTTTCCCTCTCTGTCACTCCCTCTCGCCTTCTCTCTGTCTCTCCCTCTCTTTCCTTCTCTCTCTCTCTGTCCCTCCATCTGTCTTCCACCCCCCCCCCGTCACTCCCTCTCTCTCCGTCTCTCTCTCTTTCTATCTCCATCTGACCTTCCCTCCCTGTCACTCCATCTCTCTCCTTCTCTATCCGTCTCTCACTGTGCCCCTCCATCTGTCTTTCCCTCTCTGTCTCTCCCTCTCTCTCCTTCTATCTCTGTCTGTCCATCTGTCTTTCCCTCTCTGTCTCTCCCTCTCTCTACTCTCTGTCTCTTCCTTTCTCTCTGTCTCTCTCTCTGTCCCTCCATCGGTCTTTCCCTCTCTGTCACTCCCTCTCTCCTTCGCTCTGTCTCTCCCTCTCTCTCCTTCCATCTCTGTCTCTCCATCTGTCTTTCCCTCTCTGTCTCTCCCTCTCTCTCCTTCTCTCTCTGCCTCTCTCTCTGTCTCTCTCTCTGTCCCTCCATCGGTCTTTCCCTCTCTGTCGCTCCCTCTCTCCTTTTCTCTGTCTCTCCCTCTCTCTCCTTCTCTCTCTCTCTGTCCCTCCATCTGCCTTTCCCTCTTTGTCACTCCCTCACTCTCCTATCTCTGTCTCTCTCTCTCTATCCCTCCATCTGTCCTTCCCTCCCTGTAACTCCATCTCTCTCCCTGTCTCTCTCTGTCTGTCCCTCCATCTGTCTTTCCCTCCCTGTCTCTACCTCTCTCTCCTTCTCTCTCTGTCTCTTCCACTCTCTCTGTCTCACTCTCTGTCCCTCCATCGGTCTTTCCCTCTCTGTCACTCCCTCTCGCCTTCTCTCTGTCTCTCCCTCTCTTTCCTTCTCTCTCTCTCTGTCCCTCCATCTGTCTTCCACCCCCCCCCCCGTCACTCCCTCTCTCTCCGTCTCTCTCTCTTTCTATCTCCATCTGACCTTCCCTCCCTGTCACTCCATCTCTCTCCTTCTCTATCCGTCTCTCACTGTGCCCCTCCATCTGTCTTTCCCTCTCTGTCTCTCCCTCTCTCTCCTTCTATCTCTGTCTGTCCATCTGTCTTTCCCTCTCTGTCTCTCCCTCTCTCTACTCTCTGTCTCTTCCTTTCTCTCTGTCTCTCTCTCTGTCCCTCCATCGGTCTTTCCCTCTCTGTCACTCCCTCTCTCCTTCGCTCTGTCTCTCCCTCTCTCTCCTTCCATCTCTGTCTCTCCATCTGTCTTTCCCTCTCTGTCTCTCCCTCTCTCTCCTTCTCTCTCTGCCTCTCTCTCTGTCTCTCTCTCTGTCCCTCCATCGGTCTTTCCCTCTCTGTCGCTCCCTCTCTCCTTTTCTCTGTCTCTCCCTCTCTCTCCTTCTCTCTCTCTCTGTCCCTCCATCTGCCTTTCCCTCTTTGTCACTCCCTCACTCTCCTATCTCTGTCTCTCACTCTCTATCCCTCCATCTGTCCTTCCCTCTCTGTAACTCCATTTCTCTCCCTGTCTCTCTCTGTCTGTCCCTCCATCTGTCTTTCCCTCTCTGTCTCCCTCTCTCTCCTTCCATCTCTGTATCTCTCTCTCTCTGTCTTTCCATCTGTCTTTCCCTCCCTGTCACTCCCTGTCTCTCCTTCCATTGCTGCCTCTCTCTCTCTCTGTCTCTCCAACTGCCTTTCCCTCTCTGTCTCTCCCACTCTCTCCTTCTCTCTCTCTCTCTGTCTCTGCCTCTCTCTATCCCTTCATCTGTCCTTCCCTCCCTGTCACTCCATCTCTCTCCTTCTCTCTGTTTCTCACTCTGTTCCTCCATCTGCATTCCCCTCTCTGACACTCCCTCTCTCTCCTTCTCTCTCTGCCTCTCTCTCTGTCTCTCTCTCTGTCCCTCCATCGGTCTTTCCCTCTCTGTCGCTCCCTCTCTCCTTTTCTCTGTCTCTCCCTCTCTCTCCTTCTCTCTCTCTCTGTCCCTCCATCTGCCTTTCCCTCTTTGTCACTCCCTCACTCTCCTATCTCTGTCTCTCACTCTCTATCCCTCCATCTGTCCTTCCCTCTCTGTAACTCCATTTCTCTCCCTGTCTCTCTCTGTCTGTCGCTCCATCTGTCTTTCCCTCTCTGTCTCCCTCTCTCTCCTTCCATCTCTGTATCTCTCTCTCTCTGTCTTTCCATCTGTCTTTCCCTCCCTGTCACTCCCTGTCTCTCCTTCCATTGCTGCCTCTCTCTCTCTCTGTCTCTCCAACTGCCTTTCCCTCTCTGTCTCTCCCACTCTCTCCTTCTCTCTCTCTCTCTGTCTCTGCCTCTCTCTATCCCTTCATCTGTCCTTCCCTCCCTGTCACTCCATCTCTCTCCTTCTCTCTGTTTCTCACTCTGTTCCTCCATCTGCATTCCCCTCTCTGACACTCCCTCTCTCTCCTTCTCTCTCTGCCTCTCTCTCTGTCTCTCTCTCTGTCCCTCCATCGGTCTTTCCCTCTCTGTCGCTCCCTCTCTCCTTTTCTCTGTCTCTCCCTCTCTCTCCTTCTCTCTCTCTCTGTCCCTCCATCTGCCTTTCCCTCTTTGTCACTCCCTCACTCTCCTATCTCTGTCTCTCACTCTCTATCCCTCCATCTGTCCTTCCCTCTCTGTAACTCCATTTCTCTCCCTGTCTCTCTCTGTCTGTCCCTCCATCTGTCTTTCCCTCTCTGTCTCCCTCTCTCTCCTTCCATCTCTGTATCTCTCTCTCTCTGTCTTTCCATCTGTCTTTCCCTCCCTGTCACTCCCTGTCTCTCCTTCCATTGCTGCCTCTCTCTCTCTCTGTCTCTCCAACTGCCTTTCCCTCTCTGTCTCTCCCACTCTCTCCTTCTCTCTCTCTCTCTGTCTCTGCCTCTCTCTATCCCTTCATCTGTCCTTCCCTCCCTGTCACTCCATCTCTCTCCTTCTCTCTGTTTCTCACTCTGTTCCTCCATCTGCATTCCCCTCTCTGACACTCCCTCTCTCTCCTTCTCTCTCTGTCTCTGCCACTCTCTCTGTCTCTCTCTCTGTCCCTCCATCGGTGTTTCCCTCTCTGTCGCTCCCTCTCTCCTTTTCTCTGTCTCTCCCTCTCGCTCCTTCTCTCTCTCTCTGTCCCTCCATCTGTCTTCCCAACCCCCGCCCCCCCCACCCCCCCGTCACTCCCTCTCGCTCCTTCTCTCTCTGCCTCTGCCACTCTCTCTGTCTCTCTCTCTGTCCCTCCATCGGTCTTTCCCTCTCTGTCGCTCCCTCGCTCCTTTTCTCTGTCTCTCCCTCTCTCTCCTTCTCTCTCACTCTGTCCCTCCATCTGTCTTCCCACCCCCCTGTCACTCCCTCTCGCTCCTACTATCTCTGTCTCTGCCACTCTGCCACTCTCTCTGTCCCTCCATCTGTCTTTCCCTCTCTGTCACTCCCTCTCTCTCCTTCTCTCTCTGTCTCTGCCACTCTCTCTCTCTCTCTCCCTCTCTGTCCCTCCATCTGTCTTTCCCACTCTGTCTCTCCGTCTCACTCCTTCTATCTCTGTCTCTCTCTCTGTCCCTCCAACTGTCTTTCCTTCTCTGTCTCTCCCTCTCTCTCCTTCTCTCTGTGCCTCTCTCTCTGTCTCTCTCTCTGTCCCTCCATCTGCCTTTCCCTCTCTGACACTTCCTCACTCTCCTATCTCTGTCTCTCTCTCTATCCCTCCATCTGTCCTTCCATCCCTGTAACTCCATCTCACTCCCTGTCTCTCTCTGTCTGTCCCTCCATCTGTCTTTCCCTCTCTGTCACTCCCTCTCGCCTTCTCTCTGTCTCTCCCTCTCTTTCCTTCTCTCTCTCTCTGTCCCTCCATCTGTCTTCCCCCCCTGTCACTCCCTCTCTCTCTGTCTCTCTCTCTCTCCCTCCATCTGACATTCCCTCTCTGTCTCTCCCTCTCACTCCTTCTATCTCTGTCTCTCACTGTGTCCCTCCATCTGTCTTTCCCTCTCTGTCTCTCCCTCTCTCTCCTTCTATCTCTGTCTGTCCATCTGTCTTTCCCTCTCTGTCTCTCCCTCTCTCTACTCTCTGTCTCTGCCTCTCTCTCTGTCTCTCTCTCTGTCCCTCCATCGGTCTTTCCCTCTCTGTCACTCCCTCTCTCCTTCTCTCTGTCTCTCCCTCTCTCTCCTTCTCTCTCTCTTCGTCCTTCCATCTGTCTTCTCCCCGCCACCCCCACCCCACCGTCACTCCCTCTCTCACGGCCTCTCTCTCTCTATCCCTCCATCTTAGCTTCCCTCCCTGTCACTCCATATCTCTCCTTCTCTCTCTGTCCCTCCATCTGTCTTTCCCTCTCTGTCTCTCCCTCTCACTCCTTCTATCTCTGTCTCTCACTGTGTCCCTCCATCTGTCTTTCCCTCTCTGTCTCTCCCTCCCTCTCCTTCTCTCTCTGTCTCTCAGTCTGTCCCTCCATCTGTCTTTCCCTCCCTGTCACTCCCTCGCTCTCCTTCTCTCTCTCTCTGTCCCTCCATCTGTCTTTCCCTCCCTGACACTCCCTCTCACTCCTTCTCTCTCTGTCTCTCTCACTGACACTAGGAGAGCGAGAGAGGGAGGGAGGGTTAGATCTGACGGCATAGAGAGGGCTGTAGTGAGGGACAAACGTGGAGAGAGAGAGATTGTTGAGGTGGATGAAGAGGATAATGTAAGAAAGATTAATTTGATGAAATCCTTCACTGCTCCAAGAGATAGGTATGGAGAGAAAACGAACATCGGGAGAGGGAGGAATGCAGATGAAGTTGGGGCCCAGGCGGACACTTTTGATGATCCAGAAGGAATAGCCTCCATTTTAAATATTCAGCAAGCTATTCCACTGTGGTAGCCATCACACCCTCATGATATTGTTTGTGGAAATTTCATGCTGGCTTATTGGTTAATTTTTAAACCTGTGATTGATAGATTCTTGTTAACCAAATGTATTAAGAGATAAGGGGCAAAGGTGGAATACATGGTGTTAGTTAGATCACAGATCAGCCCTGATCTCACTGAATGCTGGAACAGGGTCGAGGGGTTAAATTGCCTCCTCACCTTCCTATGTCTGATGTTTTATATCCTTCTTTCACTCTCAGACACCCTGTCTGTCTGTGTCTCCCTCTATTTCTCTCCTTCTCTCTCTCTCTCTGTCTGTTTCGGACAGTGTAGAGTGAGATTCACTCTGTATCCACCCCATGATGTTCCTGTCCTGGGAGTGTTGGATGGGACAGTGTAGAAGGAGCATTACTCTGTATCTAATCCATGCTGTACCTGTCTGGGGAATGTTGTTGGGAGAGTGGAAACAGAGAGGTCTGGGACCAGGGTCCTCATGGGGAGGACTTAATGGTGCCTCCTAATTGACTAGTTAGCAATATTGGTGCTCCAGGGATGAAAGGGACATTGGCTGAGTGGATACGACATTGGCTGAGAGAGTGGACAATGGTTGTTTCAGACTGGAGGGAGGTATACAGTGGAGGTTTATATTAGGACCACTGATCTTTTTGATATATACTAATGACTTGGACTTGTGTTTACAGGGCATAACTTCAATGTTTGCCAATGTTTGTGTCATCTGCAATGTAATAAACAGGGAAGGGACTAGGAGCGGACTTCAGGAGGACAGTGGCAGTCTGGTGAAATGGAACACACAAGAACAAATGAATTAGGAGCAGGAGTAGGCCATTCGGCCCCTCGAGCCTGCTCTGCCATTCAATGGCTGATCTGATTGTGAACTCAACTCCACTTTCCTGTCTGTGTCCCATAACCCTTGACTCCCTAATTGATCAAAAATCTATCTAACTCAGCCTTGAATATATTCAATGATCCAGCCTCCACTGCTCTCTGGGGAAGAGAATTCCACAGACAGACCCCCCTCTGAGAGAAACACATTTCTCCTCAGCTCAGTTTTAAATGGGACGTCCCTAATATTTAAACTGTGTCCCCTAGTTCTAGTCTCCCCAACAAGGGGAAACATCCTCTCAGCATCCACCCTGTCCAGTCCCCTCGGGAACTGAGATGTTTCACTCAGATCACCTCTCATTCTTCTAAACTCCAGTGGGTATAGACCCAACCTGTTCAACCTTTCCTCATAAGATAACCCCTTCATCCCAGGAATCAGCCCAGTGAACCTTCTCTGAACTACTTCGAATGCAATTATAGAATTTCTTCAGTAAGGAGACCAAAAGTGTCCACAATCCTGCAGACGTCGTCTAACTTATGCCCTGTACAGCTGTAACAACACTTCCCTACTTTGATATTCTATTCACCTTGCAATAAACAACAACATTCCATTTGCCTTCCGAATCACTCGCTGTAGCTACACGGTAACATTTTGTGATTCATGTACCAGGACACCCAGATCCCTCTGTACCGTACAGTTCTGCAGTCTCTCTCCATTTCAATAATATACTGATTTTTATTCTTCCTGCTAAAGTGGACAAGCTCACATTTTCCCACATTGTACTCCATCTGACAATGTTTTGCTCACTCACTTAACCTATGGAAATCTCTTTGTAGACACTTTATGTCCTCTTGACAGCTTACTATCCAACCTATCATTGGACAGACACAGGGCAGGTTAACTTCAATGCTGAGAAATGTGAAGTGATGCATTTTGGAAGGAAGACTGAGTGATGTAAACTAAATGGTACAATGTTAGAATGGGTGACAGGACAGAGAGATCTGGGATTTCATCAATGTTCCCTGTTCTACCCAAAAGCTCAATTTGGGGCTTGGAATCTGTGAGTTGAATTTAGCTTCATCCTGAAAAGTGTTGGCAAACGTGTTGGGAAATGTGTCAAAAGCTGTTTCCATTCAGACATTCCTGCATTGTGGAAGTGTGAGCTGTCTTTGCAGAGACAGGAAATAGAGTTGTTTGAATGGACCTGCAGGTTTTGGTTGATGCAATAAGGTGAGAATTTGAATTGTGTCCCTTCCAGATACACAGAATTGAAGGTATTTACAGAACACCACATGAAGTAGTTTACCAATGTCTGACAAACTTCAAAGACTTCAAACACATGGAAGAAGAGGAGAAGGGAACAATATACAAAACCTCAGTCAGTCAGACAACAGCAGGAGGAAAATGAATCTATTTTTATGGGTTTTAATTTGAAGGCCTGAGCTGATGATTGAAAAAGTAGGAGTTCAAATCCCACGCTGGGCTGTTGTGAATTTGAATTTTGTTTTTTCTAAAAATAAACATAAATCTGGAATTAAAAAACCTCTAGGTTGGAATGATTCACTCCTGTCTACTAGTGCAAAGCCCGTGTGTGTCTCAGTTTTGCTGTATTTATTAACGATTTAAGATGATGTGGTAGAATGCAACATACCCAAGTTTACCAATGACACAAAAATAGGCAGTAGACAATGCAAAGAGATATCTGAAGTGAATGGTTAAAACTGTGGTAGATAGATTTCCATGTCAGTAAAAAAGACTAGAACAGAGTACTTTATAAATGGTGAAAAGATAGAAAAACTGGAGGTTCAAAGAGACTTGAGGGGTCCGTGTCCATTTGAGCGCAGTGTAGATTTACCAGAATGATAACTGGACTCCAAGGGTTAAATTACAAGGTGATATTCCACAAACTGGGAATAATTCCCTGGAATTTAGGAGGATCAAGGTGATTTGATCCAAGTTGTTGAGATATTAAGGGGTCCTGATGGGGTAGTTTGCGAGAAACTACTTCAGCAGCTTTGGAATATAGGAACAGAAGTAGGCCATTCAGCCCATCGAGCCTGCTCCGCCATTCAATACGATCATGGCTGATCATCCACTTCAATGTGTTTTTCCCAGACTATCCTCATATCCCTTTATGTCATTGGTATTCAGCAATCTGTCAATCTCTGCTTTAAACAAACTCAATGACTGAGCTTCCACAGCCCTCTGGGATAGAGAATTCCTAAGATTCACAACCATCTGAGTATTGAAATTTCTCCTCATCTCTGTCCCAAGTGGCTTCCCCCTTATTTTGAAATTGTGTCCCCTGGTTCTAGACTCCTCAACCAGGAGAAACATCTTACCTACATCTACCCTGTCTATCTATAAGGTTACCCCAGGGTCTCCACACAGCCTGTCTCCCCGTCCCCCTGCTTCTAAAGTGTCTCAGTGTCTCCTGGCACTTTCTATCTCTCTGCTTCTGTCTCTATCCCTCACTATCTCTCTGTTCTCTCTCCATTTCTATCTCTCCCTATCTCTCTGTTACTCTACCTCTGTTCCTCTCTCTCTGTCTATCACTCTCTCCCACCATGTTGGTTATCATTGGGGGCTGAGTTAAATCACAGACAAAATAAACACTTCACCTGTCTGCCCCGGAATAAATAGCAAAATGTGTGGATATTTTATGTCTGTATTCAGACATGATCACAGTGATGTAGACAGCAAAATATATTATATGATGGGATGCTGCAAATCGATTTACACTAGTACTGTCGGAAAAACAACTTAAAAAGAATTATTCACAAGTCTAGTCCAATTTAACGACAGATATGATCCGATAAGGTAATAAATGCCAAAAGTCTGGAGTTTTTTGGAGTACATTAAGCTTTACTCTGTCTGGCTTTCAGAAATTAAACATTACACATGCACTGCAAGATTAAAGATTATACATAGGTTAGGTTACATAGAATTTTGGAAGGACTAACAAGGCTAGGGAATATCCAATGAATGGTAGGACCATAGGAAGTACCGAGCGTCAGAGGGATCTTGGTGTACTTGTCCATCGATCACTGAAGGCTGCAGCGTGGGTAGACAAGGTGGTTAGGAAGGTATATGGGATACTTGCCTTTATTGGTTGAGGCATAGAATACAAGAACAGGGAGGTTATGATGGAGCTGTATAAAACACTGGTTAGGCCACAGCTGGAGTACTGTGAACAGTTCTGGGCATCACACCATAGGAAGGATGTGATTGCACTGGAGAGGATGCAGAGGAGATTGACCAGGATGTTGCCTGGGCTGGAGCATTTCAGCTATGAAGAGAGACTGAAAAGGCTGGGGTTGTTTTCCTTAGAGCAGAGAAGGCTGAGGGGGGACCTGATTGAGGTGTACATAATTATGAGGGGCATTGATAGGTTAGCTAGGAAGAAACATTTTCACTTAGCGGAGGGGTCAATAACCAGGGGGCATAGATTGAAGGTAAGGGGCAGGAGGTTTAGAGGGGATTTGAGGAAAAGATTCTTCTCCTGGAAGGTTATTGGATGATTTGATGAAGGTTTACAAAATAATAAGGGAAACTGATAGGGTGGACTGAGAGTAAATATTCCCTTTGGCTGCAGAGTCAGGAACTTGGGGCATAGTCAAAAAATATAAACAGTGGCCACTTTGACTTCATCCCATCGTGTCGTATGTACATTCTCACATATAGCAGGTATAGCAGCACATATATAACAGGATAGCAGGTATAACTGTAGTTATAGTATTCAGCTGAAAATTGATCAGTTACATTGTTATTTCAGTCCATATTTACAGTACACACGGTACCTTACTGTTGTAATCAAGTCATATAGTGTCTATTCATCCCACTGGGGCAAAATGTCACTGGCTCAACATTCTCACCAAATACTAAAGCATTCCACAATGCAAGACTCACAAATTCAACACAAGTTTCCTTTTCTGAGTCTCGCTGGTCTGTTCTGATTCTCTGAGGGATTACTGATGCTTATCCTCCACATGAGCAGTCGTCCTAATCCCGTGTGCCTGTCCTGCTCCCAAACCCGGCATCCACTTACATTAAGGCAAGTGATACAGGAGCGTCTCAGTGACTGAGGCAGGTGAGTCTTGAGGCTGAGCCGGGCACAGTGAGTGACCCGGGTTAATCCGACACTCGAGGGAATGTTTAAACGGAGCTTTACTCTGTATCTAACCCGTGCTGTACCTTCTCTGAGATTGTTTGATGGGGCAGTGCAGACGAGGAGAGTTATTCCTTACCCATTTTAAATATAGAGAAGTGAATATCCAAGAGATTGTTTTAAATGTGATGAGGGTTTCTGCCTCTACCATCCTTTAGAGTCATAGAGAGATACAGCACTTATACAGGCCCTTCGGCCCACCCAGTCTGTGCCGGCCATCAACCACCCATTTTATACTAATCCTTTCAGGCAGTGAGTTCCAGACACCCACCAGCCACTGGGTGAAGAAACTATTGATGTGTTTCGTTCAGTTAAGTTTGATGTCAATGTTTCCCCAGGATGTTGACGCTGGGTGATTCAGTGATGGGATAATGCTTTGAATGCCAAGGGGAGGTGGTTGGATTCTCTCTTGTTGCAGATGGTCATTGCCTGGCACTTGTGTGACGTGAATGTTACTTCCCACTGGTCGGCCCAAGCCTGAATGTTGTCCGGGTCTTGGTGCATGTGGCTCTGGATTGCTTCATTATCTGAGGCAAATTACTGTGGATGCTGGAAATCTGGAAAGCATCGAGCTGAATCACTAACTCTGTTTCTCTCTCCACAGATGCTGCTTGACCTGCTCAGTATTTCCAGCATTCTCTCCTGGGATCTCAGCTGAAGATGGTTGAGCCTCGGACACGACCCTGAGGAACTCCTGCAGTGATGTCCTGGGACTGAGATGATTGACCTCCAACAACCACAACCATCTTCCTTTGTGCTCGGTATGACTCCAACCAGCGGATTCCCACTGACTTCAGTTTTACTCGGGCTCCTCGATGTCACACTCGGTCAAACGCTGCCTTGATGTTAAGGTCAGTCTCTCTTCCCAGTAGCAGACAGGAGTGAATCGTTCCCTTTGACCCGTTGTACACTGAAGAAGCTGTGTTTCTTCACAGCCTGATACAGGACTGTACACGGCCGATTAATGTAGCCCATCAAACACTCCCAGAGCAGGTTGAGCACAGCTTAGGAACAGAGTACAGTTCCTTCAACATTCTCTCTCTGTCTCTCCCTCCTGCTATGTCTGACACGAGGAGAGAGACAGAGGGAGAGAAGGTTAGTTATGAAGGCAGAGAGAGGGCTGTAGAGAGGGACAAAGTTGGAGAGAGAGAGATTGTTGAGGTGGATGAAAAGGATAATGTAAGATATTTCAATTTGATGTAATCCTTCACTGCTGTGTGCACAAACAGAAAGAGATAGATATGGCAGAAAAACACATCGGCAGAGAGGGAAATGTAGATGAAGTTGGGGCACAGGCAGATACGTTTGATGATCCAGAAGGAACAGCCTCCATTTTAAACATCCAGCAAGCTATTCCACTGTGGGAGCCATCACACCCTCATGTTATTTGTTGTGCAAATTTCTTGCTGGTTTATTGGTTAATTTTTAAAGCTGTGTTTGATAGATTCTTGTTTACCAAAGGTATTAAGAGATAAGGGGCAAAGGCAGGATATATGGTGTAAGTTACATCACAGATCAGCCAAGATCTCATTTGATGCAGGAACAGGATTGTGGGGTTAAATTGCATCCTCCTCTTCCAGTATCCCCTTTGAAGTATCCTTCTTTCTCTGTCAGTCACCCTGTCAGTCTATGTCTCTCTGTTTCTCTCTTTCTGTCTCTCTCTCTGTCTCTATCGGACAGTGCAGAGTGAGATTCACTCTGTATCCACCCCATGATGTTCCTGCCCTGGGAGTGTGTGATGGGACAGTGTAGAGGGAAATTTACTCTGTGTCAAACCCAACATTGTGCTTGACTTGGGAATGTTTAATGGGACAGTGTAGCTGGAGATTTACTCTGTATCCCTGGAATTTTGAAGGCTCAGGTGTGATTTGATGATTGTTTTCAAGGTAATAAGGGAAACTGATGGGGTAGACAGAGAGTAACAATTCCCACTGGCTGCAGAGTCTAGAACATGGGGGCATAGTCTAAAAATATAAACCTAGTCTAAAAACCTTTCAGGAGTGAAATGAAGAAACACTTCAACACACCAGGTGTGGTATCAGTTTGGAACTCTCTTCCACAAACAGCAATTGATGCTGAGACACTTGTTAATTTTTAAATCTGAGTTTGATAGATTTTTATGAAACCTCTCTGTCACTCCCTCTCTCTTCTCCCATCTCTGCCTCTCTCTCTCTCTCTCTCCATCTGTCTTTCCCTCTCTGTCTCTCTCTCTCTCTTCTCTCTCTGTATCTCTCTCTGTCTCTCCATCTGTCAAAGAACAAAGAACAGTACAGCACAGGAACAGGCCATTCGGCCCTCCAAAACTGCGCCGATCTTGATGCCTGCCTAAACTAAAACCTTCTGCACTTCCGGGGTCCGTATCCCTCTATTCCCATCCTATTCATGTATTTGTCAAGATGTCTCTTAAACGTCTCTATGGTACCTGCTTCCACCACCTCCCCAGCAACACGTTCCAGGCACTCACCACCCTCTGTGTAAGGAACTTGCCTCGCACATCCCCTCTAAACTTTGCCCCCTCTCACCTTAAATCTCTGTCCCCTAGTAACTGACTCTTCCACCCTGGGAAAAAGCTTCTGACTATCCACTCTGTCCATGCCACTTATAACTTTGTAAACCTCTATCATGTCGCCCCTCCACCTCCGTCGTTCCAGTGAAAACAATCCGAGTTTATCCAACCTCTCCTCATCGCTAATGCCCTCCAGACCAGGCAACATCCTGGTAAACCTCTTTGGTACCCTCTCCAAAGTCTCCACGTCCTTCTGGTAGTGTGGCGACCAGAATTCTAAGTGTGGCCTAACTAAAGTTCTGTACAGCTGCAACATGACTTGCCTATTTTTATACTCTATTCCCCGACCGATGAAGGCAAGCATGCTGTATGCCTTCTTGACTACCTTATCCATCTGTCTTTCCCTCCCTGTCACTCCCTCTCTCTCCTTCTATCTCTGTCTGGCTCTCACTCTGTCCCTCCATCTGTCTTTCCCTCTCTGTCTCTCCATCTCTCTCCTCTCTGTGACTCTTTCTTTGCCCCTCCATCTGTCTTTCCCTCTCTGTCAATCCCTCTCTCTCCTTCTCTCTCTCTCTCTTCCTCTCTCTCTGTCCCTCCATCTGTCTTTCCCTCTCTGTCTCTCCCTCTCTCTCCTTCTATCTCTGTCTCTCTCTCTGTCTCTCCATCTGTCTTTTCTTCCCTGTCTCTCCCTCTCTCACCTTCTCTCTCTGTCAATCCCTCTCTCTCCTTCTCTCTCTGTCTCTGTCTCTCTCTCTGTCCCTCCATCTGTCCATCAGGCTCCTCGATGTCACACTCGGTCAAACACTGCCTTGATGTTAAGGTCAGTCTCTCTTCCCAGTAGCAGACAGGAGTGAATCGTTCCCTTTGACCCGTTGTACACTGAACCTGCTCTGCTTCTTCACAGCCTGATACAGGACTGTACACGGCCGATTAATGTAGCCCATCAAACACTCCCAGAGCAGCTTCAGCACAGCTTAGGAACAGAGTACAGTTCCTTCAACATTCTCTCTCTGTCTCTCCCTCCTGCTATCTCTGACACGAGGAGAGAGACAGAGGGAGAGAGGGTTAGTTATGAAGGCAGAGAGAGGGCTGTAGAGAGGGACAAAGTTGGAGAGAGAGAGATTGTTGAGGTGGATGAAAAGGATAATGTAAGATATATTAATTTGATGTAATCCTTCACTGCTGTGGACACAAACATATAAGAGATAGATATGGAGAGAAAAAAACATGGGGAGAGGGGGAAATGTCGATGATGTTGGGACCCAGGCAGATACTTTTGATGATCCAGAAGAAATAGCCTCCATTTTAAACATCCAGTAAGCTATTCCACTGTGGGAGCCATCACACCCTCATGATATTGTTTGTGGAAATTTCATGCTGGATTATTGGTTAATTTTTAAACCTGTGATTGATAGATTCTTGTTAAACAAAGATAGTATGAGAGAAGGGGCAAAGGCAGGATATATGGTGTAAGATAGATCACAGATCAGCCCTGATCTCATTGAATGCCGGAACAGGGTTGTGGGGTTAAATTACATCCAATATCCGATGTTAAATATCCTTCTTTCTCTGTCAGTCACCCTGTCAGTCTATGTCTCTCTGTCTAAACTAAATGGTACAATGTTAAAATGGGTGAAGGAACAGAGAATCCTTCCCCATCCAGGAGCTGACAGTGTCTCTCTCCCTCTCTCTCTCTCTCTCTACCCCCTCTCTCACTCCCCGCTTTTTGCTGTCTCTCTTCCTCTTTCAATCCTGATCCTGACTTTTCTCGGAATCCTTCTTGGTTGAATAGTACCCTGAAATGTTTCAGTCTCACTGTTACAAGGAACAAGTCACATTTCTGTGGTATTTTCGATATCTTAATGATTCAATTTGGAGCTTGGATTGTGTCAGGTAAATGTGGTTTCTCATTCAGACATTTCTGCATTGTGGAACTGTCAGTTATCTGTGCAGGGACAGGATATCGGGGTGTCTGAATGGAGTTGAAGATTTTGGTTGCTTGAATAGGGTGTGAATTAGATTGTGGATTGTGTCCCTGAAGGTATTTAAGCCGATGACCTGAGAGAATGAAGTGGTTTACCAATGTCTGAATAACATCAAATTCTTCAGACACATGAAAGAACAAGATTGGAGACAATACACAAAAGCTGAGACAGTCAGGTCACAACAGGAGGAAGGTGAATGTCTTTTACAGTTTGTAATCTGAAAGCCTGAGCTAATGACTGAAAAAGTCGGAGTTCAAATCCCACATTGGGCTCTTGTGAATTTGAATTTCTCTGAAAATAAAAAATAACTCTGGAATAATAAATCCTCCAGGATGAAATGATTCAATCTCACTGCTCTGACACTGATTTACCTTCAAGTAGCGTTTTCCAGTCCACCTTTTCTAAATCACCTTCCACTGGCCCAGCTTCATTCCCTAAAACTAAGTGTCAAACTGACCCATCTCTTGTTGACCTTGCTACGTACTGGCCTAAAAAACTTCCCCTGAATGTATATTTAGAATTCTGTATCCTTGATACCTTTTACTCTAGTCTCAGATATCAATGCACTAGTTAGGTCTGCACTAGACCCTGTCTCTGTTTATATTACACATGGACCTGTCTCTGCTATAAAAATGGTTTAAAAAGTGGAGAGCAAACCCTCCAATTTATACACTAGATCCGAAGAAATAGGAACAGGAGTAGGCCATTCAGCCTCTTGAGCCTGTTCTGTCAGTCAATATGATCATGATTGATCTGATAGTGACTTTAACTCCATTTTCCTGCCTGCCCCCCATAACCCTTGACTCCCTTGTAAATTCATTGACCCAACCTCCACTGCTCTCTGGGGAAGAGAATTCCAAAGCCTAACCAACCTCTGGGAGAAAGAAGTCTTCCTTAGCTCAGTCTTAAATGGCAGACCCTTTCTTTTTCAACGGTGCCCCCTCGTTCAAGACTCCTCCACAAGGGAAACATCCTCCCAACATCCGCCCTGTCAAGTCCCCTCAGAATCTTGTATGTTTCAATAAGATCACCTCTCATTCTTCTAAACTCCAATGAGTATCGGCCCAACCTGTTCAACTATTCCTCATAAGATAACCCCCTCATCCCAGGAATCAGCCTAGTGAACCTTCTCTGAACTGATTCCAATGCATCCAGGCCTGACCATTTATTCACTTTCAAAGATGCTAAACACCTTAATATTTCCCTCTCACCCTGTTTATCCCATCCAATATTTCACACTCCTCCTCTTTAACTACAATGTCTGCATTGTTCCCCCTCTTTTATAAAGACGGAGACAAAGTATTCATTAGGAACCGTGCCCACATCTCCCACCTCCATACACACATTCCCTTTTTGGTCCCTAATACTCTATCCTTAGTTATCCTCTTGCTCTTCATGTATTTATAAAACATCTTTGTGCTTTCCTTGATTTTACTTGGTAATATTATTTTCCGACTATCTTTTTGCTTTCCTAATTTTCTTTTTAATTTCACCCCTGCACTTTCTTCACTCCTCTCGGCTTTCTGTGGTATTGAGCTCTCGGTATCTGACATAAGCTTCCCTTTTGTGCCTTATTCTACCTGGTTTGATTCTTGCTATCTAAGGGGCTCTAGATTTGGGAGTCTCACCCTGCTTGTCTTTGTGGGAAAATATTTGTTCTCAACCCTCTCAGGGAGTCGAGGGTTCTGCAGAGCAGGCCTGAAAGAGGAGTTGAGTGTTGATACAGATCAGTCATGATCTTATTGAATGGCAGGGCAGGCTCGAGGGGCTGAATGGCCTACTCCTGCTCCTACGTCTTGTGTTCTTGTGTCCAGTTCAATATCTCCTTTAGTGACTTGGTGCCAAATTGTTATTATGTTTTATTCATTTGTTGGATGTGTTCATTACTGGCGATGCCAGCATTTTATTGCCCATCACCAATTGCCGTTGAACCTTCTTGAACCGCTGCAGTCCATGTGGGGTAGGTACACCCACAGTGCTGTTAGGAAGGGAGATCCAGGATTTTGACCCAGTCACAGTGAAGGAATGGTGATATAGTTCCAAGTCAGGATGGTGTGAGACTGGAAGGGAAACTTGCAGGTGGTGGTGTTCCCATATGTGTTTCCTGTTTGTTTGCTCTCTCTCCCCCTCATTATTTCTAGACCTCCCTGTCCTCCTGTCCCTCTCTGTCATGGGAACCTAAGAACAGAAGGAAGTGGGTGCAGGAACAGAGAGACCTGGGGATGTCTGTGCACAAATTGAAGGTGGCAGAGCTAGTCGAGAAAGTGGTTAAAAGGCATATGGGATCCTCGGCTTTGTAAATGGAGGCTGAGAGTATAAAAGCAAGGAGGTTATGATGAAGCTTTATAAAACACTGCTTCATCCTCAACTAGTATTGTGTCCAATTCTAGACACCGTACTTTCGGAAGGATGTGGGGGCTTTAGAGAGGATGCAGAAAAGATTCACGAGCAAGGTTCCAGGGATGAGGGACTTCAGTTACGTGGATAGATTGGAGAAACTGGTGTTGTTCTCCACAGAGAAGAGAAACTTGAGATGAGATTTGATAGAGGTGTTCAAAATCATGAGGGGTCCTGACAGAGTAGATGTAGGAGTAGGAATGCAGCACATAGGACATTCCAGACCCATTTCTGTTCAGTGTTTACTTAAACAAGTGAATTGACCATTTAATATTTTTAACTTACTTAACCCTTGTGTTCCCACAAAGATCAAGCTAGTAAATTCAACAGTGGTCACTTTGACTTCATCCCATCGTGTCTTATGTACATTCTGACAGGATTGCAGGTATAACTGTAGTCATAAAATTCAGCTGAAAATTGATCAGTTACATTGTTATTTCAGTCCATATTTACAGTACACACGGTACCTTACTGTTGTAATAAAGTCATATAGTGTCTATTCATCCCACTGGGGCAAAATGTCACTGGCTCAACATTCTCACCCAATACTAAAGCATTCCACAATGCAAGACTCACAAATTCAACACAAGTTTCCTTTTCTGAGTCTCGCTGGTCTGTTCTGATTCTCTGAGGGATTACTGATGCTTATCCTCCACATGAGCAGTCGTCCTAATCCCGTGTGCCTGTCTTGCTCCCAAACCCGGCATCCGCTTACATTAAGGCAAGTGATACAGGAGCGTCTCAGTGACTGAGGCAGGTGAGTCTTGAGGCTGAGCCGGGCACAGTGAGTGACCCGGGTTAATCCGACACTCGAGGGACAGTTTAAACTGAACTGTACTCTGTATCTAATCCGTGCTGTACCTTCTCTGAGAGAGTTCGATGGGGCAGTGCAGACGAGGAGAGTTATTCCTTACCCATTTTAAATATAGAGAAGTGAATATCCAAAAGATTGTTTTAAGTGTGATGAGGGTTTCTGCCTCTACCATCCTTTAGAGTCATCGAGAGATACAGCACTTATACAGGCCCTTCGGCCCGCCCAGTCTGTGCCGGCCATCAACCACCCATTTTATACTAATCCTTTCAGGCAGTGAGTTCCAGACACCCACCAGCCACTGGGTGAAGAAACTATTGATGTGTTTCGTTCTGTTAAGTTTGATGTCAATGTTTCCCCAGGATGTTGACGTTGGGGGATTCAGTGATGGGATAATGCTTTGAATGCCAAGGGGAGGTGGTTGGATTCTCTCTTGTTGCAGATGGTCATTGCCTGGCACTTGTGTGACGTGAATGTTACTTCCCACTGGTCGGCCCAAGCCTGAATGTTGTCCGGGTCTTGGTGCATGTGGCTATGGATTGCTTTATTATCTGAGGCAAAATACTGTGGATGCTGGAAATCTGGAAAGCATCGAGCTGAATCACTAACTCTGTTTTTCTCTCCACAGATGCTGCTTGATCTGCTCAGTATTTCCAGTATTTCCTCCTGGGATCTCAGCTGAAGATGGTTGAGCCTCGGACACTACCCTGAGGAACTCCTGCAGTGATGTCCTGGGACTGAGATGATTGACCTCCAACAACCACAACCATCTTCCTTTGTGCTCGGTATGAGTCCAACCAGTGGATTCCCACTGACTTCAGTTTTACTCGGGCTCCTTGATGTCACACTCGGTCAAACGCTGCCTTGATGTTAAGGTCAGTCTCTCTTCCCAGTAGCAGACAGGAGTGAATCGTTCCCTTTGACCCGTTGTGTACTGAACAAGCTGTGTTTCTTCACAGCCTGATACAGGACTGTACACGGCCCATTAATGTAGCCCATCAAACACTCCCAGAGCAGCTTCAGCACAGCTTAGGAACAGAGTACAGTTCCTTCAACATTCTCTCTCTGTCTCTCCCTCCTGCTATCTCTGACATTAGGAGAGAGACAGAGGGAGAGAGGGTTAGATATGAAGGCAGAGAGAGGGCTGTAGAGAGGGACAAATTTGGAGAGAGAGAGGTTGTTGAGGTGGATGAAAAGGATAATGTAAGATATATTAATTTGATGTAATCCTTCACTGCTGTGGACACACACATATAAGAGATAGATATGGAGAGAAAAAAACATCGGGAGAGTGGGAAATGCAGGCAATGTTGGGGCCCAAGCGGATAATGTTGATGATCCAGAAGGAACAGTCTCCATTTTAAACACCCAGCAAGCTATTCCACTGTGGGAGCCATCACACCCAAACAGACATAGACACACACACAAACACACAGAAATACCCACACAATGATATTGTTTGTGCAAATTTCATGCTGACTTATTGGTTAATTTTTAAATCTGTGATTGATAGATTCTTGTTAACCAAAGGTATTAAGAGATAAGGGGCAAAGGCAGGATATATGGTGTAAGTTACATCACAGATCAGCCAAGATCTCATTTGATGCCGGAACAGAGGTGTGGGGTTGAATTGCATCTTCCTCTTCCAATATCCCCTGTTAAATATCCTTCTTTCTCTGTCAGTCACCCTGTCAGTCCATGTCTCTCTGTTTCTCTCTTTCTGTCTCTCTCTCTGTCTCTATCGGACAGTGTAGAGTGAGATTCACTCTGTATCCACCCCATGATGTTCCTGCCCTGGGAGTGTGTGATGGGACAGTGTAGAGGGAAATTTACTCTGTGTCAAACCCAACATTGTGCTTGGCTTGGGAATATTTAATGGGACAGTGTAGTTGGAGATTTACTCTGTATCCCTGGAATTTTGAAGGCTCAGGTGTGATTTGATGATTGTTTTCAAGATAATAAGGGAAACTGATGGGGTAGACAGAGAGTAACAATTCCCACTGGCTGCAGAGTCTAGAACATGGGGGCATAGTCTAAAAATATAAACCTAGTCTAAAAACCTTTCAGGAGTGAAATGAAGAAACACTTCAACACACCAGGTGTGGTATCAGTTTGGAACTCTCTTCCACAAACAGCAATTGATGCTGAGACACTTGTTAATTTTTAAATCTGAGTTTGATAGATTTTTATGAAACCTCTCTGTCACTCCCTCTCTCTTCTCCCATCTCTGCCTCTCTCTGTCTCTCCATCTGCCTTTCCATCTCTGTTGCTCTCACTCTCTCCTTCTCTCCCTGTCTCTCTCTCTCTCTCTCTCTGTCTCTCCATCAGTCTCCCCACCCATCACTCCCTCTCTCTCCTCCTATCTCTGCTTCTCTCTCTATCCCTCCATCTGTCCGTCCCTCCCTGTCACTCCATCTCTCTCTGTCTCTCACTCTGTCCCTCCATCTGTTTTTCCCTCCCTCTGTCACTCCCTCGCTCTACTTCTATCTCTCTCTCTCTGTCGCTCTATCCCTCCATCTATCCTTCCCTCCCTGTCACTCCATCTCTCTCCTTCTCTCTTTGTCTCTATCTCCGTCTCTCCATCTGTCTTTCCCTTACTGTCGCTCCCTCTCTCTCCTTCTATCTCTGTCTCTGCATCTCTCTCTGCCTCTCTCTCTGCCTCTCTCTCTGTCTCTCTCTCTTTCCCTCCATCTGCCTTTCCCTCTCTGTCACGCCCACTCTCTCCGTCTTTCTCTGTCTCTCTCTCTCTCTATCCATCCATCTGTCCTTGCCTCCCTGTCACTCCTTCTCTCTCTGTCTCTCTCTCTGTCCCTCCATCTGTCTTTCCCTCTCTGTCTCTCCGTCTCTCTTCTTCTATCTCTGTCTCTGCCTCTCTACTTCTATCTCTGTCTCTGCATCTCTCTCTGCCTCTCTCTCTGCCTCTCTCTCTGTCTCTCTCTCTTTCCCTCCATCTGCCTTTCCCTCTCTGTCACGCCCACTCTCTCCGTCTTTCTCTGTCTCTCTCTCTCTCTATCCATCAATCTGTCCTTCCCTCCCTGTCACTCCTTCTCTCTCTGTTTCTCTCTCTGTCCCTCCATCTGTCTTTCCCTCTCTGTCTCTCCCTCTCTCTCCGTCTCTCTCTGTCTCTCTCTCTGTCCCTCCATCTGTCAAAGAACAAAGAACAGTACAGCACAGGAACAGGCCATTCGGCCCTCCAAGACTGCGCCGATCTTGATGCCTGCCGAAACTAAAACCTTCTGCACTTCCGGGGTCCGTATCCCTCTATTCCCATCCTATTCATGTATTTGTCAAGATGTCTTTTAAACATCTCTATGGTACCTGCTTCCACCACCTCCCCCGGCAACACGTTGCAGGCACTCACCACCCTCTGTGTAAGGAACTTGCCTCGCACATCCCCTCTAAACTTTGCCCCCTCTCACCTTAAACGTCTGTCCCGTAGTAACTGACTCTTCCACCCTGGGAAAAAGCTTCTGACTATCCACTCTGTCCATGCCACTTATAACTTTGTAAACCTCTATCATGTCGCCCCTCCACCTCCGTCGTTCCAGTGAAAACAATCCGAGTTTATCCAACCTCTCCTCATCGCTAATGCCCTCCAGACCAGGCAACATCCTGGTAAACCTCTTCTGTACCCTCTCCAAAGTCTCCACGTCCTTCTGGTAGTGTGACGACCAGAATTCTAAGTGTGGCCTAACTAAAGTTCTGTACAGCTTCAACATGACTTGCCTATTTTTATACTCTATTCCCCGACCGATGAAGGCAAGCATGCTGTATGCCTTCTTGACTACCTTATCCACCTGTTTTTCCCTACTTGACACTCCCTCTCTCTCCTTCTATCGCTGTCTCTCTCTCTCTGTCTCCCATCTGTCTTTCCCTCCCTGTCACTCCCTCTCTCCTTCTATCTCTGTCTCTGTTCTATCCCTCCATCTGTCCTTCCCTCCCAGTTACTCCATCTCTCCCCTGCTCTCTCTGTCTCTCTCTCTCTGTCCCTCCATCTGTCTTTCCCTCCCTGACACTCCCTCTCTCTCCTTCTATCTCTGTCTGCCTCTCACTCTGTCCCTCCATTTGTCTTTCCCTCTCTGTCTCCCAATCTCTCTCCTTCTATATCTGTCTGCCTCTAACTCTGTCCCTCCATCTGTCTTTCCCTCTCTGTCTCTCCGTCTCTCTCCTTCTCTCTCTGTCTCTGTCTCTCTCTCTGTCCCTCCATCTGTCCATCAGGCTCCTCGATGTCACACTCGGTCAAACGCTGCCTTGATGTTCAGGTCAGTCTCTCTTCCCAGTAGCAGACAGGAGTGAATCGTTCCCTTTGACCCGTTGTACACTGAACAAGCTGTGCTTCTTCACAGCCTGATACAGGACTGTACACGGCCGATTAATGTAGCCCATCAAACACTCCCAGAGCAGGTTCAGCACAGCTTAGGAACAGAGTACAGTTCCTTCAATATTCTCTCTCTGTCTCTCCCTCCTGCTATCTCTGACACGAGGAGAGAGACAGAGGGAGAGAGGGTTAGTTATGAAGGCATAGAGAGGGCTGTAGAGAGGGACAAAGATGGAGAGAGAGAGATTGTTGAGGTGGATGAAAAGGATAATGTAAGATATATTAATTTGATGTAATCCTTCACTGCTGTGGACACAAACATATAAGAGATAGATATGGAGAGAAAAAAACATGGGGAGAGGGGGAAATGTCGATGATGTTGGGGCCCAGGCAGATACTTTTGATGATCCAGAAGAAATAGCCTCCATTTTAAACATCCAGTAAGCTATTCCACTGTGGGAGCCATCACACCCTCATGATATTGTTTGTGGAAATTTCATGCTGGATTATTGGTTAATTTTTAAACCTGTGATTGATAGATTCTTGTTAAGCAAAGATAGTAAGAGATAAGGGGCAAAGGCAGGATATATGGTGTGAGATAGATCACAGATCAGCCCTGATCTCATTGAATGCCGGAACAGGGTTGTGGGGTTAAATTACATCCAATATCCGATGTTAAATATCCTTCTTTCTCTGTCAGTCACCCTGTCAGTCTATGTCTCTCTGTCTAAACTAAATGGTACAATGTTAAAATGGGTGAAGGAACAGAGAATCCTTCCCCATCCAGGAGCTGACAGTGTCTCTCTCTCTCTCTCTCTCTCTCTACCCCCTCTCTCACTCCCCGCTTTTTGCTGTCTCTCTTCCTCTTTCAATCCTGATCCTGACTTTTCTCGGAATCCTTCTTGGTTGAATAGTACCCTGAAATGTTTCAGTCTCACTGTTACAAGGAACAAGTCACATTTCTGTGGTATTTTCGATATCTTAATGATTCAATTTGGAGCTTGGATTGTGTCAGGTAAATGTGGTTTCTCATTCAGACATTTCTGCATTGTGGAACTGTCAGTTATCTGTGCAGGGACAGGATATCGGGGTGTCTGAATGGAGTTGAAGATTTTGGTTGCTTGAATAGGGTGTGAATTAGATTGTGGATTGTGTCCCTGAAGGTACTTGAGCCGATGACCTGAGAGAATGAAGTGGTTTACCAATGTCTGAATAACATCAAAGTCTTCAAACACATGAAAGAACAAGATTGGAGACAATACACAAAAGCTGAGACAGTCAGGTCACAACAGGAGGAAGGTGAATGTCTTTTACAGTTTGTAATCTGAAAGCCTGAGCTAATGACTGAAAAAGTCGGAGTTCAAATCCCACATTGGGCTCTTGTGAATTTGAATTTCTCTGAAAATAAAAAATAACTCTGGAGTAATAAATCCTCCAGGATGAAATGATTCAATCTCACTGCTCTGACACTGATTTACCTTCAAGTACCGTTTTCCAGTCCACCTTTTCTAAATCACCTTCCACCGGCCCAGCTTCATTCCCTAAAACTAAGTGTCAAACTGACCCATCTCTTGTTGACCTTGCTACGTACTGGCCTAAAAAACTTCCCCTGAATGTATATTTAGAATTCTGTATCCTTGATACCTTTTACACTAGTCTCAGTTATCAATGCACTAGTTAGGTCTGCACTAGACCCTGTCTCTGTTTATATTACACATGGACCTGTCTCTGCTATAAAAATGGTTTAAAAAGTGGAGAGCAAACCCTCCAATTTATACACTAGATCCAAAGAAATAGGAGCAGGAGGAGGCCATTCAGCCTCTTGAGCCTGTTCTGTCAGTCAATATGATCATGATTGATCTGATAGTGACTTTCACTCCATTTTCCTGCCTGCCCCCCATAACCCTTGACTCCCTTGTAAATTCATTGACCCAACCTCCACTGCTCTCTGGGGAAGAGAATTCCAAAGCCTAGTGACTTGGTGCCAAATTGTTATTATTTTTTATTCATTTGTTGGATGTGTTCATTACTGGCGATGCCAGCATTTTATTGCCCATCACCAATTGCCGTTGAACCTTCTTGAACCGCTGCAGTCCATGTGGGGTAGGTACACCCACAGTGCTGTTAGGAAGTGAGATCCAGGATTTTGACCTAGTGACAGTGAAGGAATGGTGATATAGTTCCAAGTCAGGATGGTGCGAGACTGGAAGGGAAACTTGCAGGTGGTGGTGTTCCCATATGTGTTTCCTGTTTGTTTGCTCTCTCTCCCCCTCCTTCTTTCCAGACCTCCCTGTCCTTCTGTCCCTCTCTGTCATGGGAACCTAAGAACAGAAGGAAGTGGGTGCAGGAACAGAGAGACCTGGGGATGTCTGTGCACAAATTGAAGGTGGCAGAGCTAGTTGAGAAAGTGGTTAAAAGGCATATGGGATCCTCGGCTTTGTAAATGGAGGCTGAGAGTATAAAAGCAAGGAGGTTATGATGAAGCTTTATAAAACACTGCTTCATCCTCAACTAGTATTGTGTCCAATTCTGGACACCGTACTTTCGGAAGGATGTGGGGGCTTTAGAGAGGATGCAGAAAAGATTCACGAGCAAGGTTCCAGGGATGAGGGACTTCAGTTATGTGGATAGATTGGAGAAACTGGTGTTGTTCTCCATAGAGAAGAGAAACTTGAGATTAGATTTGATAGAGGTGTTCAAAATCATGAGGGGTCCTGACAGAGTAGATGTAGGAGTAGGAATGCAGTACATAGGACATTCCAGACCCATTTCTGTTCAGTGTTTACTTAAACAAGTGAATTGACCATTTAATATTTTTAACTAACTTAACCCTTGTGTTCCCACAAAGATCAAGCTAGTAAATTCAACAGTGGTCACTTTGACTTCATCCCATCGTGTCTTATGTACATTCTGACAGGATTGCAGGTATAACTGTAGTCATAAAATTCAGCTGAAAATTGATCAGTTACATTGTTATTTCAGTCCATATTTACAGTACACACGGTACCTTACTGTTGTAATAAAGTCATATAGTGTCTATTCATCCCACTGGGGCAAAATGTCACTGGCTCAACATTCTCACCCAATACTAAAGCATTCCACAATGCAAGACTCACAAATTCAACACAAGTTTCCTTTTCTGAGTCTCGCTGGTCTGTTCTGATTCTCTGAGGGATTACTGATGCTTATCCTCCACATGAGCAGTCGTCCTAATCCCGTGTGCCTGTCCTGCTCCCAAACCAGGCATCCACTTATGTTAAGACAGGTGATACAAGAGCGTCTCAGTGACTGAGGCAGGTGAGTCTTGAGGCTGAGCCGGGCACAGTGAGTGACCCGGGTTAATCCGACACTCCGGGGAATGTTTAAACGGAGCTTTACTCTGTATCTAAGCCATGCTGTACCTTCTCTGAGAGTGTTCGATGGGGCAGTGTAGACAAGGAGAGTTATTCCTTACCCATTTTAAATATGGAGAAGTGAATATCCAAGAGATTGTTTTAAATGTGATGAGGGTTTCTGCCTCTACCACCCTTTCAGGCAGTGAGTTCCAGACACCCACCAGCCACTGGGTGAAGAAACTATTGATGTGTTTCGTTCAGTTAAGTTTGATGTCAATGTTTCCCCAGGATGTTGATGCTGGGTGATTCAGTGATGGGATAATGCTTTGAATGCCAAGGGGAGGTGGTTGGATTCTCTCTTGTTGCAGATGGTCATTGCTTGGCACTTGTGTGACGTGAATGTTACTTGCCACTGGTCGGCCCAAACCTGAATGTTGTCCGGGTCTTGGTGCATGTGGCTCTGGATTGCTTCATTATCTGAGGCAAAATACTGTGGATGCTGGAAATCTGGAAAGCATCGAGCTGAATCACTAACTCTGTTTCTCTCTCCACAGATGCTGCTTGACCTGCTCAGTATTTAAAGCACTTTCTGCTGGGATCTCAGCTGAAGATGGTTGGGCTGAGGACACGACCCTGATAAACTCCTGCAATGAAGGCCTGGGACTGAGATGATTGACTTCCAACAACCAAAACCATCTTCCTTTGTGCTCGGTATGATTCCAACCAGTGGAGAGATTTCCCCCGATTCCCACTGACTTCAGTTTTACTCGGGCTCCTCGATGTCACACTCGGTCAAACGCTGCCTTCATGTGAAGGTCAGTCTCTCTTCCCAGCAGCAGACAGGAGTGAATCGTTCCCTTTGACCCGTTGTGTACTGAACATGCTCTGCTTCTTCACAGCCTGATACAGGACTGTACACGGCCGATTAATGCAGCCCATCAAACACTCCCAGAGCAGCTTCAGCACAGCTTCGGAACAGAGTACAGTTCCTTCAACATTCTCTCTCTGTCTCTCCCTCCTGCTATCTCTGACACGAGGAGAGAGACAGAGGGAGAGAGGGTTAGTTATGAAGGCAGAGAGAGGGCTGTAGAGAGGGACAAAGTTGGAGAGAGAGAGGTTGTTGAGGTGGATGAAAAGGATAATGTAAGATATATTAATTTGATGTAATCCTTCACTGCTGTGTACACACACATATAAGAGATAGACATGGAGAGAAAAAAAACATCAGGAGAGGGTGAAATGCAGACAATGTTGGGGGCCAGGCGTATACGTTTGATGATCCAGAAGGAATAGCCTCCATTTTAAACATCCAGCAAGCTATTCCACTGTGGGAGCCATCACACCCAAACAGGCAGAGACACAAACACAAACACACAGAAATACCCACACAATGATATTGTTTGTGCAAATTTCATGCTGGCTTATTGGTTAATTTTTAAATCTGTGATTGATAGCTTCTTGTTAACCAAAGGTATTAAGAGATAAAGGGGCAAAGGCAGGATATATGGTGTAAGTTACATCACAGATCAGCCAAGATCACATTGGATGCCGGAACAGGATTGTGGGGTTAAATTGCATCCTCCTCTTCCAATATCCCCTGTTAAATATCCTTCTTTCTCTTTTAGTCACCCTGTCAGTCTATGTCTCTCTGTTTCTCTCTTTCTGTCTCTATCAGACAGTGTAGAGTGAGATTCACTCTGTATCCACCCCATGATGTTCCTGCCCTGGGAGTGTGTGTTGGGACAGTGCAGAGGGAAATTTACTCTGTGTCAAACCCCACATTGTGCTTAGCTTGGGAATTTTTAATGGGACAGTGTAGCTGGAGATTTACTCTGTATCCATGGAATTTTGAAGGCTCAGGTGTGATTTGATGATTGTTTTCAAGATAATAAGGGAAACTGATAGGGTAGACAGAGAGTAACAATTCCCAATGGCTGCAGAGTCTAGAACATGGGGGCATAGTCTAAAAATATAAACCTAGTCAAAAAACCTTTCAGGAGTGAAATGAAGAAACACTTCAACACACCAGGTGTGGTATCAGTTTGGAACTCTCTTCCACAAACAGCAATTGATGCTGAGACACTTGTTAATTTTTAAATCTGAGTTTGATAGATTTTTGTTAACCAAAGGTATTAAGGGGCAAAGATAGGTACATGGAGTTAGATCACACATCAGCCATGAGCTCATTGAATGACAGAACAGGGTTGAGGGGCCAAATGGCCTCCTCCTCTTCCTCTGTCCTACGCCCAATATCCTGCGATCACGCTCTGTGTCTTGGTCTCTGTCTCCCTCTTTGTCTCTCTTTCTGTCTGTCTGTCTGTCTCTCTCTCTCTCCTCTCATCTGTGGAAATCCACACACATCAGTCAGCCATTTTAGGTTCATTTTCAGTGGCCATTTTATGTTACCACAACACTGGGACATTTATCGCTGTCTATCCCAAACCATCTCTCTTTGTAGTCTATTTGTGTCCTCCTCACAGCTTATTGTCCCACCGAACCTAGTATCTCTCTCCTTTGCTCCGTCTCACTCACGCACTCTCCCCCCTCTCCCTCCCCCTCATTTCTCTCTCCCCCCATTTCTCTCTTTCCCCCCCCCACCCCTCCCGCAATCTCTCTTTAAGTGTCCTGTTATCAAATCCTTTATTATAGATTCGACCATTTTCCCTATGACTGATGTTAGACGAACAGGTCTTTAGTTCCCCATTTTCTCCCTCCTTCCTTTTGTAAATAGTGGGGTTACATTTGCTACCTTCTAATCTGACTCTCTCACACTGCCTCTCTCACACTGCCTCTGTCCCTCGCTATCTGTCTTTCCCCCCTCTCTCTCTCTCTCTATCTCTCCCTCTCTCTCTCTCTACCTCTGTCCACGACTCAAATTGTGCCTCCCTCACACCATCGCTCCCTCTCTCTCTGTCTCTCTCTATCTTTCTGTCTGCCTCTCTCTCTCTCTGTGCCTCTCTCTCTCTCTGCCTCTCTCTCTCTCTCTGCCTCTCTCTCTCTCTCTCTCTCTCTCTCTGTCTCTCCCTCTCTCTCTTTCGCTGCCTCTGTCCACGTCTCAGTTTGTGTCGCCCCCACACCATCTCTCCCTCCCTCTCTCTCTCTCTTTCTCCCTCTCTCCCTCCCTCTCTCTCTCTGTCTCTATCTCAGAGTTACAGCTCAGATGATTAACCTCTTTATCCATGTGTTATGAACACGGGACTTTGTCTCTCTCCCATTTTCTAGGATGTTGCCAGGACTGGAGAATTGTAGCTATGAGGATAGGCAGGGGTTGTTGTCCTTGGAAAAGAGAAGGCTGAGGGGAGATCTGATTGAAATGTACAAAATGTTGAGGGTCCTGGATAGAGTGGAGGTGAAGGGCAGAGAACCATAGCAGAAAGGTCAGTGACGAGGGGGCATAGATTTAAAGTGATTGGCAGAAAAATTAGAGGGGAGTTGAGGAAAATCTTTTTCACCCAGAGGGTCGCGATGGTCTGGAACTCACTGCCTGAAAGGGTAGTTGAGGCAGAGACCCTCAACTCATTCAGAAGGAGTCTGGATAGATACCTCAAGTGCGGTAAGCTGCAGGGCTCCAACCAAATGCTGGAAGGTGGGATTAGAATCGGTTGATCGTTTTTCGGCTGGCACAGAGAGGATGGGCCAAGTGGCCTCTTTCTGTGCCTTAAAATTTCTATGTTGCCCTCGCCAACTCTATTTTTCCCTCTGTTACCCTCTGAATCCCAGTCTCTCCCTCTCTGTTACCCTCTGAATCCCAGTCTCTCCCTCTCTGTTACCTTCTGAATCCCAGCCTCTCCCTCTCTGTTACCCTCTGAATCCCGGTCTCTCCCTCTCTGTTACCCTCTGAATCCCAGTCTCTCCCTCTCTGTCTCTCTCTCCCTCCCTGTCTGTTTCTTTCTCTCTCTCTGTCTCTCTCTGTCTCTCAGTGTCTCTCCCTCTCTCTCTCTGTGCCTCTGTCCACACCTCTGTCTCTCTCACACCATCTCGCCCTCCCTCTCTCTCCCTCTCTCTCTCTGTGCCTCTGTCCACACCTCTGTCTCTCTCACACCATCTCGCCCTCCCTCTCTCTGTCTCTCCCTCTCTCTGCCTCTCCATCTCTCTTTCTCTCCTTTTATTTTGTCTCTCCCTATCTCCCTTTCTCACCCTCTGTCCATGACTCTGTTTACATCTCTCTCATTCTCTGTCTCTGCCTATCTCTCTCTCTCTCTCTCTCTCTGTCTCTGTCCATGACTCCATTTGTGCCTCCCTTACACCATCTCTCCTACTCTCTCCGTCTCTCTCTCTGTCCCTCCATCTGTCTTTCCCTCTCTGTCACTCCTCCTCTCTCCTTCTATCTCTGTCTCTCTCTCTCTATCCCTCCATCTTTCCTTCCCTCCCTGTCACTCCATCTCTCTCCTTCTCTCTCTGTCTCTCACTTTGTCCCTGTATCTGGCTTTCCCTTCCTGACACTCCCTCTCTCTCCTCCGCTTTCTGTCTCTGCCACTCTCTCTGTCTCCCTCTCTGTCTCTCCGTCTCACTCCTTCTATCTCTGTCACTCCCGCTCTCTCTCTGTCTCTCTCTCTGTCCAACCATCTGTCTTTCCTTCTCTGTCTCTCCCTCTCTCTCCTTCTATCTGTCCCTCCATCTGTCTTTCCCTCTCTGGCTCTCCGTCTCTCTCCTTCTCTCACTGTCTCTGCCTCTCTCTCTGTCCCTCCATCTGTCTTTCCCTCCCTGTCACTCTATCTCGCTCCTTCTCTCTTTGTCTCACACTCTGTCCCTCCATCTGTCTTTCCCTCCCTGTCACTCCCTCTCTCTCTGTCTCTCTCTCTCTGTCCCTCCATCTGTCTTTCCCTCCCTGACACTCCCTCTCACTCCTTCTCTCTCTTTCTCTCTCTCTGCTATCACTGACACCATGAGAGCGACAGAGGGAGGGAGGGTTAGATATGACGGCATAGGGAGGGCTGCAGTGAGGGACAAACGTGGAGAGAGCGAGATTGTTGAGGTGGATGAAGAGGATAATGTAAGATATATTAATGTGATTTAATCCTTCACTGCTGTGTACACAAACATATTTGAGATAGGTATGGAGAGAAAACGAACATAGGGAGAGGGAGGAATGCAGATGAAGTTGGAGCCCAGGCGGACACTTTTGATGATCCAGAAGGAATAGCCTCCATTTTAAATATTCAGTAAGCTATTCCACTGTGGTAGCCATCACACCCTCATGATATTGTTGGTGGAAATTTCATGCTGGCTTATTGGTCAATTTTTAAACCTGTGATTGACAGATTCTTGTTAACCAAAGGTATTAAGAGATAAGGGGCAAAGGCAGGATATATGGTGTAAGTTTGATCACAGATCAGCCATGATCTCATTGAATGCAGGAACAGAGTTGTGGGGTTAAATTGCATCCTCCTCTTCCAATATCCCCTGTTAAATATCCTTCTTTCTCTGTCAGTCACCCTGTCAGTCTATGTCTCTCTGTTTCTCTCTTTCTGTCTCTTTCGGACAGTGTAGAGTGAGATTCACTCTGTTTCCACCCCATGATGTTCCTGTCCTGGGACTGTTGGATGGGACAGTGTAGAAAGAGCATTACTCTGTATCTAATCCATGCTGTACCTGTCTGAGGAATGTTGATGGGAGAGTGGAAACAGAGAGGTCTGGGACCAGGGTCCTCATGGGGAGGACTTAATGGTGCCTCCTAATTGACCAGTTAGCAATATTGGTGCTCCAGGGATGAAAGGGACATTGGCTGAGTGGATACGAGGAGAGTTATTCCTTACCCATTTTAAATATAGAGAAGTGAATATCCAAGAGATTGTTTTAAATGTGATGAGGGTTTCTGCGTCTACCATCCTTTAGAGTCATAGAGAGATACAGCTCTTATACAGGCCCTTCGGCCCGCCCGGTCTGTGCCGGCCATCAACCACCCATTTTATACTAATCCTTTCAGGCAGTGAGTTCCAGACACCCACCAGCCACTGGGTGAAGAAACTATTGATGTGTTTCGTTCTGTTAAGTTTGATGTCAATGTTTCCCCAGGATGTTGATGCTGGGTGATTCAGTGATGGGATAATGCTTTGAATGCCAAGGGGAGGTGGTTGGATTCTCTCTTGTTGCAGATGGTCATTGCCTGGCACTTGTGTGACGTGAATGTTACTTGCCACTGGTCGGCCCAAACCTGAATGTTGTCTGGGTCTTGGTGCATGTGGCTCTGGATTGCTTCATTATCTGAGGCAAAATACTGTGGATGCTGGAAATCTGGAAAGCATCGAGCTGAATCACTATCTCTGTTTTTCTCTCCACAGATGCTGCTTGACCTGCTCAGTATTTCCAGCATTCTCTCCTGGGATCTCAGTTGAAGATGGTTGAGCCTCGGACACTACCCTGAGGAACTCCTGCAGTGATGTCCTGGGACTGAGATGATTGACCTCCAACAACCACAACCATCTTCCTTTGTGCTCGGTATGAGTCCAACCAGCGGATTCCCACTGACTTCAGTTTTACTCGGGCTCCTCGATGTCACACTCGGTCAAACGCTGCCTTGATGTTAAGGTCAGTCTCTCTTCCCAGTAGCAGACAGGAGTGAATCGTTCCCTTTGACCCGTTGTACACTGAACAAGCTGTGTTTCTTCACAGCCTGATACAGGACTGTACACGGCCGATTAATGTAGCCCATCAAACACTCCCAGAGCAGCTTCAGCACAGCTTAGGAACAGAGTACAGTTCCTTCAACATTCTCTCTCTGTCTCTCCCTCCTGCTATCTCTGACACGAGGAGAGAGACAGAGGGAGAGAGGGTTAGATATGAAGGCAGAGAGAGGGCTGAAGAGAGGGACAAAGTTGGAGAGAGAGAGATTGTTGAGGTGGATGAAAAGGATAATGTAAGATATATTAATTTGATGTAATCCTTCACTGCTGTGTACACAAATAGAAAGAGACAGATATGGCAGAAAAACACATCGGCAGAGAGGGAAATGTAGATGAAGTTGGGGCCCAGGCAGATACATTTGATGATCCAGAAGGAACAGCCTCCATTTTAATCATCCAGCAAGCTATTCCACTGTGGGAGTCATCACACCCATCTCTCCCATTCTCTCTCTGTCTCTCTGTCTGTCTCTCTCTCTCGGTCTCTCTCTCTCTCTGTCCCTCCATCTGTCTTTCCCTCTCTGTCTCTCACTCTCTCGCCTTCTCTCTCTGTCTCTCTCTCTCTGTCTTTCCATCTGTCGTTCCCTCTCTGTCTCTCCCTCTCTTTCCTTCTCTCTCTGTCTCTCTCTCTCTCTCTCTGTCTCTCCATCTATCTTCCCCACCCCCTGTCACTCCCTATCTCTCCTTCTATCTCTATCTCTGCCTTTCTCTCTGTCTCTCTCTCTATCCCTCCATCTGTCCTTCCCTCCCTGTCACTCCATCTCTCTCTTTCTCTCTCTGTCTCTCACTTTGTCCCTCCATCTGTCTTTCCCTTCCTGACACTCACTCTCTCTCCTTCTCTCTCTCTCTATCCCTCCATCTGTCCTTCCCTCCCTGTCACTCTGTCTCTCTCCTTCTCTCTCTGTCTCTTACTTTGTCCCTCCATCTGTCTTTCCCTTCCTGACACTCCATCTCACTACTTCTATCTCTGTCTCTGCCACTCTCTCTGTCTCTCCATCTCTCTCCTTCTCTATCTGTCTCTCTCTCTGTCCCTCCATCTGTCTTTCCCTCCCTGTCACTCCCTCTCTCTCCTTCTATCTCTGTCTTTCTCTCTATCTCTCCATCTGTCTTTCCCTCCCTATCACTCCCTGTCTCTCCTTCCATCTCTGCCTCTCTCTCTCTGTCCCTCCATCTGTCTTCCCACCCCCAGCCCCATCATTCCATCTCTCTCCTAACTCTGTTCCTCTCTCTGTATCCCACCATCTGTCCTTCCCTCCATGTCACTCCATCTCTCTTCCTGTCTCTCTCTCTCTGTCCCTCCATCTGTCTTTCCCTCTCTGTCTCTCCCTCTCCCTCCTTCAATCTCTGTCTCTCTCTGTATTTCCCTCCCTGTCACTCCCTCCCTCTCCTTCCATCTCTGCCTCTCTCTCTCTCTCTCTCTCTGTCTCTCTCTCCAACTGCCTTTCCCTCTCTGTCTCTCCTTCTATCTCTGTCTCTCTCTGTCCCTACATCTGTCTTTCCCTCTCTGTCTCTCCCTCTCTCTATCTCTGTCTCTCTCTCTCTGTCTCTCGATCTGTCTTTCCCTCTCTGTCACTACCTCTCTCTCCTTTCCTCTCTGTCTCTCTCTCTATCCCTCCATCTGTCCTTCCCTCCGTCACTCCATCTCTCTCCTTCTCTCTCCGTCTCTCACTCTATCCCTCCATCTGTCTTTCCCTCTCTGACACTCCCTCTCTCTCCTTCTATCTCTGCATCTCTCTCCGTCCCTCCATCTGTCTTTCCCTCTCTGTCTCTCCCTCTCTCTCCTTCTATCTCTGTCTCTCTCTCTCTGTCTCTCCATCTGTCTTTTCTTCCCTGTCTCGCCCTCTCTCTCCTTCTCTCTCTGTCTCTCCCTCTCTCTCCTTCTCTCTCTGTCTCTGTCTCTCTCTCTGTCCCTCCATCTGTCCATCAGGCTCCTCGATGTCACACTCGGTCAAACACTGCCTTGATGTTAAGGTCAGTCTCTCTTCCCAGTAGCAGACAGGAGTGAATCGTTCCCTTTGACCCGTTGTGTACTGAACAAGCTGTGTTTCTTCACAGCCTGATACAGGACTGTACAAGGCCGATTAATGTAGCCCATCAAACACTCCCAGAGCAGGTTCAGCACAGCTTAGGAACAGAGTACAGTTCCTTCAACATTCTCTCTCTGTCTCTCCCTCCTGCTATCTCTGACAATAGGAGAGAGACAGAGGGAGAGAGGGTTAGATATGAAGGCAGAGAGAGGGCTGAAGAGAGGGACAAAGTTGGAGAGAGAGAGATTGTTGAGGTGGATGAAAAGGATAATGTAAGATATATTAATTTGATGTAATCCTTCACTGCTGTGGACACAAACATATAAGAGATAGATATGGAGAGAAAAAAAACATCGGGAGAGGGGGAAATGTCGATGATGTTGGGGCCCAGGCAGATACTTTTGATGATCCAGAAGAAATAGCCTCCATTTTAAACATCCAGTAAGCTATTCCACTGTGGGAGCCATCACACCCTCATGATATTGTTTGTGGAAATTTCATGCTGGATTTTTGGTTAATTTTTAATCCTGTGATTGATAGATTCTTGTTAAACAAAGATACTAAGAGATAAGGGGCAAAGGCAGGATATATGGTGTAAGATAGATCACAGATCAGCCCTGATCTCATTGAATGCCGGAACAGGGTTGTGGGGTTAAATTACATCCAATATCCGATGTTAAATATCCTTCTTTCTCTGTCAGTCACCCTGTCAGTCTATGTCTCTCTGTCTAAACTAAATGGTACAATGTTAAAATGGGTGAAGGAACAGAGAATCCTTCCCCATCCAGGAGCTGACAGTGTCTCTCCCTCTCTCTCTCTCTCTTTCTACCCCCTCTCTCACTCCCCCCTTTTTGCTGTCTCTCTTCCTCTTTCAATCCTGATCCTGACTTTTCTCGGAATCCTTCTTGGTTGAATAGTACCCTGAAATGTTTCAGTCTCACTGTTACAAGGAACAAGTCACATTTCTGTGGTATTTTCGATATCTTAATGATTCAATTTGGAGCTTGGATTGTGTCAGGTAAATGTGGTTTCTCATTCGGACATTTCTGCATTGTGGAACTGTCAGTTATCTGTGCAGGGACAGGATATCGGGGTGTCTGAATGGAGTTGAAGATTTTGGTTGCTCGAATAGGGTGTGAATTAGATTGTGGATCGTGTCCCTGAAGGTATTTAAGCCGATGACCTGAGAGAATGAAGTGGTTTACCAATGTCTGAATAACATCAAAGTCTTCAAACACATGAAAGAACAAGATTGGAGACAATACACAAAAGCTGAGACAGTCAGGTCACAACAGGAGGAAGGTGAATGTCTTTTACAGTTTGTAATCTGAAAGCCTGAGCTAATGACTGAAAAAGTCGGAGTTCAAATCCCACATTGGGCTCTTGTGAATTTGAATTTCTCTGAAAATAAAAAATAACTCTGGAGTAATAAATCCTCCAGGATGAAATGATTCAATCTCACTGCTCTGACACTGATTTACCTTCAAGTACCGTTTTCCAGTCCACCTTTTCTAAATCACCTTCCACCGGCCCAGCTTCATTCCCTAAAACTAAGTGTCAAACTGACCCATTTCTTGTTGACCTTGCTACGTACTGGCCTAAAAAACTTCCCCTGAATGTATATTTAGAATTCTGTATCCTTGATACCTTTTACACTAGTCTCAGATATCAATGCACTAGTTAGGTCTGCACTAGACCCTGTCTCTGTTTATATTACACATGGACCTGTCTCTGCTATAAAAATGGTTTAAAAAGTGGAGAGCAAACCCTCCAATTTATACACTAGATCTGAAGAAATAGGAGCAGGAGTAGGCCATTCAGCCTCTTGAGCCTGTTCTGTCAGTCAATATGATCATGATTGATCTGATAGTGACTTTAACTCCATTTTCCTGCCTGCCCCCCATAACCCTTGACTCCCTTGTAAATTCATTGACCCAACCTCCACTGCTCTCTGGGGAAGAGAATTCCAAAGCCTAACCAACCTCTGGGAGAAAGAAGTCTTCCTTAGCTCAGTCTTAAATGGCAGACCCTTTATTTTTCAACGGTGCCCCCTCGTTCAAGACTCCTCCACAAGGGAAACATCCTCCCAACATCCGCCCTGTCAAGTCCCCTCAGAATCTTGTATGTTTCAATAAGATCACCTCTCATTCTTCTAAACTCCAATGAGTATAGGCCCAACCTGTTCAACTATTCCTCATAAGATAACCCCTTCATCCCAGGAATCAGCCTAGTGAACCTTCTCTGAACTGATTCCAATGCATCCAGGCCTGACCATTTATCCACTTTCAAAGATGCTAAACACCTTAATATTTCCCTCTCACCCTGTTTATCCCATCCAATATTTCACACTCCTCCTCTTTAACTACAATGTCTGCATTGTTCCCACTCTTTTATAAAGATGGAGACAAAGTATTCATTAAGAACCGTGCCCACATCTCCCACCTCCATACACACATTCCCTTTTTGGTCCCTAATACTCTATCCTTAGTTATCCTCTTGCTCTTCATGTTTTTATAAAACATCTTTGTGCTTTCCTTGATTTTACTTGGTAATATTATTTTCCAACTATCTTTTTGCTTTCCTAATTTTCTTTTTAATTTCACCCCTGCACTTTCTTCACTCCTCTCGGCTTTCTGTGGTATTGAGCTCTCGGTATCTGACATAAGCTTGCCTTTTGTGCCTTATTCTACCTGGTTTGATTCTTGCTATCTAAGGGGCTCTAGATTTGGGAGTCTCACCCTGTTTGTCTTTGTGGGAAAATATTTGTTCTCAACTATGGATTGCTTCATTATCTGAGGCAAAATACTGTGGATGCTGGAAATCTGGAAAGCATCGAGCTGAATCACTAACTCTGTTTCTCTCTCCACAGATGCTGCTTGACCTGCTCAGTATTTCCAGTATTTTCTCCTGGGATCTCAGCTGAAGATGGTTGAGCCTCGGACACTACCCTGAGGAACTCCTGCAGTGATGTCCTGGGACTGAGATGATTGACCTCCAACAACCACAACCATCTTCCTTTGTGCTCGGTATGTGTCCAACCAGCGGATTCCCACTGACTTCAGTTTTACTCGGGCTCCACGATGTTACACTCGGTCAAACACTGCCTTGATGTTAAGGTCAGTCTCTCTTCCCAGTCGCAGACAGGAGTGAATCGTTCCCTTTGACCCGTTGTACACTGAACTTGCTCTGCTTCTTCACAGCCTGATACAGGACTGTACACGGCCGATTAATGTAGCCCATCAAACACTCCCAGAGCAGGTTCAGCACAGCTTAGGAACAGAGTACAGTTCCTTCAACATTCTCTCTCTGTCTCTCCCTCCTGCTATCTCTGACACTAGGAGAGAGACAGAGGGAGAGAGGGTTAGATATGAAGGCAGAGAGAGTGCTGTAGAGAGGGACAAATTTGGAGAGAGAGAGGTTGTTGAGGTGGATGAAAAGGATAATGTAAGATATATTAATTTGATGTAATCCTTCACTGCTGTGGACACAAACATATTAGAGATAGATATGGAGAGAAAAAAACATCGGGAGAGTGGGAAATGCAGACAATGTTGGGGCCCAGGCGGATAATGTTGATGATCCAGAAGGAACAGTCTCCATTTTAAACATCCAGCAAGCTATTCCACTGTGGCAGCCATCACACCCAAACAGACATAGACACACACACAAACACACAGAAATACCCACACAATGATATTGTTTGTGCAAATTTCATGCTGGCTTATTGGTTAATTTTTAAATCTGTGATTGATAGATTCTTGTTAACCAAAGGTATTAAGAGATAAGGGGCAAAGGCAGGATATATGGTGTAAGTTACATCACAGATCAGCCAAGATCTCATTTGATGCCGGAACAGAGGTGTGGGGTTGAATTGCATCTTCCTCTTCCAATGTCCCCTGTGAAGTATCCTTCCATCTCTTTTAGTCACCCTGTCAGTCTATGTCTCTCTGTTTCTCTCTCTCTGTCTCTATCGGACAGTGTAGAGTGAGATTCACTCTGTATCCACCCCATGATGTTCCTGCCCTGGGAGTGTGTGATGGGACAGTGCAGAGGGAAATTTACTCTGTGTCAAACCCAACATTGTGCTTGGCTTGGGAATATTTAATGGGACAGTGTAGCTGGAGATTTACTCTGTATCCCTGGAATTTTGAAGGCTCAGGTGTGATTTGATGATTGTTTTCAAGATAATAAGGGAAACTGATAGGGTAGACAGAGAGTAACAATTCCCACTGGCTGCAGAGTCTAGAACATGGGGGCATAGTCTAAAAATATAAACCTAGTCTAAAAACCTTTCAGGAGTGAAATGAAGAAACACTTCAACACACCAGGTGTGGTATCAGTTTGGAACTCTCTTCCACAAACAGCAATTGATGCTGAGACACTTGTTAATTTTTAAATCTGAGTTTGATAGATTTTTGTTAACCAAAGGTATTAAGGGGCAAAGATAGGTCCATGGAGTGAGATCACACATCAGCCATGAGCTCCTTGAATGACAGAACAGGGTTGAGGGGCCAAATGGCCTCCTCCTCTTCCTCTGTCCTACGCCCAATATCCTGCGATCACGCTCTGTGTCTTGGTCTCTGTCTCCCTCTTTGTCTCTCTTTCTGTCTGTCTGTCTGTCTTTCTCTCTCTCCTCTCATCTGTGGAAATCCACACCCATCAGTCAGCCATTTTAGGTTCATTTTCAGTGGCCATTTTATGTTCCCACAACACTGGGACATTTATCGCTGTCTATCCCAAACCATCTCTCTTTGTAGTCTATTTGTGTTCTCCTCACAGCTTATTGTCCCACCTAACCTAGTATCTCTCTCCTTTGCTCCGTCTCACTCACGCACTCTCCCCCCTCTCTCTCCCCCCCCCCATTTCTCTCTCCCCCCCATTTCTCTCTCCCCCCATTTCTCTCTCCCCCCCCACCCCCTGCAATCTCTCTTTAAGTGTCCTGTTATCACATCCTTTATTATAGATTCGACCATTTTCCCTATGACTGATGTTAGACGAACAGATCTTTAGTTCCCCATTTTCTCTTTCTTTCCTTTTGTAAATAGTGGGGTTACATTTGCTACCTTCTAATCTGCCTCTCTCACTCTGCCTCTCTCACACTGCCTCTGTCCCTCCCTATCTGTCTTTCCCACCCCCTCTCTCTCTCTATCTCTCCCTCTCTCTCTTTTTCTCTCTCTCGCTCGATCTCTACCTCTCTCTCTCTACCTCTGTCCACGTCTCAATTTGTGCCTCCCTCACACCATCTCTCCCTCTCTCTGTCTCTCTCTAGCTCTCTGTCTGCCTCTCTATGTCTGCCTCTCTGTGTCGTCTTCTCTCTCTGTGCCTCTCTCACTCTCTATCTGTCTCTCCCCCAGCACTCTCTCTCTGTCTCTCCCTCTCTCTCTTTCTCAACCTCTGTCCATGTCTCAATTTGTGCCTCCCTCACACCATCGCTCCCTCTCTCTCTGTCTCTCTCTAGCTCTCTGTCTGCCTCTCTCTCCTTCTCTCTGCCTCCCTCTCTCTGCCTCTCTCTCTCTGCCTCTCTCTCTCTGTCTCTCTCTCTCTGCCTCTCTCTCTCCGTCTCTCCCTCTCTCTCTTTCGCTGCCTCTGTCCACGTCTCAGTTTGTGTCTCCCCCACACCATCTCTCCCTCCCTCTCTCTCTGTCTCTCTCTGTCTCTCTCTGCCTCTCTCTCTCTGCATCTCTCTGTCTCTCTGCATCTCTCTCTCTCTCTGCCTCTCTCTCTCTCTGCCTCGCTCTCTCTGACTCTCCCTCTCTATCTCTCCCTCTCTCTCTTTCACTGCCTCTGTCCACGTCTCAGTTTGTGTCTCCCCCACACCATCTCTCCCTCCCTCTCTCCCTCCCCCTCTCTCTCTCTTTCTCCCTCTCTCCCTCCCTCTCTGTCTCTGTCTCAGAGTTACAGCTCAGATGATTAACCTCTTTATCCATGTGTTATGAACACGGGACTTTGTCTCTCTCCCATTTTCTAGGATGTTGCCAGGACTGGAGAATTGCAGCTATGAGGATAGGCAGGGGTTGCTGTCCTTGGAACAGAGAAGGCCCTCTCCAACTATCTCTGTCTCTGCCACTCTCTCTGTCTTTCTCTCTGTCCCTTCATCTGTCTTTCCCTATCTGTCACTCTTCCTCTCTCCTTCGATCTCTGTCTCGCTCTCTCTGTCCCTCCATCTTTCCTTCCCTCCCTGTCACTACATCTCTCTCCTTCTCTCTCTGTCTCTCACTTTGTCCCTCCATCTGGCTTTCCCTTCCTAACACTCCCTCTCTCTCCTTCTCTCTCTGTCTCTGCCACTCTCTCTGTCTCTCTCTCTCTGTCCCTCCATCTGTCTTTCCCTCTCTGTCTCTCCGTCTCACTCCTTCTATCTCTGTCACTCCCGCTCTCTCTCTGTCTCTCTCTCTCTGTCCCTCCATCTGTCTTTCCTTCTCTGTCTCTCCCTCTCTCTCCTTCTATCTCTGCCTCTCCATCTGCCTTTCCCTCTCTGTCTCTCCCTCTCTCTCCTTCTCTCTCTGTCTCTCTCTCTGTCTCTCTCTCTCTGTCCCTCCATCTGTCTTTCCCTCTCTGTCTCTCCCTCTCTCTCCTTCTCTCTCTGCCTCTCTCTCTGTCTCTCTCTCTGTCCCTCCATCTGTCCTTCCCTCCCTGTAACTCCATCTCTCTCCCTGTCTCTCTCTGTCTGTCCCTCCATCTGTCTTTCCCTTTCTTTCTCTCCACACTCTCCTTCTATCTCTGTCTCTCTCGCTCTCTGTCTTTCCATCAGTCTTTCCCTTCCTGTCACTCCCTCTCTCTCCTTCCATCGATGCCTCTCTCACTCTCTGTCTCTCCAACTGCCTTTCCCTCTCTGTCGCTCCCATTCTCTCCTTCTCTCTCTGTCTCTGCCTCTCTTTATCCCTCCATCTGTCCTTCCCTCCCTGTCACTCCATCTCTCTCCTTCTCTTTATCTCTCACTCTGTCCTTCCATCTGTCTTCCCCTCTCTGCCACACCCTCTCTCGCCTTCTCTCTCTGTCTCTGCCACTCTCTCTGTCTCTCTCTCTGTCCCTCCATCGGTCTTTCCCTCTCTGTCACTCCCTCTCTCCTTCTCTCTTTCTCTCCCTCTCTCTCCTTCTCTCTCTCTCTATCCCTCCATCTGACCTTCCCTCCCTGTCACTCCATCTCTCTCCTTCTCTCTCCATCTCTCACTTTGTCCCTCCATCTGGCTTTCCCTCTCTGTCGCTGCCTCTCCTTCCTTCTATCTCTGTCTGCAAATCTGTCTTTCCCTCTCTGACACTCCCTCTCTCTCCATCTCTCTCTGTCTCTGCCACTCTTTCTGTCTCACTCTCTGTACCTCCATCGGTCTTTCCCTCTCTGTCACTCCCTCTCTCCTTCTCTCTGTCTCTCCCACTCTCTCCTTCTCTCTCTCTCTGTCCCTCCATCTGTCTTCCCACACCCGTCACTCCCTCTTTCTCTGTCTCTCTCTCTCTATCCCTCCATCTGACCTGCCCTGCCTGTCACTCCATCTCTCTCTGTCTCTCACTGTGTCCCTCCATCTGTCTTTCCCTCTCTGTCTCTCCCTCTCTCTCCTTCTATCTCTGTCTGTCCATCTGTCTTTCCTCTCTGTCTCTCCATCTCTCCTTCTCTCTGTCTCTGCCTCTCTCTCTGTCTCTCTCTCTGTCCCTCCATCTGTCTTTCCCTCTCTTGCAGTCCCTCTCTCTCCTTCTATCTCTGTCTCTCACTTTGTCCCTCCTTCTGTCTTTCCCTCTCTGTCACCCTCTCTCTCCTTCTCTCTCTCTCTCTGTCCCTCCATCTGTCTTTCCCTCCCTGTCAATCCCTCTCTCTCCTTACATCTCTATCTCGTCCTCTCTCTCTGTCTCTCTCTCTGTCCCTCCATCTGTCTTTCCCTCCCTGTCACTCTATCTCTCTCCTTCTCTCTCTGTCTCTCACTCTGTCCCTCCATTTGTCTTTTCCTCCCTGTCATTGCCTCTCTCTCCTTCTCTCTCTCTCTGTCCCTCGATCTGTCTTTCCCTCCCTCCCTGACACTCCCTCTCACTCCTTCTCTCTCTGTCTCTCTCTCTGCTATCACTGACACTAGGAGAGCGACAGAGGGAGGGAGGGTTAGATATGACGGCATAGAGAGGGCTGTAGTGAGGGACAAATGTGGAGAGAGAGATTGTTGAGGTGGATGAAGAGGATAATGTAAGATATATTAATTTGATGAAATCCTTCACTGCTGTGTACACAAACATATAAGAGATAGGTATGGAGAGAAAACAAACATCGGGAGAGGGAGGAATGCAGATGAAGTTGGGTCCAGGCAGACACTTTTGCTGATCCAGAAAGAATAGCCTCCATTTTAAATATTCTGTTCGCTATTCCACTGTGGTAGCCATCACACCCTCGTGACATTGTTTGTGGAAATTTCATGCTGGCTTATTGGTTAATTTTTAAACCTGTGATTGATAGATTCTTGTTAACCAAATGTATTAAGAGATAAGGGGCAAAGGTGGGATATATGGTGTAAGTTTGATCACAGATCAGCCATGATCTCATTGAATGCCGGGACGGAGGTGTGGGGTTAAATTGCATCCTCCTCTTCCAATATCCCCTGTTAAATATCCTTCTTTCTCTGTCAGTCACCCTGTCAGTCTATGTCTCTCTGTTTCTCTTTTTCTCTCTCTCCCTGTCTCTATCGGACAGTGTAGAGTGAGATTCACTCTGTATCCACCCCATGATGTTCCTGTCCTGGGACTGTTGGATGGGACAGTGTAGAAGGAGCATTACTCTATATCTAATCCATGCTGTCCCTGTCTGGGGAATGTTGATGGGAGAGTGCAAACAGAGAGGTCTGGGACCAGGGTCCTCATGGGGAGGACTTAATGGTGCCTCCTAATTGACCAGTTAGCAATATTGTTGCTCCAGGGATGAAAGGGACATTGGCTGAGTGGATACGATATTGGCTGAGAGAGTGGACAATGGTTGTTTCAGACTGGAGGGAGGTATACAGTGGAGGTTTATATTAGGACCACTGATCTTTTTGATATATACTAATGACTTGGACTTGTGTTTACAGGGCATAACTTCAATGTTTGCCAATGTTTGTGTCATCTGCAATGTAATAAAAGGGAAGGGACTAGTAGCAGACTTCAGGAGGATAGAGGCAGTCTGGTGAAATGGAACACACAAGAACAAATGAATCCATCTCTGCCTCTCTCTCTGTCTTTCCCTCCCAGTCACTCCTTCTCTCTCCTTCCATCGCTGCCTCTCTCTCTGTCTTTCCCGCCCAGTCACTCCTTCTCTCTCCTTCCATCTCTGTCTCTCTCTCTGTCCCTCCATCTGTCTTTCCCTCTCTGTTGCTCCCTCTCTCTCCTTCTATCTCTGTCTCTCTCTCTGTTCCACCATTTGTCTTTCCCTCTCTGTCACTCCCACTCTCTTTCTCTCTGTCTCTCCCTCTCCCTCCTTCTCTCTCTCACTATCCCTCCATCTGTCTTTCCCCCAATGTCACTCCCTCTCTCTCCTTCAATCTCAGTCTCTGCCTCTTCCATTCTCTCTCTCTCTCTCTCTCTCTCTGTCCCTCCATCTGTCTTTCCCTTTCTGTCACTCCCTCTCTCTCCTTCTATCTCTGTCTCTCTCTCTCTATCCCTCCATCTGTCCCTCCCTCCCTGTCATTCCATCTCTCTCCTTCTCTCTCTGTCCCTCACTTTGTCCCTCCATCTGTCCTTTACTCCCTGTCACGCCATCTCTCTCCTTCACTCTCTCTCCTTCACTTTGTCCCTCCATCAGTCTTTCCCTCTCTGTTGCTCCCTCGCTCTCCTTCTATCTCTGTCTCTCTTTCTGTTCCACCATTTGTCTTTCCCTCTCTGTCACTCCCACTCTCTTTCTCTCTGTCTCTCCCTCTCCCTCCTTCTCTCTCTCTCTATCCCTCCATCTGTCTTTCCCCCAATGTCACTCCCTCTCTCTCCTTTTATCTCTGTCTCTGCCTCTTCCTCTGTCTCTCGCTCTCTCGCTGTCCCTCCATCTGTCTTTCCCTTTCTGTCACTCCCTCTCTCTCCTTCTATCTCTGTCTCTCTCTCTCTATCCCTCCATCTGTCCTTCCCTCCCTGTCACTCCATCTCTCTCCTTCGCTCTCTGTCCCTCACTTTGTCCCTCCATCAGTCTTTCCCTCTCTTGACACTCCCTCTCTCTCCTTCTATCTCTGTATCTCTCTCTGTCCCTCCATCTGTTTTTCCCTCTGTCAGCCCCATTCTCCTTCTCTGTCTCTCCCTCTCTCTCACTCTGTCCCTCCATCCGTCTTTCCCTCCCTGTCACTCCCTCGCTCTCCTATCTCTATCTTTCTCTCTGTCTTCACATCTGTATTTCCCTCCCTATCACTCCCTCTCACTCGTTCCATCTCTGCCTCTCTCCCTGTCCCTCCATCTGTCTTCCCACACCCCACCCATCACCCCATCTCTCTCCTTCTATCTCTGTCTCTATCTCTCTATCCCTCCATCTGTCCTTCCCTCCCTGTCACTCCATTTCACTCCCTGTCTCTCTCTCTCTGTCCCTCCATCTGTCTTTCCCTCCCTGACACTCCCTCTCTCTCCTTCTCTCTCTGTCTCTCTCTCTGTCCCTCCATGTGTCTTTCCCTCTCTGTCTCTCCCTCTCTCTCCCCCTCTCTGACGCTCCCGCTCTTCTCTTCCATCTCTGCCTCTCTCTCTCTCTGTCTCTCCATCTGTCTTTCCCTCTCTGTCTCTCCCTTTCTCTCCTTCCATCTCTGCCTCTCTCTCTCTCTCTGCCCATCCATCTGTCTTTACCTCTATGTCTCTCACTCTCTCTCCATCTATCTCTGTCTCTCTCTCTCTGTCTTTCCATATGTCTTTCCCTTTCTGTCACTCCCTCTCTCTCCTTCCATCTCTGCCTCTCTCTCTCTGTCCCTCCAACTGCCTTTCCTCTCTGTCTCATCCACACTCTCCTTCTCTCTCTGTCTCTCTGTCTCTCTCTCTCTGTCCCTCCATCTGCCTTTCCCTCTCTGTTGCTCCCAATCTCTCCTACTATCTCTGTCTCTCTCTCTGTTCCACCTTTTGTCTTACCCTCTCTGTCACTCCCACTCTCCTCCTCTCTATCTCTCCCTCTCCCTCCTTCACTTTCTCACCGTCCCTCCATTTGTCTTTCCCCCCGTGTCACTCCCTCTCTCTCCTTCTATCTCTGACCCTCTCTCTCTCCGTCCGTCTGTCCTTCCCTCCCTGTCTCTCCATCTCTCTCCTTTTATCTCTATCTCTCCATCTTTCTGTCCCTCTCTGTCTCTCCCTATCTCTCCTTCTCTCTCTGTCTCTCACTTTGTCCCTCTGTCTGTCTTTCCCTCCCTGTCACTCCCTCTCTCTCCTTCTATCGCTGTCTCTCTCTCTCAATCCCTCCATCTGTCCATCTGTCCTTCCCTCCCTGACACTCCCTCTCTCTCCTTCTCTCTCTGTCCCTCCATCTGTCTTTCCCTCCCAGTCTCTCCCTCTCTCTCCTTCTATCACTGTCTCTCTCTCTCTGTCTTTCCATCTGTCTTTCCCTTCCTGACATTCCCTCTCCCTCCTTCCATCTCTGCCACTCTCTCTCGCGCTCTGTCTCTCCAACTGCCTTTCCCTCTCTGTCTCTCCCAATCTCTCCTTCTCTCTTTGTCTCTGCCTCTCTCTATGTCTCACTCTCTGTCCCTCCATCTGTCTTTCCCTCTCTGTCTCTCTCTCTCTATCTCTCCATCTCTCTTTCCCTCCCAGCCACTCCCTCTCTCTCCTTCAATCTCTGTCTCTCCCTCTCTCTCCTTCTATCACTGTCTCTCCATCTGTCTCTCCATCTGTCTTTCCCTCCCCATCATTCCCTCTCTCTACTTCCATCTCTGCCTCTCTCGCTGTCTCTCCATCTGTCTTTCCCTCTCTGTCTCTCCAAATCTCTCCTTCTCTCTCTGTCTCTGTCTCTCTCACTGTCTTTCCATCTGTCCTTCCCTCCCTGTCACTCCCTCTCTCTCCTTCCATCTCTGCCTCTCTCTCTTTCTCTGTCTCTCCAACTGCCTTTCCCTCTCTGTCTCTCCCAATCCTTCCTTCTCTCTCTGTCTCTGCCTCTCTCTCTGTCCCTCCATCTTTCTTTCCCTCTCTGTCTCTCCCTCTCTCTCCTTCTATCTCTTTCTCTCTCTGTCAATCCCTCCATCTGTCTATCCGTCCTTCCCTGCCTGACACTCCCTCTCTCTCCTTCTCTCTCTGTCTCTCTCTCTGTCCATCCATCTGTCTTTCCCTCCCTGTCTCTCCCTCTGTCTCCTTCCATCTCTGCCCCTCTCTCTCTCTCTGTCTCTCCCAATCTCTCCTTCTGTCTCTTTCTCTGCCTCTCTCTCTGTCTCTCTCTGTCTCTCTCTCTCTCCATCCCTCCATCTGTCCATCGGTCCTTACCTTCCTGTCACTCCATCTCTCTCCTCTCTCTGTCTCTCACTCTGTCCCTCCATCTGCCTCTCTGTCTCTCCCTCTCTCTCCTTCTATCTCTGTCTCTCTCTCTCTATCTCCTCCATCTGTCTTGCCCTCCCAGTCACTCCCTCTCTCTCCTTCAATTTCTGTCTCTCCCTCTCTCTCCTTCTATCACTGTCTCTCCCTCTCTGTCTTTCCATCTGTCTTTCCCTCCCTGTCACTCCCCCTCTCTCCTTCCATCTCTGCCCCTCTCTCTTTCTCTCTGTCTCTCCAACTGCCTTTCCCTCTCTGTCTCTCCCAATCTCTCCTTCTCTCTCTCTCTCTCTGTCTCTCTCTCTGTCTCTCTCTCTGTCCCACCATCTGTCTTTCCCTCTCTGTCTCTCCCTCTCTCTCCTTCTGTCTCTGTCTCTCTCTCTCTCCATCCCACCATCTGTCCATCGGTCCTTCCCTTCCTGTCACTCCATCTCTCTCCTCTCTCTGTCTCTCACTCTGTCCCTCCATCTGTCTTTCCCTCTCTGTCACTCCCTCCCTCTCCTTCTATCTCTGTCACTCCCTCTCTGTCTTTCTATTTCTGTCTCTGTCTCTCTCTCTCTGTCTCTCCATCTGTCCTTCCCTCACTGTCACTCCATCTCTCTCCTATCTCTTTCTCTCACTCTGCCCCTCCATCTGTCTTTCCCTCTCTGTCACTCCCTCCCTCTCCTTCTATCTCTGACAGTGTAGCTGGAGATTTACTCTGTATCCCTGGAAATTAGAAGGTTATGGGGTGATTAGATGAATGTTTTCAAGATAATAAGGGAAACTGATAGGGGAGACAGAGAGTAACAATTCCCACTGGCTGCAGAGTCTAGAACATGGGGGCATAGTCTAAAAATATAAACTTAGTCTCAAAACCTTTCACGAGTGAACACACCAGGTGTGGTATCAGTTTGGAACTCTCTTCCACAAACAGCAATTGATGCTGAGACACTTGTAAACTTATAAATCTGAGAATGATCGATTTTTTGAACCAGCGGTATTAAGAGATAAGGGGCAAAGGTGGGATATATGGTGTTAGTTAGATCACAGATCAGCCCTGATCTCACTGAATGCTGGAACAGGGTCGAGGGGTTAAATTGCCTCCTCATCTTCCTATGTCTGATGTTAAATATCCTTCTTTCACTCTCAGACACCCTGTCTGTCTGTGTCTCCCTCAATTTCTCTCATTCTCTCTCTCTCTCTGTCTGTTTTGGACAGTGGAGAGTGAGATTCACTCTGTATCCACCCCATGATGTTCCTGCCCTGGGACTGTTGGATGGGACAGTGTAGAAGGAGCATTACTCTGTATCTAATCCATGCTGTACCTGTCTGGGGAATGTTGTTGGGAGAGTGGAAACAGAGAGGTCTGGGACCAGGGTCCTCATGGGGAGGACTTAATGGTGCCTCCTAATTGACCAGTTAGCAATATTGGTGCTCCAGGGATGAAAGGGACATTGGCTGAGTGGATACGACATTGGCTGAGAGAGTGGACAATGGTTGTTTCAGACTGGAGGGAGGTATACAGTGGAGGTTTATATTAGGATCACTGATCTTTTTGATATATACTAATGACTTGGACTTGTGTTTACAGGGCATAACTTCAATGTTTGCCAATGTTTGTGACATCTGCAACGCAATAAACAGGGAAGGGACTAGTAGCAGACTTCAGGAGGATAGAGGCAGTCTGGTGAAATGGAACACACAAGAACAAATGAATTAGGAGCAGGAGTAGGCCATTCGGCCCCTCGGGTCTGCTCTGCCATTCAATGGCTGATCTGATTGTGAACTCAACTCCACTTTCCTGTCTGTGTCCCATAACACTTGACTCCCTAATTGATCAAAAATCTATCGAACTCAGCCTTGAATATATTCAATGATCCAGCCTCCACTGGTCTCTGGGGAAGAGAATTCCACAGACTGACCCCCCTCTGAGAGAAACACATTTCTCCTCATCTCAGTTTTAAATGGGACGTCCCTAATTTTTAAACTGTGTCCCCTAGTTCTAGTCTCCCCAACAAGGGGAAACATCCTCTCAGCATCCACCCTGTCCAGTCCCCTCGGGACCTGAGATGTTTCACTCAGATCACCTCTCATTCTTCTAAACTCCAGTGGGTATAGACCCAACCTGTTCAACCTTTCCTCATAAGATAACCCCTTCATCCCAGGAATCAGCCCAGTGAACCTTCTCTGAATTTACTTCGAATGCAATTATATAATTTCTTCAGTAAGGAGACCAAAAGTGTCCACAATCCTGCAGACGTCGTCTAACTTATGCCCTGTACAGCTGTAACAACACTTCCCTACTTTGATATTCTATTCACCTTGCAATAAACAACAACATTCCATTTGCCTTCCTAATCACTCGCTGTAGCTACACGGTAACATTTTGTGATTCATGTACCAGGACACCCAGATCCCTCTGTACCGTACAGTTCTGCAGTCTCTCTCCATTTCAATAATATACTGATTTTTATTCTTCCTGCTAAAGTGGACAAGCTCACATTTTCCCACATTGTACTCCATCTGACAATTTTTTGCTCACTCACTTAACCTCTGGAAATCTCTTTGGAGACACTTTATGTCCTCTTGACAGCTTACTATCCAACCTATCATTGGACAGACACAGGGCAGGTTAACTTCAATGCTGAGAAATGTGAAGTGATGCATTTTGGAAGGAAGACTGAGTGATATCAACTAAATGGTACAATGTTAGAATGGGTGACAGGACAGAGAGATCTGGGATTTCATCAATGTTCCCTGTTCTACCCAAAAGCTCAATTTGGCGCTTGGAATCTGTGAGTTGAATTTAGCTTCATCCTGAAAAGTGTTATCAAACGTGTTGGGAAATGTGTCAAAAGCTGTTTCCATTCAGACATTCCTGCATTGTGGAAGTGTGAGCGATCTTTGCAGAGACAGGAAATAGAGTTGTTTGAATGGACCTGCAGGTTTTAGTTGATGCAATAAGGTGAGAATTTGAATTGTGTCCCTTCCAGATACACAGAATTGAAGGTATTTACAGAACACCACATGAAGTAGTTTACCAATGTCTGACAAACTTCAAAGACTTCAAACACATGGAAGAAGAGGAGAAGGGAACAATATACAAAACCTCAGTCAGTCAGACAACAGCAGGAGGAAAATGAATCTCTTTTTATGGGTTTTAATTTGAAGGCCTGAGCTGATGATTGAAAATGCCGGAGTTCAAATCCCACGCTGGGCTGTTTTGAATTAGAATTTTGTTTTTTCTAAAAATATACATAAATCTGGAGTTAAAAAGCCTCGAGGTTGGAATGATTCACTCCTGTCTACTAGTGCAAAGCCCGTGTGTGTCTCAGTTTAGCTGTATTTATTAATGATTTAAGATGATGTGGTAGAATGCAACATACCCAAGTTTACCAATGACACAAAAATAGGCAGCATTGTAAGCAGTGTAGCTGGAAGCAGAACAATGCAAAGAGATATCTGAAGTGAATGGTTAAAACTGTGGTAGATAGATTTCCATGTCAGTAAAAAAGACTAGAACAGAGTACTTTATAAATGGTGAAAAGATAGAAACACTGGAGGTTCAAAGAGACTTTGGGGGGTCCATGTCCATTTGAGTGCAGTGTAGATTTACCAGAATGATAACTGGACTCCAAGGGTTAAATTACGAGGTGATATTACACAAACTAGGGATTTATTGCCTGGAATTTAGGAGGATCAAGGTGATTTGTTCAAAGGTGTTGAGATATTAAGGGGAACTGATGGGGTTGTTTGGGAGAAACTATTTCAGCAGCTTGGGAACATAGGAACAGGAGTAGGCCATTCAGCCCATCGAGCCTGCTCGGCCATTCAATACGATCCTGGCTGATCATCCACTTCAATGCCTTTTTCCCAGACTGAGCTTCCACAGCCCACTGGAGTAGAGAATTCCAAAGATTCACAACCCTCTGAGCAAAGACATTTCTCCCCATCTCTGGCCTAAGTGGCTTCCCCCTTATTTTGAAATTGTGTCCCCTGGTTCTAGACTCCCGAACCAAAGGAGACATCTTACCTGCATCTAACCTGTCTATCCCTTTTAGTATTTAGTATGTTTCAATAAGATCACCTCTCATTCTTCTAAACTCCAATGAGTTTAGGCCCAACCTGTTCAACCATTCCTCATAAGACAACCCCTTCATCCCAGGAATCAGCCGAGTGAACCTTCTCTGAACTGGTTCCAATGCATCCAGGCCTGACCATTTATCCACTTTGAAAGTTGCCAAACACCTTAATATTTCCCTCTCACTCTGTTTATCCCATCCAATATTTCACACTCCTCCTCTTTAACTACAATATCTGCATCGCTCCCCCTCTTTTATAAAGATGGAGACAAAGTATTCATTAAGAACCGTGCCCACATCTCCCACCTCCACACACACATTCCCTTTTTGGTCCCTAATACTCTATCCTTAATTATCCTCTTGCTCTTCATGTATTTATAAAACATCTTTGTGATTTTCTTTGATTTAATGGTAATATAATTTTCCGGCCATTTCTTTGCTCTCCTAATTTGATTTTTAATTTCACCCTTGTACTTTCTCCACTCATCTCGGCCTCTGTGGCATTGAGCTCTCGGTATCCGACATAAGCTTCCCTCTTGTGCCTTATCGTACCCGGTTTGATCCTTGACATCCAAGGGGCTCTAGATTTCGGAGTACCACCCTGTTTGTCTTTGTGTGAACATATTTGTCATATACCCACAATACAGGACTGGGCAGATAATGGGGATTGTTACTGAGGTTGTGTTTGGGGATTTTTACTGACATCAGTGTGGATTTTAAAGTGTGTCTCCCCTTCCCTCACATCTAAAGTCTCTCAGTGTTGTTGTGTGTTGACAGCTTTTCCAGTGTCCAGTCCCTTTCAACTTTTAATAAAATCTGTGGAACACAAAGAAATGTAAAGTTTCTCCCACAAGCTGTTTTGTCCTCCTTCTTTCACTGTCTTTCTCTGTCACTGCCCGATCTCTCTCTCTGTCTCTCTCAGGACTGGGCAGACACTGGGGATTGTTACTGAGGTTCTGTTGGTCATTTTTACTGACATCAGTGTGGATTGTAAAATCTGTCTGTGTGTGTGTGTGTGTCTGTCTGTCCCTTTATGTACGTGTCTGTGTGTGTCTGTGTGTGTGTGTCTCTGTGTGTCCCTTTATGTCTGTGTGTGTCTGTGTCTGTGTGTGTGTGTGTCTCTCTCTGTCTGTCCCTTTATGTATGTGTCTGTGTGTGTCTGGATGTGTGTGTGTGAGAGAGAGAGAATATCAGGGTCACCTCGCTCCATCTCTATCTCTCCTTCTCTCTCTGTTTCTCCTTCTCTCTCCCTCTCTCAATCCGCCTCTCTCATAGTAACATAGAAAATAGGAGCAGGAGCAGGCCATTCGGCCCTTTGGGCCTGCTCCGTCTTTCAATAAAGATCATGACCGATGGTCTAATTCAGTACCCTGTTCCCACTTTCTCCCCATACCCCTTGATCCCTTTGACATTAAGAAATATATCTCTCTCCTCCATGAATATATTTAATGACTTGGCCTCCACTGCCTTCTGCGGTAGAGAATTCCACAGGTTCACCACCCTCTACCTCATCCATCTCTCCCCCTCTATCTCCGTCTCCACCCTCTATCTCCCTCTCCCCCTCTCTCTCCCAATTCCCCTCTATCTCCCTCTCCCCCTCTATCTCCCAATTCCCCTCTATCTCCCTCTCCCCCTTTATCTCCCAATCCCCCTCTATCTCCCTCTCCCGCTCACTCTCCCTCACCCCCCTCTATCTCCCTCTCCCCCTCTATCTCCCTCTGCCCCTCTATCTCCCTCTCCATCTCTATCTCACACATCCCCACGATCTCACACATCCCCTCGATCTCACTCTTCCCCTCGATCTCACTCTTCCCCTCTATCTCACTCTCCCCCTCTATCTCACTCTCCCCCTCTATCTCACTCTCGCCCTCTATCTGTCTCTCCCCCCTCTATCTCCCTCTCCCCCTCTATCTCCCTCTCCCCATCTATCTCCATCTCCCCCTCTATCTCCCTCTCCCCCTCTATCTCCCTCTCCCCCTCTATCTCCCTCTCCCCCCCCCTCTATCTCCCTCTCCCCCTCTATCTCCCTCTCCCCCTCCCCCTCTATCTCCCTCTCCCCCTCCCCCTCTATCTCCCTCTCCCCATCTATCTCCATCTCCCCCTCTATCTCACTCTCCCCCTCTATCTCACTCTCCCCCTCTATCTCACTCTCCCCCTCTATCTCACTCGTCCCCTCTATCTGTCTCTCCCTCCACTATCTCACACACTCCCAATATCTCCCTCTCCCCCTCTATCTCACTCTCCCCCTCTATCTCACTCTCCCCCTCTATCTCACTCTCTCCCTCTATCTGTCTCTCCCCCTCTATCTCACTCTCTCCCTCTCCCGCTCTCTCTCCCTCTCCCCCCCTATCTCCCTCTCCCCCTCTATCTCTCACTCCCCCTAGATCTGTCTCTCGCCCTCTATCTCACACACCCCCAATATCTCCCTCTCCCCCTATATCTCCCTCTCCCCCCTCTCTCTCCCTCTGCCCCCCTATATCTCCCTCTCCCCGTCTCTCTCCCTCTGCTCCTCTCTCTCCCTCTGCCCCTCTCTCTCCCTCTGCCCCTCTATCTCACTCCCCCCTCTATCTCACTCGTTCCCTCTATCTGTCTCTCCCCCCACTATCTCACATACCCCCTCTCTCTCCCTCTGCCCCCTATATCTCCCTCTGCCCGTCTCTCTCCCTCTGCCCCTCTCTCTCCCTCTGCCCCTCTCTCTCACTCTGCCCCTCTATCTCACTCTCCCCCTCTATCTCACTCTCCCCCTCTATCTGTCTGTCTCTCCCTCTATCTGTCTGTCTGTCCAACCAGCAGATTCCCACTGACTTCAGTTTTACTCGGGCTCCTCGATGTCACACTCGGTCAAACACTGCCTTGATGTTAAGGTCAGTCTCTCTTCCCAGTAGCAGACAGGAGTGAATCGTTCCCTTTGACCCGTTGTACACTGAACAAGCTGTGTTTCTTCACAGCCTGATACAGGACTGTACACGGCCGATTAATGTAGCCCATCAAACACTCCCAGAGCAGGTTCAGCACAGCTTAGGAACAGAGTACAGTTCCTTCAACATTCTCTCTCTGTCTCTCCCTCCTGCTATGTCTGACATTAGGAGAGAGACAGAGGGAGAGAGGGTTAGATATGAAGGCAGAGAGAGGGCTGTAGAGAGGGACAAAGTTGGAGAGAGAGAGAGATTGTTGAGTGGATGAAAAGGATAATGTAAGATATATTAATTTGATGTAATGCTTCACTGCTGTGTACACAAACAGAAAGAGATAGATATGGAGAGAAAAAATCATCGGCAGAGGGGCAAATGCAGATGAAGTTGGGGCCCAGGCAGATACGTTCGATGATCCAGAAGGGACAGCCTCCATTTTAAACATCCAGCAAGCTATTCCACTGTGGGAGCCATCACACCCTCATGATATTTGTTGTGCAAATTTCTTGTTGGCTTATTGGTTAATTTTTAAATCTGTGATTGATAGATTCTTGTTCACCAAAGGTATTAAGAGATAAGGGGCAAAGGCAGGATATATGGTGTAAGTTACATCACAGATCAGCCAAGATCACATTGGATGCCGGAACAGGATTGTGGGGTTAAATTGCATCCTCCTCTTCCAGTATCCCCTGTTAAATATCCTTCTTTCTCTGTCAGTCACCCTGTCAGTCTATGTCTCTCTGTTTCTCTCTCTCTGTCTCTATCGGACAGTGCAGAGTGAGATTCACTCTGTATCCACCCCATGATGTTCCTGCCCTGGGAGTGTGTGATGGGACAGTGTAGAGGGAAATTTACTCTGTGTCAAACCCAACATTGTGCTTAGCTTGGGAATATTTAATGGGACAGTGTAGTTGGAGATTTACTCTGTATCCCTGGAATTTTGAAGGCTCAGGTGTGATTTGATGATTGTTTTCAAGATAATAAGGGAAACTGATGGGGTAGACAGAGAGTAACAATTCCCACTGGCTGCAGAGTCTAGAACATGGGGGCATAGTCTAAAAATATAAACCGAGTCTAAAAACCTTTCAGGAGTGAAATGAAGAAACACTTCAACACACCAGGTGTGGTATCAGTTTGGAACTCTCTTCCACAAACAGCAATTGATGCTGAGACACTTGTTAATTTTTAAATCTGAGTTTGATAGATTTTTGTTAACCAAAGGTATTAAGGGGCAAAGATAGGTCCATGGAGTTAGATCACACATCAGCCATGAGCTCATTGAATGACAGAACAGGGTTGAGGGGCCAAATGGCCTCCTCCTCTTCCTCTGTCCTACGACAAATATCCTGCGATCACTCTCTGTGTCTTGGTCTCTGTCTCCCTCTTTGTCTCTCTTTCTGTCTGTCTGTCTGTCTCTCTCTCTCTCCTCTCATCTGTGGAAATCCACACACATCAGTCAGCCATTTTAGGTTCATTTTCAGTGGCCATTTTATGTTCCCACAACACTGGGACATTTATCGCTGTCTATCCCAAACCATCTCTCTTTGTCGTCTATTTGTGTTCTCCTCACAGCTTATTGTCCCACCTAACCTAGTATCTCTCTCCTTTGCTCCGTCTCACTCACGCACTCTCCCCCCTCTCTCTCCCCCCCATTTCTCTCTCCCCCCATTTCTCTCCCCCCCCACCCCCTGCAATCTCTCTTTAAGTGTCCTGTTATCACATCCTTTATTATAGATTCGACCATTTTCCCTATGACTGATGTTAGACGAACAGGTCTTTAGTTCCCCATTTTCTCTTTCTTTCCTTTTGTAAATAGTGGAGTTACATTTGCGACCTTCTAATCTGCCTCTCTCACTCTGCCTCTCTCACACTGCCTCTGTCCCTCCCTATCTGTCGTTCCCACCCCCTCTCTCTCTCTATCTCTCCCTCTCTCTCTTTTTCTCTCTCTCGCTCGATCTCTACCTCTCTCTCTCTACCTCTGTCCACGTCTCAATTTGTGCCTCCCTCACACCATCTCTCCCTCTCTCTGTCTCTCTCTAGCTCTCTGTCTGCCTCTCTATGTCTGCCTCTCTGTGTCGTCTTCTCTCTCTGTGCCTCTCTCACTCTCTATCTGTCTCTCCCCCAGCACTCTCTCTCTGTCTCTCCCTCTCTCTCTTTCTCAACCTCTGTCCATGTCTCAATTTGTGCCTCCCTCACACCATCGCTCCCTCTCTCTCTGTCTCTCTCTAGCTCTCTGTCTGCCTCTCTCTCCCTCTCTCTGCCTCCCTCTCTCTGCCTCCCTCTCTCTGCCTCTCTCTCTCTGCCTCTCTCTCTCCGTCTCTCCCTCTCTCTCTTTCGCTGCCTCTGTCCACGTCTCAGTTTGTGTCTCCCCCACACCATCTCTCCCTCCCTCTCTCTCTGTCTCTCTCTGCCTCTCTCTCTCTGCATCTCACTCTCTCTCTGCATCTCTCTCTCTCTCTGCCTCTCTCTCTCTCTGCCTCGCTCTCTCTGACTCTCCCTCTCTATCTCTCCCTCTCTCTCTTTCACTGCCTCTGTCCACGTCTCAGTTTGTGTCTCCCCCACACCATCTCTCCCTCCCTCCCTCCCTCTCTCCCTCCCTCTCTCCCTCCCTCTCTCCCTCCCTCTCTGTCTCTGTCTCAGAGTTACAGCTCAGATGATTAACCTCTTTATCCATGTGTTATGAACACGGGACTTTGTCTCTCTCCCATTTTCTAGGATGTTGCCAGGACTGGAGAATTGTAGCTATGAGGATAGGCAGGGGTTGCTGTCCTTGGAACAGAGAAGGCCCTCTCCAACTATCTCTGTCTCTGCCACTCTCTCTGTCTTTCTCTCTGTCCCTTCATCTGTCTTTCCCTCTCTGTCACTCCTCCTCTCTCCTTCGATCTCTGTCTCGCTCTCTCTGTCCCTCCATCTTTCCTTCCCTCCCTGTCACTACATCTCTCTCCTTCTCTCTCTGTCTCTCACTTTGTCCCTCCATCTGGCTTTCCCTTCCTAACACTCCCTCTCTCTCCTTCTCTCTCTGTCTCTGCCACTCTCTCTGTCTCTCTCTCTCTGTCCCTCCATCTGTCTTTCCCTCTCTGTCTCTCCGTCTCACTCCTTCTATCTCTGTCACTCCCGCTCTCTCTCTGTCTCTCTCTCTGTCCCTCCATCTGTCTTTCCTTCTCTGTCTCTCCCTCTCTCTCCTTCTCTCTCTGCCTCTCCATCTGCCTTTCCCTCTCTGTCTCTCCCTCTCTCTCCTTCTCTCTCTGTCTCTCTCTCTGTCTCTCTCTCTCTGTCCCTCCATCTGTCTTTCGCTCTCTGTCTCTCCCTCTCTCTCCTTCTCTCTCTGCCTCTCTCTCTGTCTCTCTCTCTGTCCCTCCATCTGTCCTTCCCTCCCTGTAACTCCATCTCTCTCCCTGTCTCTCTCTGTCTGTCCCTCCATCTGTCTTTCCCTTTCTTTCTCTCCACACTCTCCTTCTATCTCTGTCTCTCTCGCTCTCTGTCTTTCCATCAGTCTTTCCCTTCCTGTCACTCCCTCTCTCTCCTTCCATCGATGCCTCTCTCACTCTCTGTCTCTCCAACTGCCTTTCCCTCTCTGTCGCTCCCATTCTCTCCTTCTCTCTCTGTCTCTGCCTCTCTTTATCCCTCCATCTGTCCTTCCCTCCCTGTCACTCCATCTCTCTCCTTCTCTTTATCTCTCACTCTGTCCTTCCACCTGTCTTCCCCTCTCTGCCACACCCTCTCTCGCCTTCTCTCTCTGTCTCTGCCACTCTCTCTGTCTCTCTCTCTGTCCCTCCATCGGTCTTTCCCTCTCTGTCACTCCCTCTCTCCTTCTCTCTTTCTCTCCCTCTCTCTCCTTCTCTCTCTCTCTATCCCTCCATCTGACCTTCCCTCCCTGTCACTCCATCTCTCTCCTTCTCTCTCCATCTCTCATTTTGTCCCTCCATCTGGCTTTCCCTCTCTGTCGCTGCCTCTCCTTCCTTCTATCTCTGTCTGCAAATCTGTCTTTCCCTCTCTGACACTCCCTCTCTCTCCATCTCTCTCTGTCTCTGCCACTCTTTCTGTCTCACTCTCTGTACCTCCATCGGTCTTTCCCTCTCTGTCACTCCCTCTCTCCTTCTCTCTGTCTCTCCCTCTCTCTCCTTCTCTCTCTCTCTGTCCCTCCATCTGTCTTCCCACACCCGTCACTCCCTCTCTCTCTGTCTCTCTCTCTCTCTATCCCTCCATCTGACCTGCCCTCCCTGTCACTCCATCTCTCTCTGTCTCGCACTGTGTCCCTCCATCTGTCTTTCCCTCTCTGTCTCTCCCTCTCTCTCCTTCTATCTCTGTCTGTCCATCTGTCTTTCCCTCTCTGTCTCTCCATCTCTCCTTCTCTCTGTCTCTGCCTCTCTCTCTGTCTCTCTCTCTGTCCCTCCATCTGTCTTTCCCTCTCTTGCAGTCCCTCTCTCTCCTTCTATCTCTGTCTCTCACTTTGTCCCTTCTTCTGTCTTTCCCTCTCTGTCACCCTCTCTCTCCTTCTCTCTCTCTCTCTCTCCCTCCATCTGTCTTTCCCTCCCTGTCAATCCCTCTCTCTCCTTCCATCTCTATCTCGTCCTCTCTCTCTGTCTCTCTCTCTGTCCCTCCATCTGTCTTTCCCTCCCTGTCACTCTATCTCTCTCCTTCTCTCTCTGTCTCTCACTCTGTCCCTCCATTTGTCTTTTCCTCCCTGTCATTGCCTCTCTCTCCTTCTCTCTCTCTCTGTCCCTCGATCTGTCTTTCCCTCCCTCCCTGACACTCCCTCTCACTCCTTCTCTCTCTGTCTCTCTCTCTGCTATCACTGACACTGGGAGAGCGACAGAGGGAGGGAGGGTTAGATATGACGGCATAGAGAGGGCTGTAGTGAGGGACAAATGTGGAGAGAGAGAGATTGTTGAGGTGGATGAAGAGGATAATGTAAGATATATTAATTTGATGAAATCCTTCACTGCTGTGCGCACAAACATATAAGAGATAGGTATGGAGAGAAAACAAACATCGGGAGAGGGAGGAATGCAGATGAAGTTGGGTCCAGGCAGACACTTTTGATGATCCAGAAAGAATAGCCTCCATTTTAAATATTCTGTTAGCTATTCCACTGTGGTAGCCATCAGACCCTCGTGACATTGTTTGTGGAAATTTCATGCTGGCTTATTGGTTAATTTTTAAACCTGTGATTGATAGATTCTTGTTAACCAAAGGTATTAAGAGATAAGGGGCAAAAGTGGGATATATGGTGTAAGTTTGATCACAGATCAGCCATGATCTCATTGAATGCCAGGACGAAGGTGTGGGGTTAAATTGCATCCTCCTCTTCCAATATCCCCTGTTAAATATCCTTCTTTCTCTGTCAGTCACCCTGTCAGTCTATGTCTCTCTGTTTCTCTCTTTCTGTCTCTCTCTCTGTCTCTATCGGACAGTGTAGAGTGAGATTCACTCTGTATCCACCCCATGATGTTCCTGTCCTGGGAGTGTTGGACGGGACAGTGTAGAAGGAGCATTACTCTGTATCTAATCCATGCTGTACCTGTCTGGGGAATGTTGTTGGGAGAGTGGAAACAGAGAGATCTGGGACCAGGGTGCTCATGGGGAGGACTTAATGGTGCCTCCTAATTGACCAGTTAGCAATATTGGTGCTCCAGGGATGAAAGGGACATTGGCTGAGTGGATACGACATTGGCTGAGAGAGTGGACAATGGTTGTTTCAGACTGGAGGGAGGTATACAGTGGAGGTTTATATTAGGACCACTGATCTTTTTGATATATACTAATGACTTGGACTTGTGTTTACAGGGCATAACTTCAATGTTTGCCAATGTTTGTGACATCTGCAATGTAATAAAAGGGAAGGGACTAGTAGCAGACTTCAGGAGGATAGAGGCAGTCTGGTGAAATGGAACACACAAGAACAGATGAATTAGGAGCAGGAGTAGGCCATTCGGCCCTTCGAGCCTGCTCTGCCATTCAATGGCTGATCTGATAGTGAACTCAACTCCACTTTCCTGTCTGTGTCCCATAACCCTTGACTCCCTCATTGATCAAAAATCTATCGAACTCAGCCTTGAATATATTCAATGATCCAGCCTCCACTGGTCTCTGGGGAAGAGAATTCCACAGACTGACCCCCCTCTGAGAGAAACACATTTCTCCTCATCTCAGTTTTAAATGGGACGTCCCTAATTTTTAAACTGTGTCCCCTCGTTCTAGTCTCCCCAACAAGGGGAAACATCCTCTCAGCATCCACCCTGTCCAGTCCCCTCGGGACCTGAGATGTTTCACTCAGATCACCTCTCATTCTTCTAAACTCCAGTGGGTATAGACCCAACCTGTTCAACCTTTCCTCATAAGATAACCCCTTGATCCCAGGAATCAGCCCAGTGAACCTTCTCTGAACTACTTCGAATGCAATTATAGAATTTCTTCAGTAAGGAGACCAAAAGTGTCCACAATCCTGCAGACGTCGTCTACCTTATGCCCTGTACAGCTGTAACAACACTTCCCTACTTTGATATTCTATTCACCTTGCAATAAACAACAATATTCCATTTGCCTTCCTAATCACTCGCTGTAGCTACACGGTAACATTTTGTGATTCATGTACCAGGACACCCAGATCCCTCTGTACCGTACAGTTCTGCAGTCTCTCTCCATTTCAATAATATACTGATTTTTATTCTTCCTGCTAAAGTGGACAAGCTCCCATTTTCCCACATTGTCCTCCATCTGACAATGTTTTGCTCACTCACTTAACCAATGGAAATCTCTCTGTAGACACTTTATGTCCTCTTGACAGCTTACTATCCAACCTATCATTGGACAGACACAGGGCAGGTTAACTTCAATGCTGAGAAATGTGAAGTGATGCATTTTGGAAGGAAGACTGAGTGATATAAACTAAATGGTACAATGTTAGAATGGGTGACAGGACAGAGAGATCTGGGATTTCATCAATGTTCCCTGTTCTACCCAAAAGCTCAATTTGGGGCTTGGAATCTGTGAGTTGAATTTAGCTTCATCCTGAAAAGTCTTAGCAAACGTGTTGGGAAATGTGTCAAAAGCTGTTCCCATTCAGACATTCCTGCATTGTGGAAGTGTGAGCTATCTTTGCAGAGACAGGAAATAGAGTTGTTTGAATGGACCTGCAGGTTTTGGTTGATGCAATAAGGTGAGAATTTGAATTGTGTCCCTTCCAGATACACAGAATTGAAGGTATTTACAGAACACCACATGAAGTAGTTTACCAATGTCTGACAAACTTCAAAGACTTCAAACACATGGAAGAAGAGGAGAAGGGAACAATATACAAAACCTCAGTCAGTCAGACAACAGCAGGAGGAAAATGAATCTCTTTTTATGGGTTTTAATTTGAAGGCCTGAGCTGATGATTGAAAAAGTAGGAGTTCAAATCCCACGCTGGGCTGTTGTGAATTTGAATTTTGTTTTTTCTAAAAAGAAACATAAATCTGGAATTAAAAAACCTCTAGGTTGGAATGATTCACTCCTGTCTACTAGTGCAAAGCCCGTGTGTGTCTCAGTTTTGCTGTATTTATTAGCGATTTAAGATGATGTGGTAGAATGCAACATACCCAAGTTTACCAATGACACAAAAATAGGCAGCATTGTAAGCAGTGTAGCTGGAAGCAGAACAATGCAAAGAGATATCTGAAGTGAATGGTTAAAACTGTGGGAGATAGATTTCCATGTCAGTAAAAAAGACTGGAACAGAGTACTTTATAAATGGTGAAAAGATAGAAACACTGGAGGTTCAAAGAGACTTGAGGGGTCCGTGTCCATTTGAGTGCAGTGTAGATTTACCAGAATGATAACTGGACTCCAAGGGTTAAATTACGAGGTGATATTACACAAACTGGGAATAATTCCCTGGAATTTAGGAGGATCAAGGTGATTTGATCAAAGTTGTTGAGATATTAAGGGGAACTGATGGGGTAGTTTGCGAGAAACTATTTCGGCAGCTTTGGAATAGATGAACAGGAGTAGGCCATTCAGCCCATCTAGCCTGCTCTGCCATTCAATACTATCATGGCTGATCATCCACTTCAATGTGTTTTTCCCAGACTATCCTCATACCCTTTCTGTCATTGGTATTCAGCAATCTGTCAATCTCTGCTTTAAACATACTCAATGACTGAGCTTCCACAGCCCTCTGGGATAGAGAATTCCTAAGATTCACAACCCTCTGAGTAATGACATTTTTCCTCATCTCTGTCCCAAGTGGCTTCCCCCTTATTTTGAAATTGTATCCCCTGGTTCTAGACTCCTCAACCAGGAGAAACATCTTACCGACATCTACCCTGTCTATCTATAAGGTTACCCCAGGGTCTCCACACAGCCTGTCACCCCGTCCCCCTGCTTCTAAAGTGTCTCAGGGTCTCCTGGCACTTTCTATCTCTCTGCTTCTGTCTCTATCCCTCACTATCTCTCTGTTCTCTCTCCATTTCTATCTCTCCCTATCTCTCTGTTACTCTACCTCTGTCCCTCTCTCTCTGTCTATCACTCTCTCCCACCATGTTGGTTATCATTGGGGGTTGAGTTAAATCACAGACAAAATAAACACTTCACCTGTCTGCCCCGGAATAAATAGCAAAATTTGTGGATATTTTATGTCTGTATTCAGACATGATCACAGTGATGTAGACAGCAAAATATATTATATGATGGGATGCTGCAAATCGATTTACACTAGTACTGTCGGAAAAACAACTTAAAAAGAATTATTCACAAGTCTAGTCCAACTTAACGAAAGATTTGACCCGAAAAGGTAATAAATGCCAAAAGTCTGGAGTTTTTTGGAGTACGTTAAGCTTTACTCTGTCTGGCTTTCAGAAATTAAACATTACACATGCACTGCAAGATTAAAGATTATACATAGGTTAGGTTACATAGAATTTTGGAAGGACTAACAAGGCTAGGGAGTATCCAATGAATGGTAGGATCATAGGAAGTACCGAGTGTCAGAGGGATCTTGGTGTACTTGTCCATAGATCACTGAAGGCTGCAGCGCAGGTAGACAAGGTGGTTAGGAAGGTATATGGGATACTTGCCTTTATTAGTTGAGGCATAGAATATAAGAACAGGGAGGTTATGATGGAGCTGTATAAAACACTGGTTAGGCCACAGCTGGAGTACTGTGTACAGTTCTGGGCACCACACTATAGGAAGGATGTGATTGCACTGGAGAGGATGCAGAGGAGATTGACCAGGATGTTGCCTGGGCTGGAGCATTTCAGCTATGAAGAGAGACTGAAAAGGCTGGAGTTGTTTTCCTTAGAGCAGAGAAGGCTGAGGGGGGACCTGATTGAGGTGTACAAAATTATGAGGGGCATTGATAGGTGAGATAGTAAGAAACTTTTTTCCATAGTGGAGGGGTCAATAACCAGGGGGCATAGATTGAAGGCAAGGGGCAGGAGGTTTAGAGGGGATTTGAGGAAACGATTTTTCACCCAGAAGGTTATGGGGTGATTTGATGAAGGTTTACAAAATAATAAGGGAAACTGATAGGGTGGACTGAGAGTAAATATTCCCTTTGGCTGCAGAGTCAGGAACTTGGGGAATAGTCTAAAAATATAAACAGTGGCCACTTTGACTTCATCCCATCGTGTCGTATGTACATTCTCACATATAGCAGGTATAGCAGCACATATATAACAGGATAACAGGTATAACTGTAGTTATAGTATTCAGCTGAAAATTGATCAGTTACATTGTTATTTCAGTCCATATTTACAGTACACACGGTACCTTACTGTTGTAATCAAGTCATATAGTGTCTATTCATCCCACTGGGGCAAAATGTCACTGGCTCAACATTCTCACCAAATACTAAAGCATTCCACAATGCAAGACTCACAAATTCAACACAAGTTTCCTTTTCTGAGTCTCGCTGGTCTGTTCTGATTCTCTGAGGGATTACTGATGCTTATCCTCCACATGAGCAGTCGTCCTAATCCCGTGTGCCTGTCCTGCTCCCAAACCCGGCATCCGCTTACACTCAGGCAAGTGATACAGGAGCGTCTCAGTGACTGAGGCAGGTGAGTCTTGAGGCTGAGCTGGGCACAGTGAGTGACCCGGGTTAATCCGACACTCCAGGGATTGTTCAAACGGAGCTTTACTCTGTATCTAACCCGTGCTGTACCTTCTCTGAGAGTGTTTGATGGGGCAGTGCAGACGAGGAGAGTTATTCCTTACCCATTTTAAATATAGAGAAGTGAATATCCAAGAGATTGTTTTAAATGTGATGAGGGTTTCTGCCTCTACCATCCTTTAGAGTCATCGAGAGATACAGCACTTATACAGGCCCTTCGGCCCGCCCAGTCTGTGCCGGCCATCAACCACCCATTTTATACTAATCCTTTCAGGCAGTGAGTTCCAGACACCCACCAGCCACTGGGTGAAGAAACTATTGATGTGTTTCGTTCTGTTAAGTTTGATGTCAATGTTTCCCCAGGATGTTGACGCTGGGGGATTCAGTGATGGGATAATGCTTTGAATGCCAAGGGGAGGTGGTTGGATTCTCTCATGTTGCAGATGGTCATTGCCTGGCACTTGTGTGACGTGAATGTTACTTGCCACTGGTCGGCCCAAACCTGAATGTTGTCCGGGTCTTGGTGCATGTGGCTATGGATTGCTTCATTATCTGAGGCAAAATACTGTGGATGCTGGAAATCTGGAAAGCATCGAGCTGAATCACTAACTCTGTTTCTCTCTCCACAGATGCTGCCTGACCTGCTCAGTATTTAAAGCACTTTCTGCTGGGATCTCAGCTGAAGATGGTTGGGCTGAGGACACTACCCTGATAAACTCCTGCAGTGATGTCCTGGGACTGAGATGATTGACCTCCAACAACCACAACCATCTTCCTTTGTGCTCGGTATGATTCCAACCAGTGGAGAGATTTCCCCCGATTCCCACTGACTTCAGTTTTACTCGGGTTCCTCGATACCACACTCGGTCAAACGCTGCCTTGATGTTAAGGTCAGTCTCTCTTCCCAGTAGCAGACAGGAGTGAATCGTTCCCTTTGACCCGTTGTACACTGAACAAGCTGTGTTTCTTCACAGCCTGATACAGGACTGTACACGGCCGATTAATGTAGCCCATCAAACACTCCCAGAGCAGCTTCAGCACAGCTTAGGAACAGAGTACAGTTCCTTCAACATTCTCTCTCTGTCTCTCCCTCCTGCTATCTCTGACACTAGGAAAGAGACAGAGGGAGAGAGGGTTAGATATGAAGGCAGGGAGAGGGCTGTAGAGAGGGACAAAGTTGGAGAGAGAGAGATTGTTGAGGTGGATGAAAAGGATAATGTAAGATATATTAATTTGATGTAATCCTTCACTGCTGTGTACACAAACATATAAGAGATAGATATGGAGAGAAAAAAACATCGGGAGAGTGGGAAATGTAGATGAAGTTGGGGCCCAGGCGTATACGTTTGATGATCCAGAAGGAACAGTCTCCATTTTAAACATCCAGCAAGCTATTCCACTGTGGGAGCCATCACACCCAAACAGGCATAGACACACACACAAACACACAGGAATACCCACACAATGATATTGTTTGTGCAAATTTCATGCTGGCTTATTGGTTAATTTTTAAATCTGTGATTGATAGATTCTTGTTAACCAAAGGTATTAAGAGATAAGGGGCAAAGGCAGGATATATGGTGTAAGTTACATCACAGATCAGCCAAGATCACATTGGATGCCGGAACAGGATTGTGGGGTTAAATTGCATCCTCCTCTTCCAATATCCCCTGTTAAATATCCTTCTTTCTCTTTTAGTCACCCTGTCAGTCTATGTCTCTCTGTTTCTCTCTTTCTGTCTCTATCGGACAGTGCAGAGTGAGATTCACTCTGTATCCACCCCATGATGTTCCTGCCCTGGGAGTGTGTGATGGGACAGTGTAGAGGGAAATTTACTCTGTGTCAAACCCAACATTGTGCGTAGCTTGGGAATGTTTAATGGGACAGTGTAGCTGGAGATTTACTCTGTATCCCTGGAATTTTGAAGGCTCAGGTGTGATTTGATGATTGTTTTCAAGGTAATAAGGGAAACTGATGGGGTAGACAGAGAGTAACAATTCCCACTGGCTGCAGAGTCTAGAACATGGGGGCATAGTCTAAAAATATAAACCTAGTCTAAAAACCTTTCAGGAGTGAAATGAAGAAACACTTCAACACACCAGGTGTGGTATCACTTTGGAACTCTCTTCCACAAACAGCAATTGATGCTGAGACACTTGTTAATTTTTAAATCTGAGTTTGATAGATTTTTGTTAACCAAAGGTATTAAGGGACAAAGATAGGTACATGGAGTGAGATCACACATCAGCCATGAGCTCATTGAATGACAGAACAGGGTTGAGGGGCCAAATGGCCTCCTCCTCTTCCTCTGTCCTACGCCCAATATCCTGCGATCACGCTCTGTGTCTTGGTCTCTGTCTCCCTCTTTGTCTCTCTTTCTGTCTGTCTGTCTGTCTCTCTCTCTCTCCTCTCATCTGTGGAAATCCACACACATCAGTCAGCCATTTTAGGTTCATTTTCAGTGGCCATTTTATGTTACCACAACACTGGGACATTTATCGCTGTCTATCCCAAACCATCTCTCTTTGTAGTCTATTTGTGTTCTCCTCACAGCTTATTGTCTCACCTAACCTAGTATCTCTCTCCTTTGCTCCGTCTCACTCACGCACTCTCCCCCCTCTCTCTCCCCCCCATTTCTCTCTCCCCCCATTTCTCTCTTCCCCCCCCCGCAATCTCTCTTTAAGTGTCCTGTTATCACATCCTTTATTATAGATTCGACCATTTTCCCTATTGACTGATGTTAGACGAACAGGTCTTTTGTTCCCTATTTTCTCCCTCCTTCCTTTTGTAAATAGTGGGGTTACATTTGCTACCTTCTAATCTGACTCTCTCACTCTGCCTCTCTCACACTGCCTCTGTCCCTCGCTATCTGTCTTTCCCCCCTCTCTCTCTCTCTATCTCTCCCTCTCTCTCTCTCTACCTCTGTCCACGACTCAATTTGTGCCTCCCTCACACCATCGCTCCCTCTCTCTCTGTCTCTCTCTATCTTTCTGTCTGCCTCTCTCTCTCTCTCTCTGCCTCTCTCTCTCTCTGTCTGCCTCTCTCTCTCTCTGCCTCTCTCTCTCTGCCTCTCTCTCTTTCTCTCTGCCTCTGTCTCTCTCTCTCTGTCACTCCCTCTCTCTCTTTCGCTGCCTCTGTCCACGTCTGAGTTTGTGTCGACTCCACACCATCTCTCCCTCCCTCTCTCCCTCCCTCTCTCTCTCTCTTTCTCCCTCTCTCCCTCCCTCTCTCTCTCTGTCTCTATCTCAGAGTTACAGCTCAGATGATTAACCTCTTTATCCATGTGTTATGAACACGGGACTTTGTCTCTCTCCCATTTTCTAGGATGTTGCCAGGACTGGAGAATTGTAGCTATGAGGATAGGCAGGGGTTGTTGTCCTTGGAACAGAGAAGGCCCTCTCCAACTATCTCTGTCTCTGCCACTCTCTCTGTCTTTCTCTCTGTCCCTTCATCTGTCTTTCCCTCTCTGTCACTCCTCCTCTCTCCTTCGATCTCTGTCTCGCTCTCTCTGTCCCTCCATCTTTCCTTCCCTCCCTGTCACTACATCTCTCTCCTTCTCTCTCTGTCTCTCACTTTGTCCCTCCATCTGGCTTTCCCTTCCTAACACTCCCTCTCTCTCCTTCTCTCTCTGTCTCTGCCACTCTCTCTGTCTCTCTCTCTCTGTCCCTCCATCTGTCTTTCCCTCTCTGTCTCTCCGTCTCACTCCTTCTATCTCTGTCACTCCCGCTCTCTCTCTGTCTCTCTCTCTGTCCCTCCATCTGTCTTTCCTTCTCTGTCTCTCCCTCTCTCTCCTTCTATCTCTGCCTCTCCATCTGCCTTTCCCTCTCTGTCTCTCCCTCTCTCTCCTTCTCTCTCTGTCTCTCTCTCTGTCTCTCTCTCTCTGTCCCTCCATCTGTCTTTCCCTCTCTGTCTCTCCCTCTCTCTCCTTCTCTCTCTGCCTCTCTCTCTCTCTCTCTCTCTGTCCCTCCATCTGTCCTTCCCTCCCTGTAACTCCATCTCTCTCCCTGTCTCTCTCTGTCTGTCCCTCCATCTGTCTTTCCCTTTCTTTCTCTCCACACTCTCCTTCTATCTCTGTCTCTCTCGCTCTCTGTCTTTCCATCAGTCTTTCCCTTCCTGTCACTCCCTCTCTCTCCTTCCATCGATGCCTCTCTCACTCTCTGTCTCTCCAACTGCCTTTCCCTCTCTGTCGCTCCCATTCTCTCCTTCTCTCTCTGTCTCTGCCTCTCTTTATCCCTCCATCTGTCCTTCCCTCCCTGTCACTCCATCTCTCTCCTTATCTTTAACTCTCACTCTGTCCTTCCATCTGTCTTCCCCTCTCTGCCACACCCTCTCTCGCCTTCTCTCTCTGTCTCTGCCACTCTCTCTGTCTCTCTCTCTGTCCCTCCATCGGTCTTTCCCTCTCTGTCACTCCCTCTCTCCTTCTCTCTTTCTCTCCCTCTCTCTCCTTCTCTCTCTCTCTATCCCTCCATCTGACCTTCCCTCCCTGTCACTCCATCTCTCTCCTTCTCTCTCCATCTCTCATTTTGTCCCTCCATCTGGCTTTCCCTCTCTGTCGCTGCCTCTCCTTCCTTCTATCTCTGTCTGCAAATCTGTCTTTCCCTCTCTGACACTCCCTCTCTCTCCATCTCTCTCTGTCTCTGCCACTCTTTCTGTCTCACTCTCTGCCCCTCCATCGGTCTTTCCCACTCTGTCACTCCCTCTCTCCTTCTCTCTGTCTCTCCCTCTCTCTCCTTCTCTCTCTCTCTGTCCCTCCATCTGTCTTCCCACACCCGTCACTCCCTCTCTCTCTGTCTCTCTCTCTCTCTCTATCCCTCCATCTGACCTGCCCTCCCTGTCACTCCATCTCTCTCTGTCTCTCACTGTGTCCCTCCATCTGTCTTTCCCTCTCTGTCTCTCCCTCTCTCTCCTTCTATCTCTGTCTGTCCATCTGTCTTTCCCTCTCTGTCTCTGCATCTCTCCTTCTCTCTGTCTCTGCCTCTCTCTCTGTCTCTCTCTCTGTCCCTCCATCTGTCTTTCCCTCTCTTGCAGTCCCTCTTTCTCCTTCTATCTCTGTCTCTCACTTTGTCCCTTCTTCTGTCTTTCCCTCTCTGTCACCCTCTCTCTCCTTCTCTCTCTCTCTCTCTCCCTCCATCTGTCTTTCCCTCCCTGTCAATCCCTCTCTCTCCTTCCATCTCTATCTCGTCCTCTCTCTCTGTCTCTCTCTCTGTCCCTCCATCTGTCTTTCCCTCCCTGTCACTCTATCTCTCTCCTTCTCTCTCTGTCTCTCACTCTGTCCCTCCATTTGTCTTTTCCTCCCTGTCATTGCCTCTCTCTCCTTCTCTCTCTCTCTGTCCCTCGATCTGTCTTTCCCTCCCTCCCTGACACTCCCTCTCACTCCTTCTCTCTCTGTCTCTCTCTCTGCTATCACTGACACTAGGAGAGCGACAGAGGGAGGGAGGGTTAGATATGACGGCATAGAGAGGGCTGTAGTGAGGGACAAATGTGGAGAGAGAGAGATTGTTGAGGTGGATGAAGAGGATAATGTAAGATATATTAATTTGATGAAATCCTACACTGCTGTGTACACAAACATATAAGAGATAGGTATGGAGAGAAAACAAACATCGGGAGAGGGAGGAATGCAGATGAAGTTGGGTCCAGGCAGACACTTTTGATGATCCGGAAAGAATAGCCTCCATTTTAAATATTCTGTTAGCTATTCCACTGTGGTAGCCATCACACCCTCGTGACATTGTTTGTGGAAATTTCATGCTAGCTTATTGGTTAATTTTTAAACCTGTGATTGATAGATTCTTGTTAACCAAATGTATTAAGAGATAAGGGGCAAAGGTGGGATATATGGTGTAAGTTTGATCACAGATCAGCCATGATCTCATTGAATGCCGGGACGGAGGTGTGGGGTTAAATTGCATCCTCCTCTTCCAATATCCCCTGTTAAATATCCTTCTTTCTCTGTCAGTCACCCTGTCAGTCTATGTCTCTCTGTTTCTCTTTTTCTCTCTCTCTCTCTGTCTGTTTCGGACAGTGTAGAGTGAGATTCACTCTGTATCCACCCCATGATGTTCCTGTCCTGGGAGTGTTGGACGGGACAGTGTGGAAGGAGCATTACTCTGTATCTAATCCATGCTGTACCTGTCTGGGGAATGTTGATGGGAGAGTGGAAACAGAGAGATCTGGGACCAGGGTCCTCATGGGGAGGACTTAATGGTGCCTCCTAATTGACCAGTTAGCAATATTGGTGCTCCAGGGATGAAAGGGACATTGGCTGAGTGGATACGACATTGGCTGAGAGAGTGGACAATGGTTGTTTCAGACTGGAGGGAGGTATACAGTGGAGGTTTATATTAGGACCACTGATCTTTTTGATATATACTAATGACTTGGACTTGTGTTTACAGGGCATAACTTCAATGTTTGCCAATGTTTGTGTCATCTGCAATGTAATAAACCGTGAAGGGACTAGTAGCAGACTTCAGGAGGATAGAGGCAGTCTGGTGAAATGGAACACACAAGAACAAATGAATTAGGAGCAGGAGTAGGCCATTCGGCCCCTCGAGCCTGCTCTGCCATTCAATGGCTGATCTGATTGTGAACTCAACTCCACTTTCCTGTCTGTGTCCCATAACCCTTGACTCCCTAATTGATCAAAAATCTATCGAACTCAGCCTTGAATATATTCAATGATCCAGCCTCCACTGGTCTCTGGGGAAGAGAATTCCACAGACTGACCCCCCTCTGAGAGAAACACATTTCTCCTCAGCTCAGTTTTAAATGGAACATCCCTAATTTTTAAACCGTGTCCCCTAGTTCTAGTCTCCCCAACAAGGGGAAACATCCTCTCAGCATCCACCCTGTCCAGTCCCCTCGGGACCTGAGATGTTTCACTCAGATCACCTCTCATTCTTCTAAACTCCAGTGGGTATAGACCCAACCTGTTCAACCTTTCCTCATAAGATAACCCCTTCATCCCAGGAATCAGCCCAGTGAACCTTCTCTGAACTACTTCGAATGCAATTATATAATTTCTTCAGTAAGGAGACCAAAAGTGTCCACAATCCTGCAGACGTCGTCTAACTTATGCCCTGTACAGCTGTAACAACACTTCCCTACTTTGATATTCTATTCACCTTGCAATAAACAACAATATTCCATTTGCCTTCCTAATCACTCGCTGTAGCTACACGGTAACATTTTGTGATTCATGTACCAGGACACCCAGATCCCTCTGTACCGTACAGTTCTGCAGTCTCTCTCCATTTCAATAATATACTGATTTTTATTCTTCCTGCTAAAGTGGACAAGCTCACATTTTCCCACATTGTACTCCATCTGACAATGTTTTGCTCACTCACTGAACCTATGGAAATCTCTTTGTAGACACTTTATGTCCTCTTGACAGCTTACTATCCAACCTATCATTGGACAGACACAGGGCAGATTAACTTCAATGCTGAGAAATGTGAAGTGATGCATTTTGGAAGGAAGACTGAGTGATATAAACTAAATGGTACAATGTTAGAATGGGTGACAGGACAGAGAGATCTGGGATTTCATCAATGTTCCCTGTTCTACCCAAAAGCTCAATTTGGGGCTTGGAATCTGTGAGTTGAATTTAGCTTCATCCTGAAAAGTGTTAGCAAACGTGTTGGGAAATGTGTCAAAAGCTGTTTCCATTCAGACATTCCTGCATTGTGGAAGTGTGAGCTATCTTTGCAGAGACAGGAAATAGAGTTGTTTGAATGGACCTGCAGGTTTTAGTTGATGGAATAAGGTGAGAATTTGAATTGTGTCCCTTCCAGATACACAGAATTGAAGGTATTTACAGAACACCACATGAAGTAGTTTACCAATGTCTGACAAACTTCAAAGACTTCAAACACATGGAAGAAGAGGAGAAGGGAACAATATACAAAACCTCAGTCAGTCAGACAACAGCAGGAGGAAAATGAATCTCTTTTTATGGGTTTTAATTTGAAGGCCTGAGCTGATGATTGAAAAAGTAGGAGTTCAAATCCCACACTGGGCTGTTGTGAATTTGAATTTTGTTTTTTCTAAAAATAAACATAAATCTGGAATTAAAAAACCTCTAGGTTGGAATGATTCACTCCTGTCTACTAGTGCAAAGCCCGTGTGTGTCTCAGTTTTGCTGTATTTATTAACGATTTAAGATGATGTGGGAGAATGCAACATACCCAAGTTTACCAATGACACAAAAATAGGCAGCATTGTTAGCAGTGTAGCTGGAAGCAGAACAATGCAAAGAGATATCTGAAGTGAATGGGCAAAACTGTGGTAGATAGATTTCAATGTCAGTAAAAAAGACCAGAACAGAGTACTTTATAAATGGTGAAAAGATAGAAACACTGGAGGTTCAAAGAGACTTGAGGGGTCCATGTCCATTTGAGTGCAGTGGAGATTTACCAGAATGATAACTGGACTCCAAGGGTTAAATTACAAGGTGATATTACACAAACTGGGAATAATTCCCTGGAATTTAGGAGGATCAAGTTGATTTGATCAAAGTTGTTGAGATATTAAGGGGAACTGATGGGGTCGTTTGAGAGAAACTATTTCGGCAGCTTTGGAATATAGGAACAGGATTAGGCCATTCAGCCCATCTAGCCGGCTCCGCCATTCAAGACGATCATGGCTGATCACCCACTTCAATGTGTTTTTCCCAGACTATCCTCTTACCCTTTATGTCATTGGTATTCAGCAATCTGTCAATCTCTGCTTTAAACATACTCAATGACTGAGCTTCCACAGCCCTCTGGGATAGAGAATTCCTAAGATTCACAACCCTCTGAGTAATGACATTTCTCCTCATCTCTGTCCCAAGTGGCTTCCCCCTTATTTTGAAATTGTGTCCCCTGGTTCTAGACTCCTCAACCAGGAGAAACATCTTACCTGCATCTACCCTGTCTATCTATAATGTTACCCCAGGGTCCCCACACAGCCTGTCTCCCCGTCCCCCTGCTTCTAAAGTGTCCCAGGGTCTCCTGGCACTTTCTATCTCTCTGCTTCTTTCTCTATCCCTCACTATCTCTCTGTTCTCTCTCCATTTCTATCTCTCCCTATATCTCTGTTACTCTACCTCTGTTCCTCTCTCTCTGTCTATCACTCTCTCCCACCATGTTGGTTATCATTGGGGGTTGAGTTAAATCACAGACAAAATAAACACTTCACCTGTCTGCCCCGGAATAAATAGCAAAATGTGTGGATATTTTATGTCTGTATTCAGACAATATAGACAGGAGTGTATATTATATGATGGGATGCTGCAAATCGATTTACACTAGTACTGTCGGAAAAACAACTTAAAAAGAATTATTCACAAGTCTAGTCCAACTTAACGAAAGATTTGACCCGATAAGGTAATAAATGCCAAAAGTCTGGAGTTTTTTGGAGTACGTTAAGCTTTACTCTGTCTGGCTTTCAGAAATTAAATATTACACATGCACTGCAAGATTAAAGATTATACATAGGTTAGGTTACATAGAATTTTGGAAGGACTAACAAGGCTAGGGAATATCCAATGAATGGTAGGATCATAGGAAGTACCGAGTGTCAGAGGGATCTTGGTGTACTTGTCCATAGATCACTGAAGGCTGCAGCGCAGGGAGACAAGGTGGTTAGGAAGGTATATGGGATACTTGCCTTTATTAGTTGAGGCATAGAATATAAGAACAGGGAGGTTATGATGGAGCTATATAAAACACTGGTTAGGCCACAGCTGGAGTACTGTGTACATTTCTGGGCACCACACTATAGGAAGGATGTGATTGCACTGGAGAGGATGCAGAGGAGATTGACCAGGATGTTGCCTGGGCTGGAGCATTTCAGCTATGAAGAGAGACTGAAAAGGCTGGAGTTGTTTTCCTCAGAGCAGAGAAGGCTGAGGGGGGACCTGATTGAGGTGTACAAAATTATGAGGGGCATTGATAGGTTAGATAGGAAGAAACTTTTTCCCTTAGCGGAGGGGTCAATAACCAGGGGGCATAGATTGAAGGCAAGGGGCAGGAGGTTTAGAGGGGATTTGAGGAAAAGATTTTTCACCCGGAGGGTGTTTGGAATCTGGAACGCTCTGCCTGAAGGGGTGGTAGAGGCAGGAACCCTCACAACATTTAAGAAGTATTTAGATGAGCACATGAAATGCCATAGCATACAAGGCTCCGGGCCAAGTGCTGGAAAATGGGACTAGAATAGGTAGGTGCTTGATGGTGGACACAGACACGATGGGCCGAAGGGCCTGTTTCTGTGCTGTATAACTCTATGACTCTAACTGTCATCATAAAATTCAGCTGAAAATTGATCAGTTACATTGTTATTTCAGTCCATATTTACAGTACACACGGTACCTTACTGTTGTAATAAAGTCATATAGTGTCTATTCATCCCACTGGGGCAAAATGTCACTGGCTCAACATTCTCACCAAATACTAAAGCATTCCACAATGCAAGACTCACAAATTCAACACAAGTTTCCTTTTCTGAGTCTCGCTGGTCTGTTCTGATTCTCTGAGGGATTACTGATGCTTATCCTCCACATGAGCAGTCGTCCTAATCCCGTGTGCCTGTCCTGCTCCCAAACCCGGCATCCGCTTACACACAGGCAAGTGATACAGGAGCGTCTCAGTGACTGAGGCAGGTGAGTCTTGAGGCTGAGCTGGGCACAGTGAGTGACCCGGGTTAATCCGACACTCCAGGGATTGTTCAAACGGAGCTTTACTCTGTATCTAACCCGTGCTGTACCTTCTCTGAGAGTGTTTGATGGGGCAGTGCAGACGAGGAGAGTTATTCCTTACCCATTTTAAATATAGAGAAGTGAATATCCAAGAGATTGTTTTAAATGTGATGAGGGTTTCTGCCTCTACCATCCTTTAGAGTCATCGAGAGATGCAGCACTTATACAGGCCCTTCGGCCCGCCCAGTCTGTGCCGGCCATCAACCACCCATTTTATACTAATCCTTTCAGGCAGTGAGTTCCAGACACCCACCAGCCACTGGGTGAAGAAACTATTGATGTGTTTCGTTCTGTTAAGTTTGATGTCAATGTTTCCCCAGGATGTTGACGCTGGGGGATTCAGTGATGGGATAATGCTTTGAATGCCAAGGGGAGGTGGTTGGATTCTCTCTTGTTGCAGATGGTCATTGCCTGGCACTTGTGTGACGTGAATGTTACTTGCCACTGGTCGGCCCAAACCTGAATGTTGTCTGGGTCTTGGTGCATGTGGCTCTGGATTGCTTCATTATCTGAGGCAAAATACTGTGGATGCTGGAAATCTGGAAAGCATCGAGCTGAATCACTAACTCTGTTTCTCTCTCCACAGATGCTGCCTGACCTGCTCAGTATTTCCAGTATTTTCTCCTGGGATCTCAGCTGAAGATGGTTGGGCTGAGGACACGACCCTGATAAACTCCTGCAATGAAGGCCTGGGACTGAGATGATTGACCTCCAACAACCAAAACCATCTTCCTTTGTGCTCGGTATGATTCCAACCAGTGGAGAGATTTCCCCCGATTCCCACTGACTTCAGTTTTACTCGGGCTCCTCGATGTCACACTCGGTCAAACGCTGCCTTAGTGTTAAGGTCAGTCTCTCTTCCCAGTTACAGACAGGAGTGAATCATTCCCTTTGACCCGTTGTACACTGAACATGCTCTGCTTCTTCACAGCCTGATACAGGACTGTACACGGCCGATTAATGTAGCCCATCAAACACTCCCAGAGCAGGTTCAGCACAGCTTAGGAACAGAGTACAGTTCCTTCAACATTCTCTCTCTGTCTCTCCCTCCTGCTATCTCTGACACGAGGAGAGAGACTGAGGGAGAGAGGGTTAGTTATGAAGGCAGAGAGAGGGCTGTAGAGAGGGACAAAGTTGGAGAGAGAGAGGTTGTTGAGGTGGATGAAAAGGATAATGTAAGATATATTAATTTGATGTAATCCTTCACTGCTGTGTACACACACATATGAGAGATAGATATGGAGAGAAAAAAAACATCAAGAGAGGGGGAAATGCAGACAATGTTGGGGCCCAGGCGTATACGTTTGATGATCCAGAAGGAATAGCCTCCATTTTAAACATCCAGCAAGCTATTCCACTGTGGGAGCCATCACACCCAAACAGGCATAGACACACACACAAACACACAGGAATACCCACACAATGATATTGTTTGTGCAAATTTCATGCTGGCTTATTGGTTAATTTTTAAATCTGTGATTGATAGATTCTTGTTAACCAAAGGTATTAAGAGATAAGGGGCAAAGGCAGGATATATGGTGTAAGTTACATCACAGATCAGCCAAGATCACATTGGATGCCGGAACAGGATTGTGGGGTTAAATTGCATCCTCCTCTTCCGATATCCCCTGTTAAATATCCTTCTTTCTCTTTTAGTCACCCTGTCAGTCTATGTCTCTCTGTTTCTCTCTTTCTGTCTCTATCGGACAGTGTAGAGTGAGATTCACTCTGTATCCACCCCATGATGTTCCTGCCCTGGGAGTGTGTGATGGGACAGTGCAGAGGGAAATTTACTCTGTGTCAAACACAACATTGTGCTTGGCTTGGGAATGTTTAATGGGACAGTGTAGCTGGAGATTTACTCTGTATCCCTGGAATTTTGAAGGCTCAGGTGTGATTTGATGATTGTTTTCAAGATAATAAGGGAAACTGATGGGGTGGACAGAGAGTAACAATTCCCACTGGCTGCAGAGTCTGGAACATGGGGGCATAGTCTAAAAATATAAACCTAGTCTAAAAACCTTTCAGGAGTGAAATGAAGAAACACTTCAACACACCAGGTGTGGTATCAGTTTGGAACTCTCTTCCACAAACAGCAATTGATGCTGAGACACTTGTTAATTTTTAAATCTGAGTTTGATAGATTTTTGTTAACCAAAGGTATTAAGGGGCAAAGATAGGTACATGGAGTGAGATCACACATCAGCCATGAGCTCATTGAATGACAGAACAGGGTTGAGGGGCCAAATGGCCTCCTCCTCTTTCTCTGTCCTACGCCCAATATCCTGCGATCACGCTCTGTGTCTTGGTCTCTGTCTCCCTCTTTGTCTCTCTTTCTGTCTGTCTGTCTCTCTCTCTCTCTCTCCTCTCATCTGTGGAAATCCACACACATCAGTCAGCCATTTTAGGTTCATTTTCAGTGGCCATTTTATGTTCCCACAACACTGGGACATTTATCGCTGTCTATCCCAAACCATCTCTCTTTGTAGTCTATTTGTGTCCTCCTCACAGCTTATTGTCCCACCGAACCTAGTATCTCTCTCCTTTGCTCCGTCTCACTCACGCACTCTCCCCCCTCTCTCTCCCCCCCATTTCTCTCTCCCCCCATTTCTCTCTTTCCCCCCCACACCCCGCCCCCCCCGCAATCTCTCTTTAAGTGTCCTGTTATCACATCCTTTATTATAGATTCAACCATTTTCCCTATGACTGATGTTAGACGAACAGGTCTTTAGTTCCCTATTTTCTCCCTCCTTCCTTTTGTAAATAGTGGGGTTACATTTGCTACCTTCTAATCTGACTCTCTCACTCTGCCTCTCTCACACTGCCTCTGTCCCTCGCTATCTGACTTTCCCCCCTCTCTCTCTCTCTATCTCTCCCTCTCTCTCTCTCTACCTCTGTCCACGACTCAATTTGTGCCTCCCTCACACCATCGCTCCCTCTCTCTCTGTCTCTCTCTCTATCTTTCTGTCTGCCTCTCTCTCTCTCTCTGCCTCTATCTCTCTCTGTCTCTCTCTCTCTCTCTCTGCCTCTCTCTCTCTCTCTCTGTCACTCCCTCTCTCTCTTTCGCTGCCTCTGTCCACGTCTGAGTTTGTGTCGACTCCACACCATCTCTCCCTCCCTCTCTCCCTCCCTCTCTCCCTCCCTCTCTCCATCCCTCTCTCCCTCCCTCCCTCTCTCCCTCTCTCTCTCTCTTTCTCCCTCTCTCCCTCCCTCTCTCTCTCTGTCTCTATCTCAGAGTTACAGCTCAGATGATTAACCTCTTTATCCATGTGTTATGAACACGGGACTTTGTCTCTCTCCCATTTTCCAGGATGTTGCCAGGACTGGAGAATTGTTGCTATGAGGACAGGCAGGGGTTGTTGTCCTTGGAAAAGAGAAGGCTGAGGGGAGATCTGATTGAAATGTACAAAATGTTGAGGGTCCTGGATAGAGTGGAGGTGAAGGGCAGAGAACCATAGCAGAAAGGTCAGTGACGAGGGGGCATAGATTTAAAGTGATTGGCAGAAAAATTAGAGGGGAGTTGAGGAAAATCTTTTTCACCCAGGGGGTCGCGATGGTCTGGAACTCACTGCCTGAAAGGGTAGTTGAGGCAGAGACCCTCAACTCATTCAGAAGGAGTCTGGATAGATACCTCAAGTGCGGTAAGCTGCAGGGCTCCAACCAAATGCTGGAAGGTGGGATTAGAATCGGTTGATCGTTTTTCGGCTGGCACAGAGAGGATGGGCCAAGTGGCCTCTTTCTGTGCCTTAAAATTTCTATGTTGCCCTCACCAACTCTATTTTTCCCTCTGTTACCCTCTGAATCCCAGTCTCTCCCTCTCTGTTACCCTCTGAATAGCAGTATCTCCCTCTCTGTTACCCTCTGAATCCCAGACTCTCCCTCTCTGTTACCCTCTGAATCCCAGTCTCTCCCTTTCTGTTCCCCTCTGAATCCCAGTCTCTCCCTCTCTGTTACCCTCTGAATCCCAGTCTCTCCCTCTCTGTTACCCTCTGAATCCCAGACTCTCCCTCTCTGTTACCCTCTGAATCCCAGACTCTCCCTCTCTGTTACCCTCTGAATCCCAGTCTTTCCCGCTCTGTTACCCTCTGAATCCCAGTCTCTCCCTCTATGTTTCCCTCTGAATCCCAGTCTCTCCCTCTCCGTTACCCTCTGAATCCCAGCCTCTCCCTCTCTGTTACCCTCTGAATCCAAGACTCTCCCTCTCTGTTACCCTCTGAATCCAAGACTCTCCCTCTCTGTTACCCTCTGAATCCAAGACTCTCCCTCTCTGTTACCCTCTGAATCCCAGTCTCTCCCTCTATGTTTCCCTCTGAATCCCAGTCTCTCCCTCTATGTTTCCCTCTGAATCCCAGTCTCTCCCTCTCCATTACCCTCTGAATCCCAGCCTCTCCCTCTCTGTTACCCTCTGAATCCAAGACTCTCCCTCTCTGTTACCCTCTGAATCCAAGACTCTCCCTCTCTGTTACCCTCTGAATTCCAGTCTCTCCCTCTCTGTCTCTCTCTCCCTCCCTCTCTGTTTCTTTCTCTCTCGCTGTCTCTCTCTGTCTCTCAGTGTCTCTCCCTCTCTCTCTCTCTGCCTCTGTCCACACCTCTGTCTCTCTCACACCATCTCACCCTCCCTCTCTCTGTCTCTCCCTCTCTCTGTCTCTCCCTCTCTCTGCCTCTCCATCTCTCTCTCTCTCTCTCCTTTTACTTTGTCTCTCCCTATCTCCCTTTCTCACCCTCTGTCCATGACTCTGTTTACATCTCTCTCATTCTCTGTCTCTGCCTATCTCCCTCTCTCTCTCTCTCTGTCTCTGTCCATGACTCCATTTGTGCCTCCCTTACACCATCTCTCCCACTCTCTCTGTCTCTCTCTCTGTCCCTCCACCTGTCTTTCCCTCTCTGTCACTCCTCCTCTCTCCTTCGATCTCTGTCTCGCTCTCTCTGTCCCTCCATCTTTCCTTCCCTCCCTGTCACTCCATCTCTCTCCTTCTCTCTCTGTCTCTCACTTTGTCCCTGTATCTGGCTTTCCCTTCCTGACACTCCCTCTCTCTCCTTCGCTTTCTGTCTCTGCCACTCTCTCTGTCTCCCTCTCTGTCTCTCCGTCTCACTCCTTCTATCTCTGTCACTCCCGTTCTCTCTCTGTCTCTCTCTCTGTCCAACCATCTGTCTTTCCTTCTCTGTCTCTCCCTCTCTCTCCTTCTCTCTCTGTCTCTCTCTCTGTCCCTCCATCTGTCTTCCCCCCCCCTGTCACTCCCTCTCTCTCCTTCTCTCTCTCTCTGTCCCTCCATCTGTCTTCCCCCCCCCGTCACTCCCTCTCTCTCCGTCTCTCTCTCTCTATCCCTCCATCTGACCTTCCCTCCCTGTCACTCCATCTCTCTCCTTCTCTCTCTGTCTCTCACTTTGTCCCTCCATCTGTCTTTCCCTCTCTGTCTCTCCCTCTCACTCCTACTCTCTCTGTCTCTCACTGTGTCCCTCCATCTGTCTTTCACTCTCTGTCACTCCCTCTCTCTCCTTCCATCTCTCTCTCTCTCTCTCTGTCCCTCCATCTGTCTTCCCCCCCCCGTCACTCCCTCTCTCTCCGTCTCTCTCTCTCTATCCCTCCATCTGACCTTCCCTCCCTGTCACTCCCTCTCTCTCCTTCCATCTCTGTCTCTCTCTCTGTCCCTCCATCTGTCTTCCCTCCCCCCTGTCACTCCCTCTCTCTCCTTCTATCTCTGTCTCTGTCTCTCTGTCTGTCCCTCAGTCTGTCTTTCCCTCTCTGTCACTCCCTCACTCTCCTATCTCTGTCTCTCTCTCTCTATCCCTCCATCTTTCGTTCCCTCCCTGTCACTCCATCTCTCTCCTTCTCTCTCTGTCTCTCCCTTTGTCCCTCCATCTGGCTTTCCCTTCCTGACATTCCCTCTCACTCCTTCTCTCTCTGTCTCTCCCTCTCTCTCCTTCTATCACTGTCTCTCCCTCTCTGTCTTTCCATTTGTCTTTCCCTCCTTGTCACTCCCCCTCTCTCCTTCCATCTCTGCCCCTCTCTCTTTCTCTCTGTCTCTCCAACTGCCTTTCCCTCTCTGTCTCTCCCAATCTCTCCTTCTCTCTCTCTCTCTGTCTCTCTCTCTGTCTCCCTCTCTGTCCCTCCATCTGTCTTTCACTCTCTGTCACTCCCTCTCTCTCCTTCCAAATCTGTCTCTGTCTCTCTGTCTGTCCCTCCATCTGCCTTTCCCTCTCTGTCACTCCCTCACTCTCCTATCTCTGTCTCTCTCTCTCTATCCCTCCATCTGTCCTTCCCTCCCTGTCACTCCATCTCTCTCCTTCTCTCTGACTCTCACTCTGTCCTTCCATCTGTCTTCCCCACTCTGACACACCCTCTCTCTCCTTCTCTCTCTGTCTCTGCCACTCTCTCTTTCTCTCTCTCTGTCCCTCCATCGGTCTTTCCCTCTCTGTCACTCCCTCTCTCCTTCTCTCTGTCTCTCCCTCTCTCTCTCTCTGTCCCTCCATCTGTCTTCCCCCCGCCCCGTCACTCCTTCTCTCTCCGTCTCTCTCTCTATCCCTCCATCTGACATTCCCTCCCTGTCACTCCATCTCTCTCCTTCTCTTTCCGTCTCTCACTTTGTCCCTCCATCTGTCTTTCCCTCTCTGTCTCTCCCTCTCACTCCTTCTACCTCTGTCACTCACTGTGTCCCTCCATCTGTCTTTCCCTCTCTGTCTCTCCCTCTCTCTCCTTCTATCTCTGTCTGTCCATCTGTCTTTCCCTCTCTGTCTCTCCGTCTCTCTCCTTCTCTCTGTCTCTCTCACTGTCCCTCCATCTGTCTTTCCCTCTCTTGCACTCCCTCTCTCTCCTTCTCTCTCTCTCTGTCTCTCTCTCTGTCCCTTCATCTGTCTTTCCCTCTCTGTCACTCCTCCTCTCACCTTCTATCTCTGTCTCTCTCTCTCTATCCCTCCATCTTTCGTTCCCTCCCAGTCACTCCATCTGTCTCCTTCTCTCTCTGTCTCTCACTTTGTCCCTCCATCTGTCTTTCCCTTCCTGACACTCCCTCTCACTCCTTCTCTCTCTGTCTCTGCCACTCTCTCTGTCTCCCTCTCTGTCCCTCCATCTGTCTTTCCCTCTCTGTCTCTCCGTCTCACTCCTTCTATCTCTGTCACTCCCGCTCTCTCTCTGTCTCTCTCTGTCCCTCCATCTGTCTTTCCTTCTCTGTCTCTCCCTCTCTCTACTTCTATCTCTGTCCCTCCATCTGTCTTTCACTCTCTGTCACTCCCTCTCTCTCCATCTTTCTCTGTCTCTCTCTCTTTCCCTCCATCTGTCTTTCCGCCCCTGTCACTCCCTCACTCTCCTATCTCTGTCTCTCTCTCTCTATCCCTCCATCTGTCCTACCCTCCCTGTAACTGCATCTCTCTCCCTGTCTCTCTCTCTCTGTCCCTCCATCTGTCTTTCCCTCCCTCCCTGACACTCCCTCTCACTCCTTCTCTCTCTGTCTCTCTCTCTGCTATCACTGACACCAGGAGAGCGACAGAGGGAGGGAGGGTTAGATATGACGGCATAGAGAGGGCTGTAGTGAGGGACAAATGTGGAGAGAGAGAGATTGTTGAGGTGGATGAAGAGGATAATGTAAGATATATTAATTTGATGAAATCCTTCACTGCTGTGTACACAAACATATTTGAGATAGGTATGGAGAGAAAAAAAACATCGGGAGAGGGAGGAATGCAGATGAAGTTGGGGCCCAGACGGACACTTTTGATGATCCAGAAGGAATAGCCTCCATTATAAATATTCAGTAAGCTATTCCACTGTGGTAGCCATCACAACCTCATGATATTGTTTGTGGAAATTTCATGCTGGCTTATTGGTCAATTTTTAAACCGGGGATTGATAGATTCTTGTTAACCAAATGTATTTGTGATTATGTGATTTGATGATTGTTTTCAAGATAATAAGGGAAACTGATGGGGTAGACAGAGAGTAACAATTCCCACTGGCTGCAGAGTCTAGAACATGGGGGCATAGTCTAAAAATATAAACCTCGTCTAAAAACCTTTCAGGAGTGAAATGAAGAAACACTTCAACACACCAGGTGTGGTATCAGTTTGGAACTCTCTTCCACAAACAGCAATTGATGCTGAGACACTTGTTAATTTTTAAATCTGAGTTTGATAGATTTTTGTTAACCAAAGGTATTAAGGGGCAAAGATAGGTACATGGAGTTAGATCACACATCAGCCATGAGCTCATTGAATGACAGAACAGGGTTGAGGGGCCAAATGGCCTCCTCCTCTTCCTCTGTCCTACGTCCAATATCCTGCGATCACGCTCTGTGTCTTGGTCTCTGTCTCCCTCTTTGTCTCTCTTTCTGTCTGTCTGTCTGTCTCTCTCTCTCTCCTCTCATCTGTGGAAATCCACACACATCAGTCAGCCATTTTAGGTTCATTTTCAGTGGCCATTTTATGTTCCCACAACACTGGGACATTTATCGCTGTCTATCCCAAACCATCTCTCTTTGTAGTCTATTTGTGTCCTCCTCACAGCTTATTGTCCCACCTAACCTAGTATCTCTCTCCTTTGCTCCGTCTCACTCACGCACTCTCCCCCCTCTCTCTCCCCCCCCATTTCTCTCTCTCTCCCCCACCCCCCCGCAATCTCTCTTTAAGTGTCCTGTTATCACATCCTTTATTATAGATTCGAGCAGTTTCCTATTGACTGATGTTAGACGAACAGGTCTTTAGTTCCCCATTTTCTCTTTCTTTCCTTTTGTAAATAGTGGAGTTACATTTGCGACCTTCTAATCTGCCTCTCTCACTCTGCCTCTCTCACACTGCCTCTGTCCCTCCCTATCTGTCGTTCCCACCCCCTCTCTCTCTCTATCTCTCCCTCTCTCTCTTTTTCTCTCTCTCGCTCGATCTCTACCTCTCTCTCTCTACCTCTGTCCACGTCTCAATTTGTGCCTCCCTCACACCATCTCTCCCTCTCTCTGTCTCTCTCTAGCTCTCTGTCTGCCTCTCTATGTCTGCCTCTCTGTGTCGTCTTCTCTCTCTGTGCCTCTCTCACTCTCTATCTGTCTCTCCCCCAGCACTCTCTCTCTGTCTCTCCCTCTCTCTCTTTCTCAACCTCTGTCCATGTCTCAATTTGTGCCTCCCTCACACCATCGCTCCCTCTCTCTCTGTCTCTCTCTAGCTCTCTGTCTGCCTCTCTCTCCCTCTCTCTGCCTCCCTCTCTCTGCCTCCCTCTCTCTGCCTCTCTCTCTCTGCCTCTCTCTCTCCGTCTCTCCCTCTCTCTCTTTCGCTGCCTCTGTCCACGTCTCAGTTTGTGTCTCCCCCACACCATCTCTCCCTCCCTCTCTCTCTGTCTCTCTCTGCCTCTCTCTCTCTGCCTCTCTCTCTCTGCATCTCTCTCTCTCTCTGCCTCTCTCTCTCTCTGCCTCGCTCTCTCTGACTCTCCCTCTCTATCTCTCCCTCTCTCTCTTTCACTGCCTCTGTCCACGTCTCAGTTTGTGTCTCCCCCACACCATCTCTCCCTCCCTCCCTCCCTCTCTCCCTCCCTCTCTCCCTCCCTCTCTCCCTCCCTCTCTGTCTCTGTCTCAGAGTTACAGCTCAGATGATTAACCTCTTTATCCATGTGTTATGAACACGGGACTTTGTCTCTCTCCCATTTTCTAGGATGTTGCCAGGACTGGAGAATTGTAGCTATGAGGATAGGCAGGGGTTGCTGTCCTTGGAACAGAGAAGGCCCTCTCCAACTATCTCTGTCTCTGCCACTCTCTCTGTCTTTCTCTCTGTCCCTTCATCTGTCTTTCCCTCTCTGTCACTCCTCCTCTCTCCTTCGATCTCTGTCTCGCTCTCTCTGTCCCTCCATCTTTCCTTCCCTCCCTGTCACTACATCTCTCTCCTTCTCTCTCTGTCTCTCACTTTGTCCCTCCATCTGGCTTTCCCTTCCTAACACTCCCTCTCTCTCCTTCTCTCTCTGTCTCTGCCACTCTCTCTGTCTCTCTCTCTCTGTCCCTCCATCTGTCTTTCCCTCTCTGTCTCTCCGTCTCACTCCTTCTATCTCTGTCACTCCCGCTCTCTCTCTGTCTCTCTCTCTGTCCCTCCATCTGTCTTTCCTTCTCTGTCTCTCCCTCTCTCTCCTTCTCTCTCTGCCTCTCCATCTGCCTTTCCCTCTCTGTCTCTCCCTCTCTCTCCTTCTCTCTCTGTCTCTCTCTCTGTCTCTCTCTCTCTGTCCCTCCATCTGTCTTTCGCTCTCTGTCTCTCCCTCTCTCTCCTTCTCTCTCTGCCTCTCTCTCTGTCTCTCTCTCTGTCCCTCCATCTGTCCTTCCCTCCCTGTAACTCCATCTCTCTCCCTGTCTCTCTCTGTCTGTCCCTCCATCTGTCTTTCCCTTTCTTTCTCTCCACACTCTCCTTCTATCTCTGTCTCTCTCGCTCTCTGTCTTTCCATCAGTCTTTCCCTTCCTGTCACTCCCTCTCTCTCCTTCCATCGATGCCTCTCTCACTCTCTGTCTCTCCAACTGCCTTTCCCTCTCTGTCGCTCCCATTCTCTCCTTCTCTCTCTGTCTCTGCCTCTCTTTATCCCTCCATCTGTCTTCCCCTCTCTGCCACACCCTCTCTCGCCTTCTCTCTCTGTCTCTGCCACTCTCTCTGTCTCTCTCTCTGTCCCTCCATCGGTCTTTCCCTCTCTGTCACTCCCTCTCTCCTTCTCTCTTTCTCTCCCTCTCTCTCCTTCTCTCTCTCTCTATCCCTCCATCTGACCTTCCCTCCCTGTCACTCCATCTCTCTCCTTCTCTCTCCATCTCTCATTTTGTCCCTCCATCTGGCTTTCCCTCTCTGTCGCTGCCTCTCCTTCCTTCTATCTCTGTCTGCAAATCTGTCTTTCCCTCTCTGACACTCCCTCTCTCTCCATCTCTCTCTGTCTCTGCCACTCTTTCTGTCTCACTCTCTGTACCTCCATCGGTCTTTCCCTCTCTGTCACTCCCTCTCTCCTTCTCTCTGTCTCTCCCTCTCTCTCCTTCTCTCTCTCTCTGTCCCTCCATCTGTCTTCCCACACCCGTCACTCCCTCTCTCTCTGTCTCTCTCTCTCTCTATCCCTCCATCTGACCTGCCCTCCCTGTCACTCCATCTCTCTCTGTCTCGCACTGTGTCCCTCCATCTGTCTTTCCCTCTCTGTCTCTCCCTCTCTCTCCTTCTATCTCTGTCTGTCCATCTGTCTTTCCCTCTCTGTCTCTCCATCTCTCCTTCTCTCTGTCTCTGCCTCTCTCTCTGTCTCTCTCTCTGTCCCTCCATCTGTCTTTCCCTCTCTTGCAGTCCCTCTCTCTCCTTCTATCTCTGTCTCTCACTTTGTCCCTTCTTCTGTCTTTCCCTCTCTGTCACCCTCTCTCTCCTTCTCTCTCTCTCTCTCTCCCTCCATCTGTCTTTCCCTCCCTGTCAATCCCTCTCTCTCCTTCCATCTCTATCTCGTCCTCTCTCTCTGTCTCTCTCTCTGTCCCTCCATCTGTCTTTCCCTCCCTGTCACTCTATCTCTCTCCTTCTCTCTCTGTCTCTCACTCTGTCCCTCCATTTGTCTTTTCCTCCCTGTCATTGCCTCTCTCTCCTTCTCTCTCTCTCTGTCCCTCGATCTGTCTTTCCCTCCCTACCTGACACTCCCTCTCACTCCTTCTCTCTCTGTCTCTCTCTCTGCTCTCACTGAAATTCGGAGAGCGACAGAGGGAGGGAGGGTTAGATATGACGGCATAGAGAGGGCTGTAGTGAGGGACAAATGTGGAGAGAGAGAGATTGTTGAGGTGGATGAAGAGGATAATGTAAGATATATTAATTTGATGAAATCCTTCACTGCTGTGTACACAAACATATAAGAGATAGGTATGGAGAGAAAACAAACATCGGGAGAGGGAGGAATGCAGATGAAGTTGGGTCCAGGCAGACACTTTTGATGATCCAGAAAGAATAGCCTCCATTTTAAATATTCTGTTAGCTATTCCACTGTGGTAGCCATCACACCCTCGTGACATTGTTTGTGGAAATTTCATGCTGGCTTATTGGTTAATTTTTAAACCTGTGATTGATAGATTCTTGTTAACCAAATGTATTAAGAGATAAGGGACAAAGGTGGGATATATGGTGTTAGTTAGATCACAGATCAGCCATGATCTCATTGAATGCCAGGACGGAGGTGTGGGGTTAAATTGCATCCTCCTCTTCCAATATCCCCTGTTAAATATCCTTCTTTCTCTGTCAGTCACCCTGTCTGTCTGTGTCTCCCTCTATTTCTCTCTTTCTGTCTCTCTCTCTGTCTGTTTCGGACAGTGTAGAGTGAGATTCACTCTGTATCCACCCCATGATGTTCCTGTCCTGGGACTGTTGGATGGGACAGTGTAGAAGGAGCATTACTCTGTATCTAATCCATGCTGTCCCTGTCTGGGGAATGTTGTTGGGAGAGTGGAAACAGAGAGGTCTGGGACCAGGGTCCTCATGGGGAGGACTTAATGGTGCCTCCTAATTGACCAGTTAGCAATATTGGTGCTCCAGGGATGAAAGGGACATTGGCTGAGTGGATACGACATTGGCTGAGAGAGTGGACAATGGTTGTTTCAGACTGGAGGGAGGTATACAGTGGAGGTTTATATTAGGACCACTGATCTTTTTGATATATACTAATGACTTGGACTTGTGTTTACAGGGCATAACTTCAATGTTTGCCAATGTTTGTGTCATCTGCAATGTAATAAACAGGGAAGGGACTAGTAGCAGACTTCAGGAGGAGAGAGGCAGTCTGGTGAAATGGAACGCACAAGAACAAATTAATTAGGAGCAGGAGTAGGCCATTCGGCCCCTCGAGCCTGCTCTGCCATTCAATGGCTGATCTGATTGTGAACTCAACTCCACTTTCCTGTCTGTGTCCCATAACACTTGACTCCCTAATTGATCAAAAATCTATCGAACTCAGCCTTGAATATATTCAATGATCCAGCCTCCACTGCTCTCTGGGGAAGAGAATTCCACAGACTAACCACCCTCTGAGAGAAAAACATTTCTCCTCATCTCAGTCTTAAATGGGAGAGCCCTCATTTTAAACTGTGTCCCCTCGTTCTGGACTCCCCGACAAGGGGAAACATCCTCTCAGCATCCACCCTGTCCAGTCCCCTCGGGACCTGAGATGTTTCACTCAGATCACCTCTCATTCTTCTAAACTCCAGTGGGTATAGACCCAACCTGTTCAACCTTTCCTCATAAGATAACCCCTTCATCCCAGGAATCAGCCCAGTGAACCTTCTCTGAACTACTTCGAATGCAATTATATAATTTCTTCAGTAGGGAGACCAAAAGTGTCCACAATCCTGCAGACGTCGTCTAACTTATGCCCTGTACAGCTGGAACAACACTTCCCTACTTTGATATTCTATTCACCTTGCAATAAACAACAACATTCCATTTGCCTTCCTAATCACTCGCTGTAGCTACACGGTAACATTTTGTGATTCATGTACCAGGACACCCAGATCCCTCTGTACCGTACAGTTCTGCAGTCTCTCTCCATTTCAATAATATACTGATTTTTATTCTTCCTGCTAAAGTGGACAAGCTCACATTTTCCCACATTGTACTCCATCTGCCAATTTTTTGCTCACTCACTTAAACTATGGAAATCTCTTTGTAGACACTTTATGTCCTCTTGACAGCTTACTATCTAACCTATCATTGGACAGACACAGGGCAGGTTAACTTCAATGCTGAGAAATGTAAAATGATGCATTTTGGAAGGAAGGCTGAGGAGAAGCGATATAAACTAAATGGTACAATGTTAAAATGGGTGCAGGGGCAGAGAGATCTGGGATTTCATTTGTGTCACTTTTTACACCTAAAAGATTCAATTTGGGGCTTGCCATCTTGTCAGTTGAATTTAGCTTCATCCTGAAAAGTGTTAGCAAACGTGTTGGGAAATGTGTCAAAAGCTGTTTCCATTCAGACATTCCTGCATTGTGGAAGTGTGAGCTATCTTTGCAGAGACAGGAAATAGAGTTGTTTGAATGGACCTGCAGGTTTTAGTTGATGCAATAAGGTGAGAATTTGAATTGTGTCCCTTCCAGATACACAGAATTGAAGGTATTTACAGAACACCACATGAAGTAGTTTACCAATGTCTGACAAACTTCAAAGACTTCAAACACATGGAAGAAGAGGAGAAGGGAACAATATACAAAACCTCAGTCATTCAGACAACAGCAGGAGGAAAATGAAAAACAACCATTTACCACAACTCCCTGTTTTCTGTCCTTTCGCCAATTTTTGATCCAAGCTGACACTGGCCCTCCTATCCCATGAGCCTCAGTTTTGTTAACCAGAATTTTATGTGCCACTTTGTCAAACGCTTTCTTCAAATCCATCTAAAATCCATTGCATTCCCTTCATCAACCTTCTCTGTTACTTCATCAAATTCTTGCTGGCTTTCCCTAATGAACTCAAACCTCTCCAAGTGCCTGTTGATTTTTTTCTCTTTCAATGATTTCTCCAATTCTCCTTTTGAAAGCTACTATTGAATCTGTCTCCACCACTATCAGACATTGCATTTCAAATCTGAAGCACTTGTGTGGAAAAAAAATCCTTTTCCTCATGTCACCAATGTTTGTTTTTGCCGATCACCTTCAATCTGTGCTCTCTGGTTATCAATCCTTCAGCCATTGGAAACACTTTCTCTTTATTTCCTCCATCTAAAGCTTCCATGATTTTATACACCAGGATCAAATCTCCTTTTAATCTTCTCTGCTCTAAGGAGAACAAGCCCAGTTTCTCCAGTCTATCAGTGTAACTGTAATAATCTCATCCAGGAACCGTTCCAGTAAATCTCTTCTGTACATTCACCAAAGCCTCCATGTCTTTCCTAAAGTGTGGTTCCAGAATTGGACACAATACTGCAGCTGAGGACAAACTATTATTTTATAAATGTTTAGCATCACTTCCTGACTTTTACACTCTATACCTGTTTATAAAGCTCAGGATCCCATCGGCTTTATTAACCCATCAACAAAGGGGGAAATTCTACCAGAACAATTGATCAGTTCCCTTAGACATGAATCCGTGAGTCGTTCCGAGGCTGGTGGGAGGGTTTAGAGAGAACCTCAAACTGCTCATTTTTTGAAGCAGAAAACCATCAATGCATTGGCAGGGATATTAATAAAGCCCTTCGGAAGACAGGAGGAGGCCATTCGTCCCCTCGAGACTGTCCTGCCCATTCATTCAGGTCATGGCTGATTTGCTCCTTATCCACATTGAGCTGTCTTGGCTCCGAAAACATTAATACCCTTTCCGAACAAATCTCTACCGGCAATCAGGAATTAATGTCACTGCCTGTTAATACTGGGGAATTCCTTCCCTAAACCTCTCCGTCTCTCTATCTCTCATTCCTGCTTAAAGACGTTCCTTAAAACTAACCTCTTTGACCAAACATTTGGTCATCACACTTAATCGCAACTTCTGTGGGTTTGGTGTCAGATTTTGTTTTAGAATGCACCCTGTGCAACGTCTTTGGGACTTTTTATTCCTCACCTTCTCCTTCACTCCGTCTCTCTCTCTCTCTCTCTCTCTCCCCCTTCCCCCCCCCCATCTCCCCCTCTCGCTCTCTCTTCATCCCCCCACCCCCTCTCTCTTTTTCTCCCCCTCACCCCCTCTTTCCCTCTCTCTCTCTTTATACCCCCTGCCCCTCTCTCTCTCTCTCTCTTTCTTCCCCTCACCCCCTGTCTCTCTCTCTATCTCTTTGAAAAATTCAGCGATGGGATAATGCTTTGAATGCCAAGGGGAGGTGGTTGGATTCTCTCTTGTTGCAGATGGTCATTGCCTGGCACTTGTGTGACGTGAATGTTACTTGTCACTGGTCGGTCCAAACCTGAATGTTGTCCGGGTCTCGGTGCATGTGGCTCTGGATTGCTTCATTATCTGAGGCAAAATACTGTGGATGCTGGAAATCTGGAAAGCATCGAGCTGAATCACTAACTCTGTTTCTCTCTCCACAGATGCTGCTTGACCTGCTCAGTATTTAAAGCACTTTCTGCTGGGATCTCAGTTGAAGATGGCTGGGCTGAGGACACTACCCTGATAAACTCCTGCAGTGATGTCCTGGGACTGAGATGATTGACCTCCAACAACCAAAACCATCTTCCTTTGTGCTCGGTATGATTCCAACCAGTGGAGAGATTTCCCCCGATTCCCACTGACTTCAGTTTTACTCGGGCTCCTCGATGTCACACTCGGTCAAACGCTGCCTTGATGTTAAGGTCAGTCTCTCTTCCCAGTAGCAGACAGGAGTGAATCGTTCCCTTTGACCCGTTGTACACTGAACAAGCTGTGTTTCTTCACAGCCTGATACAGGACTGTACATGGCCGATTAATGTAGCCCATCAAACACTCCCAGAGCAGGTTCAGCTTAACAAAGGAACAGAGTACAGTTCCTTCAACATTCTCTCTCTGTCTCTCCCTCCTGCTATCTCTGACATTAGGAGAGAGACAGAGGGAGAGAGGGTTAGATATGAAGGCAGAGAGAGGGCTGCAGAGAGGGACAAAATTGGAGAGAGAGAGATTGTTGAGGTGGATGAAAAGGATAATGTAAGATATATCAATTTGATGTAATCCTTCACTGCTGTGTACACAAACATATAAGAGTTAGATATGGAGAGAAAAAAACATCGGGAGATGGGGAAATGTAGTTGAAGTTGGGGCCCAGGCAGATACGTTTGATGATCCAGAAGGAACAGTCTCCATTTTAAACATCCAGCAAGCTATTCCACTGTGGGAGCCATCACACCCTCATGATATTTGTTGCGCAAATTTCTTGTTGGCATATTGGTTACTTTTTAAATCTGTGATTGATAGATTCTTGTTCACCAAAGGTATTAAGAGATAAAGGGCAAAGGCAGGATATATGGTGTAAGTTACATCACAGATCAGCCAAGATCACATTGGATGCCGGAACAGAGGTGTGGGGTTGAATTGCATCTTCCTCTTCCAATATCCCCTGTGAAGTATCCTTCTTTCTCTTTTAGTCACCCTGTCAGTCTATGTCTCTCTGTTTCTCTCTTTCTGTCTCTCTCTCTGTCTCTATCGGACAGTGCAGAGTGAGATTCACTCTGTATCCACCCCATGATGTTCCTGCCCTGGGAGTGTGTGATGGGACAGTACAGAGGGAAATTTACTCTGTGTCAAACCCAACCTTGTGCTTGGCTTGGGAATATTTAATGGGACAGTGTAGCTGGAGATTTACTCTGTATCCCTGGAATTTTGAAGGCTCAGGTGTGATTTGATGATTGTTTTCAAGACACTACCCTGAGGAACTCCTGCAGTGATGTCCTGGGACTGAGATGATTGACCTCCAACAACCACAACCATCTTCCTTTGTGCTCGGTATGAGTCCAACCAGCGGATTCCCACTGACTTCAGTTTTACTCGGGCTCCTCGATGTCACACTCGGTCAAACGCTGCCTTGATGTTCAGGTCAGTCTTTCTTCACAGCCTGATACAGGACTGTACACGGCCGATTAATGTAGCCCATCAAACACTCCCAGAGCAGGTTCAGCACAGCTTAGGAACAGAGTACAGTTCCTTCAACTTTCTTTCTCTGTCTTCCTCTCTCTGTCTCTCCCTCCTGCGATCTCTGACACGAGGAGAGAGACAGAGGGAGAGAGGGTTAGATATACAGACAGAGAGCATGTTGTGAAGTTGGAGAGAGCGAGATTGTTGAGGTGGATGAAAAGGATAATGTAAGAGAAATTAATTTGATGTAATCCTTCACTGCTGTGTGCACAAACATTTCAGAGCTAGGTATGGAGACAGATACATTGGGAGAGATCTCTGTCTCTCTCTCTGTCTCTCCATTTGTCTTTCCCTCTCTGTCTCTCCCACTCTCTCCATCTCTCTCTGTCTCTCTCTCTGTCTCTCCATCTGTCTTTCCCTCTCTGTCTCGCCAACTCTCTCCTTCTCTCTCTGTCTGTCTCTCCATCTGTCTTTCCCTCTCTGTCTCTCCCTCTCTCTCCTTCTCTTTCTGTCTCTGCCTCTCTCTCTGTCTCTATCTCTGTTCATCCATCTGTCTTTCCCTCTCTGTCTCTCCCTCTCCTTCTATCTCTGTCTCTCTCTCTGTCCCTCCATCCCTCACACACCCCTTCTATCTCACAAACCCCCTCTATCTCACTCTCCCCCTCTATCTCACACTCCCCCTCTATCTCACACTCCCCCTCTATCTGCCTCTCCCCCTCTATCTCACACTCCCCCTCTATCTCACACTCCCCCTCTATCACATACACCCCCTCTATCTCACACTCCCTCTCTATCTCACACTCCCTCTCTATCTCACACTCGCCCTCTATCTCACACTCCTCCTCTATCTCACTCTCCCCCTCTATCTCACTCTCCCTCTCTCTCTGCCTCTGTCTCTCTGCCTCTCCCTGTCTCTATCTCTCTCTCTGTGTCTCAGTTTCCCCAATCTCTCACCATAGGACAGTCCCGTCATCCCGGGAACAAGTCTGGTGAACCTTCATTGCACTCCCTCTCTGGCAATAATATCCTTCCTAAGGTAAGGGGACCAAAACTGCACACAGTACTCCAGGTGTGGTCTAACCAAGGTTCTATGTGATTGAAGCAAGACTTCACTACTCCTGTCCTCAAATCCTCTTGTGATAAAGACTAACATCCCATTCGCCTTCTGAATTGCATTCTTCACCTGCATGTTAGTTTTCAGTGACTTATTGACGGGGACACCCAGGTCGCTTTGTACATCTACACTTTCTAATCTCTTACCATTTAATAAATACTCAATTCCACCATCCCGGGTGTGATCAGATACTCTGTCCCTTCGTAAACCATTTCCTGTCCCTCCAACAGCTTGTGCCACTGCCCTATTTATCGGTGTGTTTTCCCCTTCTGATGATGTTGAATTTGTTCGTGGCTTTTCTCCGACTGAAGTTGTTGTATTTGTTCGGTTTTTTTAGTCTTCGGGAAGCTGTTCGTTTCCTGTTGAAATTGTTGCATTTGTTGGTGTTTTTTTCTCCTGTTGAGGTTGTTGTTGCATTTGTTGGTGGTTTTTTCTCGTGTTGAAGTTGTTGTTGCATTTGTTGGTGTTTTTTCTCATGTTGAGGTTGTTGTTGTATTTGTTGGTGTTTTTCCTCCTGTTGAGGTTGTTGTTGCATTTGTCGGTGGTTTTTTCTCATGTTGAGGTTGTTGTTGCATTTGTTAGTGTTTTTTTCTCATGTTGAAGTTGTTGTTGCATTTGTTGGTGTTTTTCCTCCTGTTGAGGTTGTTGCGGAATTGATTTGAAAAACACGTTTGCTAACACTTTTCGGGATGAGAAGCTACATTCAACTGAACCCCAGGACCCGTTTCTCTGTCACGTTTAAAGCACTAACCTTGCATTAGTGAGGAGTCAGTCTCTGAAATAAATGTCCCAGTGCTGCTGTAACATAAAATGGCCACCGTGAACAAACCTAAAATGGCTGACTGATGTTCTGAGAGAGGAGGGAACGAGAGACAGACAGACAGACAGAAAGAAAGACAATCTGTAACCTCATGGCCCGGCATATCCCCCACTCTACCATTACCATCAAGCCAGGAGACCAACCCCGGGTCAGTGAAGTGTGCAGGAGGGCATGCCAGGAGCAGCACCAGGCATACCTCAAAATGAGGTGTCAACCTGGTGAAGCTACAACCCAGGACTATCTGCGTGCCAAACTGCGTAAGCAGCATGCGATAGACAGAGCCAAGCGATCCCATAACCAACGGATCAGATCTAAGCTCTGCAATCCTGCCACATCCAGAGAAAAGGAGTGATCAGCATGAAGAGACTGCTGGAGATTTATGTTCCTGGTAATCTCTCCATCTCTATCTCTCCTTCCTCTGTCTTTTACTCTCTCAACCCCTGTCTCACCTCTCTGTTCCTCTTTATCCATGTGTTACAAACACTGGACTTTGTCTTTCTCCCATCTTCACTCTTCATCTCTACTTCTCCATCTGTTACCCTCTGAATCACAGTCTCTCCCTCTCCGTTACCCTCTGAATCACAGTCTCTCCCTCTCTGTTACCCTCTGAATCCCAGACTCTCCCTGTCTGTTACTCTCTGAATCACAGTCTCTCCCTCTCTGTTACCCTCTGAATCCCAGTCTCTCCCTCTCTGTTACCTTCTGAATCCCAGTCTCTCCCTCTCTGTTAGCCTCTGAATCCCAGTCTCTCCCTCTCTGTTAGCCTCTGAATCCCAGTCTCTCCCTCTCTGTTAGCCTCTGAATCCCAGTCTCTCCCTCTCTGTTAGCCTCTGAATCCCAGTCTCTCCCTCTCCGTTACCCTCTGAATCACAGTCTCTCCCTCTCTGTTACCCTCTGAATCCCAGACTCTCCCTGTCTGTTACTCTCTGAATCACAGTCTCTCCCTCTCTGTTACCCTCTGAATCCCAGTCTCTCCCTCTCTGTTACCTTCTGAATCCCAGTCTCTCCCTCTCTGTTAGCCTCTGAATCCCAGTCTCTCCCTCTCTGTTAGCCTCTGAATCCCAGTCTCTCCCTCTCTGTTAGCCTCTGAATCCCAGTCTCTCCCTCTCTGTTAGCCTCTGAATCCCAGTCTCTCCCTCTTCATTACCCTCTGAATCACAGTCTCTCCCTCTCCATTACCCTCTGAATCCCAGTCTCTCCCTCTCTGTTACCTTCTGAATCCCAGTCTCTCCCTCTCTGTTACCTTCTGAATCCCAGTCTCTCCCTCTCTGTTAGCCTCTGAATCCCAGTCTCTCCCTCTCCGTTATCCTCTGAATCCCAGTCTCTTCATCTCTGATACCCTCTGAATCCCAGTCTCTCCCTCTCTGTTACCCTCTGAATCCCAGTCTCTCCCTCTCCGTTACCCTCTGAATCACAGACTCTCCCTGTCCGTTACCCTCTGAATCCCAGTCTCTCCCTCTCTGTTACCCTCTGAATCCAAGTCTCTCCCTCTCTGTTACCCTCTGAATCCCGGTCTCTCCCTCTCTGTTACCCTCTGAATCCCGGTCTCTCCCTCTCTGTTACCCTCTGAATCCAAGTCTCTCCCTCTCTGTTACCCTCTGAATCCCAGTCTCTCCCTCTCTGTCTCTCTCTCCCTCCCTCTCTGTTTCTTTCTCTCTCGCTGTCTCTCTCTGTCTCTCAGTGTCTCTCCCTCTCTCTCTCTGCCTCTGTCCATGCCTCTGTCTCTCTCACACCATCTCGCCCTCCCTCTCTCTGTCTCTCCCTCTCTCTGCCTCTCCATCTCTCTCTCTCTCTCTCTCCTTCTTTTACTTTGTCTCTCCCTATCTTTCTTTCTCACCCTCTGTCCATGACTCTGTTTACATCTCTCTCTCTCTCTCTCTCTCTGTCTCTTTCCATGACTCCATTTGTGCCTCCCTTAGACCATCTCTCCCACTCACTCTGTCTCTCCCTCTCTCTCTCTGTATCTCCCTCTCTGTCTCTCCCTCTCCCTCTCTGTTTCTCCCTCTCCCTCTCTGTCTCTCCCTCTCCCTCTCTGTATCTGCTTTCTCTCTCTGTCTCTCCCTTTCTCTGCCTCCATCTCTCTCTCTCTCTCCTTCTTTTACTTTGTCTCTCCCTATCTCTCTTTCTCACCCTCTGTCCATGACTCTGTTTACATCTCTCTCATTCTCTGTCTCTGCCTATCTCTCTCTCTCTCTCTTTCCATGACTCCATTTGTGCCTCCCTTACACCATCTCTCCCACTCTCTCTGTCTCTCTGTCTCTCTCTCTCTCTGTATCTCGCTCTCTCTGTCTCTCTCTCTTTCCCTTCACCTGTCTTTCCCTCTCTGTCTCTCCTCCTCTCTCCTTCTAACTCTCACTCTCTCTCTCTCTGTCTCTCTCTCTCTGTATCTCGCTCTCTCTGTCTCTCTCTCTGTCCCTTCATCTGTCTTTCCCTCTCTGTCACTCCTCCTCTCTCCTTCTCTCTCTGTCTCTCACTTTGTCTCTCCATCTGTCTTTCCCTCTCTGTCACTCCTCCTCTCTCCTTCTCTCTCTGTCTCTCACTTTGTCTCTCCATCTGTCTTTCCCTCTCTGTCTCTCCTCCTCTCTCCTATCTCTGTCTCTCTCTCACTATCCCTCCATCTTTCCTTCCCTCCCTGTCACTCCATCTCTCTACTCTCTCTCTGTCTCTCACTTTGTCCCTCCATCGGGCATTCCCTTCCTGACACTCCCTCTCTCTCCCTCTCTCTCTCTGTCTCTGCCACTCTCTCTGTCTCCAGCTCTGTCCCTCCATCTGTCTTTCCCTCTCTGTCTCTCCGTCTCACTCCTTCTATCTCTCTCACTCTCGCTCTCTGTCTGTCTCTCTCTCTGTCCCTCCATCTGTCTTTCCTTCTCTGTCTCTCCCTCTCTCTCCTTCTATCTCTGTCTCTCCATCTGTCTTTCCTTCCTTGTCTGTCCCTCTCTCTCCTTCTCTCTCTGCCTCTCTCTCTGTCTCTCTCTCTGTCCCTCCATCTGTCTTTCACTGTCTGTCACTCCCTCTCTCTCCTTCTATCTCTGTCTCTGTCTCTCTGTCTGTCCCTGTCTGTCTTTCCCTCTCTGTCACTACCTCACTCTCCTATCTCTGTCTCTCTCTCTCCATCGCTCCATCTGTCTTTCCCTCTCTGTCTCTCCACACTCTCCTTCTATCTCTGTCTCTCTCGCTCTCTGTCTTTCCATCTGTCTTTCCCTCCCTGTCACTCCCTCTCTCTCCTTCCATCGCTGCCTCTCTCTCTGTCTCTCCAACTGCCTTACCCTCTCTGTCTCTCCCACTCATCCTTCTCTCTCTGTCTCTGCCTCTCTCTATCCCTCCATCTGTCCTTCCCTCCCTGTCATTCCATATCTCTCCTTCTCTCTGTTTCTCACTCTGTCCCTCCATCGGTCTTTCCCTCTCTGTCACTCCCTCTCTCCTTCCCTCTGTCTCTCCCTCTCTCTCCTTCTCTCTCACTCTGTCCCTCCATCTGTCTTCCCCCCCCCCCCCTCACTCCCTCTCGCTCCTTCTATCTCTGTCTCTGCCACTCTCTCTGTCCCGCCATCTGTCTTTCCCTCTCTGTCACTCCCTCTCTCTCCAACTATCTCTGTCTCTGCCACTCTGTCTGTCTGTCTCTCTGTCCCTCCATCTGTCTTTCCTTCTCTGTCTCTCCCACTCTCTCCTTCTATCTCTGTCACTCCCGCTCTCTGTCTGTCTCTCTCTCTGTCCCTCCATCTGTCTTTCCTTCTCTGTCTCTCCCTTTCTCTCCTTCTATCTCTGTCTCTCCATCTGTCTTTCCCTCTCTGTCTCTCCATCTCTCTCCTTTCATCTCTGTCTCTCTCTCTGTCTCTCTCTCTGTCCCTCCATCTCTCTCCTTTCATCTCTGTCTCTCTCTGTGTCCCTCCATCTGTCTTTCCCCCCCGTCACTCCCTCTCTCTCCTTCTATCACTGTCTCTGTCTCTCTGTCTGTCCCTCTGACTGTCTTTCCCTCTCCGACACTCCCTCACTCTCCTATCTCTGTCTCTCTCTCACAATCCCTCCATCTGTCCTTCCCCCCATGTCACTCCCTCTCTCTCCGTCTATCTCAGTTTCTGCCTCTTCCTCTCTCTCTCTCTCTCTCTCTCTCTCTCTGTCCCTCCATCTGTCTTTCCCTTTCTGTCACTCCCTCTCTCTCCTTCTATCTCTGTCTCTCTCTCTCTATCCCTCCATCTGTCCTTCCCTCCCTGTCACGCCATCTCTCTCCTTCGCTCACTCTCCCTCACTTTGTCCCTCCATCAGTCTTTCCCTCTCTGTTGCTCCCTCGCTCTCCTTCTATCTCTGTCTCTCTCTCTGTTCCACCATTTGTCTTTCCCTCTCTGTCACTCCCACTCTCCTTCTCTCTGTCTCTCCCTCTCCCTCCTTCACTTTCTCGCCGTCCCTCCATCTGTCTTTCCCATCATGTCACTCCCTCTCGCTCCTTCTATCTCAGTCTCTCTCTCAATCCCTCCATCTGTCTTTCCTTGCTGTCACTCCCTCTCTCTCCTTCTATCTCTGACCCTCTCTCTCTCTGTCCATCTGTCCTTCCCTCTCTGTCTCTCACTTTGTCCCTCCATCTGTCTTTCCCTCTCTGTTGCTCCCTCTCTCTCCTTCTATCTCTGTCTCTCTGTCTGTTCCACCATTTGTCTTTCCCTCTCTGTCACTCCCACTCTCTTTCTCTCTGTCTCTCCCTGTCCCTCCTTCTCTCTCTCTCTATCCCTCCATCTGTCTTTCCCCCAATGTAACTCCCTCTCTCTCCTTCTATCTCTGTCTCTGCCTCTTCCTCTGTCTCTCTCTCTCGCTGTCCCTCCATCTGTCTTTCCCTTTCTGTCACTCCCTCTCTCTCCTTCTATCTCTGTCTCTCTCTCTCTATCCCTCCATCTGTCCTTCCCTCCCTGTCACTCCATCTCTCTCCTTCGCTCTCTCTCCCTCACTTTGTCCCTCCATCAGTCTTTCCCTCTCTGACACTCCCTCTCTCTCCTTCTATCTCTGTATCTCTCTCTGTCCCTCCATCTGTTTTTCCCTCTGTCAGCCCCATTCTCCTTCTCTGTCTCTCCCTCTCTCTCACTCTGTCCCTCCATCCGTCTTTCCCTCCCTGTCACTCCCTCGCTCTCCTGTCTCTATCTTTCTCCCTGTCTTTCCATCTGTATTTCCCTCCCTATCACTCCCTCTCACTCGTTCCATCTCTGCCTCTCTCCCTGTCCCTCCATCTGTCTTCCCACACCCCACCCATCACCCCATCTCTCTCCTTCTATCTCTGTCTCTATCTCTCTATCCCTCCATCTGTCTTTCCCTCCCTGACACTCCCTCTCACTCCTCTCTCTGTCTCTCTCTCTGTCTCTCCATCTGTCTTTCCCTCTCTGTCTGTCCCTTTCTCTCCTTCCATCTCTGCCTCTCTCTCTCTCTCTGCCCATCCATCTGTCTTTACCTCTCTGTCTCTCCCTCTCTCTCCTTCCATCTCTGTCTCTCTCTCTCTCTGTCCCTCCAACTGCCTTTCCCTCTCTGTCTCATCCACACTCTCCTTCTCTCTCTTTCTCTGCCTCTCCCTCTGTCTCTCTGTCTCTCTGTCTCTGTCCCTCTATCTGCCTTTCCCTCCCAGTCACTCCCTCTCTCTCCTTCTATCTCTTTCTCTCTCTCTGTCCCTCCATTTGTCTTTCCCTCTCTGTTGCTCCCTCTCTCTCCTTCTATCTCTGTCTCTCTCTCTGTTCCACCATTTGTCTTTCCCTCTCTGTCACTCCCACTCTCCTTCTCTCTATCTCTCCCTCTCCCTCCTTCACTTTCTCGCCGTCCCTCCATCTGTCTTTCCCCCCATGTCACTCCCTCTCGCTCCTTCTATCTCAGTCTCTCTCTCTGTCCCTCCATTTGTCTTTCCCTCTCTGTTGCTCCCTCTCTCTCCTTCTATCTCTGTCTCTCTCTCTCTTCCACCATTTGTCTTACCCTCTCTGTCAATCCCACTCTCCTTCTCTCTATCTCTCCCTCTCCCTCCTTCACTTTCTCACCGTCCCTCCATCTGTGTTTCCCCCCATGTCACTCCCTCTCTCTCCTTCTATCTCTGACCCTCTCTCTCTCCGTCCGTCTGTCCTTCCCTCCCTGTCTCTCCATCTCTCTCCTTTTATCTCTATCTCTCCATCTGTCTGTCCCTCTCTGTCTCTCCCTCTCTCTCCTTCTCTCTCTGTCTCTCACTTTGTCCCTCCGTCTGTCTTTCCCTCCCTGTCACTCCCTCTCTCTCCTTCTATCTCTGTCTTTCTCTCTGTCTCTCCATCTGTCTTTCCCTCCCCATCACTCCCTCTCTCTCCTTCCATCTCTGTCTCTCCATCTGTCTTTCCCTCCCTGTCACTCCCTCTCTCTCCTTCCATCTCTGCCTCTCTCTGTTTCTCTGTCTCTCCAACTGCCTTTCCCTCTCTGTTTCTCCCAATCTCTCCTTCTCTCTCTGTCTCTGCCTCTCTCTCTGTCTCTGTCTCTGTCCCTCCATCTGCCTTTCCCTCTCTGTCTCACCCTCTCTCTCCTGCTATCTCTGTCTCTCTCTCTCAATCCCTCCATCTGTCCATCTGTCCTTCCCTCCCTGACACTCCCTCTCTCTCCTTCTCTCTCTGTCCCTCCATCTGTCTTTCCCTCCCAGTCTCTCCCTCTCTCTCCTTCTATCACTGTCTCTCTCTCTCTGTCCCTCCATCTGTCTTTCCCTCTCTGTCTCTCCCTCTCTCTCCTTCAATCTCTGTCTCTCTCTCTCTCTATCTCTCCATCTCTCTTTCCCTCCCAGTCACTCCCTCTCACTCTTTCAATCTCTGTCTCTTCCTCTCTCTCCTTCTATCACTGTCTCTCTCACTGTCTTTCCATCTGTCCTTCCCTCCCTGTCACTCCCTCTCTCTCCTTCCATCTGTGCCTCTCTCTCTTTTTCTGTCTCTCCAACTGCCTTTCCCTCTCTGTCTCTCCCAATCTCTCCTTCTCTCTCTGCCTCTGCATCTCTCTCTGTCCCTCCATCTGTCTTTCCCTCTCTGACTCTCCCTCTCTCTCCTTCTATCTCTGTCTCTCTCTGTCAATCCCTCCATCTGTCCATCCGTCCTTCCCTGCCTGACACTCCCTCTCTCTCCTTCTCTCTCTGTCTCTCTCTCTGTCCCTCCATCTGTCTTTCCCTCCCTGTCACTCCCTCTGTCTCCTTCTATCTCTGTCTCTCTCTCTCTATCTCTCCATCTCTCTTTCCCTCCCAGTCACTCCCTCTCACTCTTTCTGTCTCTCCCTCTCTCTCCTTCTATCACTGTCTCTCTCACTGTCTTTCCATCTGTCCTTCCCTCCCTGACACTCCCTCTCTCTCCTTCTCTCTCTGTCTCTCTCTCTGTCCATCCATTTGTCTTTCCCTCCCTGTCTCTCCCTCTGTCTCCTTCCATCTCTGCACCTCTCTCTGTCTCTCCATCTGACTTTCCCTCTCTGTCTCTCCCTCTCTCTCCTTCTACCACTGTCTCCCTCTCTCTGTCTTTCCATCTGTCATTCCCTCCCTGTCACTCCCTATCTCTCCTTCCATCTCTGCCCCTCTCTCTCTCTCTGTCTCCAACTGCCTTTCCCTCTCTGTCTCTCCCAATCTCTCCTTCTCTCTCTGTCTCTGCCTCTCTCTCTGTCTCTCTCTCTGTCCCTCCATCTGTCTTTCCCTCTCTGTCTCTCTCTCTCTATCTCTCCATCTCTCTTTCCCTCCCAGTCACTCCCTCTCTCTCCTTCAATCTCTGTCTCTCCCTCTCTCTCCTTCTATCACTGTCTCTCCATCTGTCTCTCCATCTGTCTTTCCCTCCCCGTCACTCCCTCTCTCTCCTTCTTTCACTGTCTCTCTCCCTCTGTCTTTCCATCTGTCTTTCCCTCCCTGTCTCTCCCTCTCTCTCCTTCCATCTCTGCCTCTCTCTCTCTCTCTGTCCCTCCATCTGCCTTTCCCTCTCTGTCTCTCCCAATCTCTCCTTCTCTCTCGTTCTCTGCCTATCTGTCTCTCTCTCTGTCCCTCCATCTGCCTTTCCCTCTCCCTCCTTCTATCTCTGTCTGTCTCTCTCTATCCCTCCAGCTGTCCATCCGTCCTTCCCTCCCTGACACTCCCTCTCTCTCCTTCTCTCTCTGTCTCTCCAAATGCCTTTCCTCTCTGTCTCTCCCAAACTCTCCTTCTCTCTCTCTCTCTGCCTCTCTCTCTGTCTCTCTCTCTGTCTCCCCATCTGTCTTTGCCTCTCTGTCTCTCCCTCTCTCTCCTTCAATCTCTGTCTCTCTCTCTCTATGTCTCCATCTCTCTTTCCCTCCCAGTCACTCCCTCTCACTCTTTCAATCTCTGTCTCTTCCTCTCTCTCCTTCTATCACTGTCTCTCTCACTGTCTTTCCATCTGTCCTTCCCTCCCTGTCACTCCCTCTCTCTCCTTCCATCTCTGCCTCTCTCTCTTTTTCTGTCTCTCCAACTGCCTTTCCCTCTCTGTCTCTCCCAATCTCTCCTTCTCTCTCTGCCTCTGCATCTCTCTCTGTCCCTCCACCTGTCTTTCCCTCCCAGTCACTCCCTCTCTCTCCTTCAATCTCGGTCTCTTCCTCTCTATCCTTCTATCACAGTCTCTCCCTCTCTGTCTTTCCATCTGTCTTTCCGTCCTTGTCACTCCCCCTCTCTCCTTCCATCTCTGCCCCTCTCTCTTTCTCTCTGTCTCTCCAACTGCCTTTCCCTCTCTCTCTCCCAATCTCTCCTTCTCTCTCTCTCTCTCTGTCTCTCTCTCTGTCTCTCTCTCTGTCCCTCCATCTGTCTTTCCCTCTCTGTCTCTCCCTCTCTCTCCTTCTGTCTCTGTCTCTCTCTCTCTCCATCCCTCCACCTGTCCATCGGTCCTTCCCTTCCTGTCACTCCATCTCTCTCCATCTCTCTCTGTCTCTCTCTTGGTCTCTCCATCTGTCTTCCCACCCACCCCCATCACTCCATCTCTCTCCTTCTATCTCTGTCTCTCTCTCTCTCTATCCCTCCATCTGTCCTTCCTTCACTGTCACTCCATCTCTCTCCTCTCCCTGTCTCTCACTCTGTCCCTCCATCTGTCTTTCCCTCTCTGTCACTCCCTCCCTCTCCTTCTATCTCTGTCTCTATCTCTGCTATCACTGACACTAGGAGAGAGACAGAGGGACGGAGGGTTAGATATGAAGGCATAGAGAGGGCTGTTGAGAGAGACAAACTTGGAGAGAGAGAGAGATTGTTGAGTTGGATGAAGAGGATAATGTAAGATATATTAACTTGATTTAATCCTTCACTGCTGTGTACACAAACATATTTGAGATAGGTATGGAGAGAAAAAAAACATCGGGAGAGGGAGGAATGCAGATGAAGTTGGGGCGGACACTTTTGATGTTCCAGAAGGAATAGCCTCCATTTTAAATATTCAGCCAGCTATTCCACTGTGGGAACCATCACACCCTCATGATATTGTTTGTGGAAATTTCATGCTGGCTTATTGGTTAATTTTTAAACCTGTGATTGATAGATTCTTGTTAAACAAATGTATTAAGAGATAAGGGGCAAAGGTAGGATATATGGTGTAAGTTACATCACAGTTCAGCCAAGATCACATTGAATGCAGGAACAGAGTTGTGAATTGCATCATACAGTGGAGGTTTATATTGTTGGGAGAGTGGAAACAGAGAGGTCTGGGACCAGGGTCCTCATGGGGAGGACTTAATGGTGCCTCCCAATTGACCATTTAGCAATATTGGTGCTCCAGGGATGAAAGGGACATTGGCTGAGTGGATACGACATTGGCTGAGAGAGTGGACAATGGTTGTTTCAGACTGGAGGGAGGTATACAGTGGAGGTTTATATTAGGACCACTGATCTTTTTGATATATACTAATGACTTGGACTTGTGTTTACAGGGCATAACTTCAATGTTTGCCAATGTTTGTGTCATCTGCAATGTAATAAACCGGGAAGGGACTAGTAGCAGACTTCAGGAGGAGAGAGGCAGTCTGGTGAAATGGAACACACAAGAACAAATGAATTAGGAGCAGGAGTAGGCCATTCGGCCCCTCGAGCCTGCTCTGCCATTCAATGGCTGATCTGATTGTGAACTCAACTCCACTTTCCTGTCTGTGTCCCATAACCCTTGACTCCCTAATTGATCAAAAATCTATCGAACTCTGCCTTGAATAGATTCAATGATCCAGCCTCCACTGCTCTCTGGGGAAGAGAATTCCACAGACTGACCCACCTCTGAGAGAAACACATTTTTCCTCATCTCTGTTTTAACTGGACAGTCCCTAATTTTTAAACTGTGTCCCCTAGTTCTAGTCTCCCCAACAAGGGGAAACATCCTCTCAGCATCCACCCTGTCCAGTCCCCTCGGGACCTGAGATGTTTCACTCAGATCACCTCTCATTCTTCTAAACTCCAGTGGGTATAGACCCAACCTGTTCAACCTTTCCTCATAAGATAACCCCTTCATCCCAGGAATCAGCCCAGTGAACCTTCTCTGAACTACTTCGAATGCAATTATATAATTTCTTCAGTCAGGAAACCAAAAGTGTCCACAATCCTGCAGACGTCGTCTAACTTATGCCCTGTACAGCTGTAACAACACTTCCCTACTTTGATATTCTATTCACCTTGCAATAAACAACAACATTCCATTTGCCTTCCAAATCACTCGCTGTAGCTCCACGGTAACATTTTGTGATTCATGTACCAGGACACCCAGATCCCTCTGTACCGTACAGTTCTGCAGTCTCTCTCCATTTCAATAATATACTGATTTTTATTCTTCCTGCTAAAGTGGACAAGCTCACATTTTCCCACATTGTACTCCATCTGCCAATTTTTTGCTCACTCACTTAACCTATGGAAATCTCTTTGCAGACACTTTATGTCCTCTTGACAGCTTACTATCCAACCTATCATTGGACAGACACAGGGCAGGTTAACTTCAATGCTGAGAAATGTGAAGTGATGCATTTTGGAAGGAAGACTGAGTGATATAAACTAAATGGTACAATGTTAGAATGGGTGACAGGACAGAGAGATCTGGGATTTCATCAATGTTCCCTGTTCTACCCAAAAGCTCAATTTGGGGCTTGGAATCTGTGAGTTGAATTTAGCTTCATCCTGAAAAGTGTTAGCAAACGTGTTGGGAAATGTGTCAAAAGCTGTTTCCATTCAGACATTCCTGCATTGTGGAAGTGTGAGCTCTCTTTGCAGAGACAGGAAATAGAGTTGTTTGAATGGACCTGCAGGTTTTGGTTGATGCAATAAGGTGAGAATTTGAATTGTGTCCCTTCCAGATACACAGAATTGAAGGTATTTACAGAACACCACATGAAGTAGTTTACCAATGTCTGACAAACTTCAAAGACTTCAAACACATGGAAGAAGAGGAGAAGGGAACAATATACAAAACCTCAGTCAGTCAGACAACAGCAGTAGGAAAATGAATCTCTTTTTATGGGTTTTAATTTGAAGGCCTGAGCTGATGATTGAAAAAGCAGGAGTTCAAATCCCACGCTGGGCTGTTGTGAATTTGAATTTTGTTTTTTCTAAAAATAAACATAAATCTGGAATTAAAAATCCTCTAGGATGGAATGATTCACTCCTGTCTACTAGTGCAAAGCCCGTGTGTGTCTCAGTTTTGCTGTATTTATTAACGATTTAAGATGATGTGGTAGAATGCAACATACCCAAGTTTACCAATGACACAAAAATAGGCAGCATTGTAAGCAGTGTAGCTGGAAGCAGAACAATGCAAAGAGATATCTGAAGTGAATGGTTAAAACTGTGGTAGATAGATTTCAATGTCAGTAAAAAAGACCAGAACAGAGTACTTTATAAATGGTGAAAAGATAGAAACACTGGAGGTTCAAAGAGACTTGAGGGGTCCATGTCCATTTGAGTGCAGTGCAGATTTACCAGAATGATAACTGGACTCCAAGGGTTAAATTACAAGGTGATATTACACAAACTGGGAATAATTCCCTGGAATTTAGGAGGTTCAAGGTGATTTGATCAAAGTTGTTGAGATATTAAGGGGAACTGATGGGGTAGTTTGAGAGAAACTATTTCAGCAGCTTTGGAATATAGGAACACGAGTAGGCCATTCAGCCCATCTAGCCTGCTCCGCCATTCAAGACGATCATGGCTGATCATCCACTTCAATGTGTTTTTCCCAGACTATCCTCATATCCCTTTCTGTCATTGGTATTCAGCAATCTGTCAATCTCTGCTTTAAACATACTCAATGACTGAGCTTCCACAGCCCTCTGGGATAGAGAATTCCTAAGATTCACAACCCTCTGAGTAATGACATTTCTCCTCATCTCTGTCCCAAGTGGCTTCCCCCTTATTTTGAAATTGTGTCCCCTGGTTCTAGACTCCCGAACCAAAGGAGAAACATCTTACCTACATCTAACCTGTCTGTCCCTTTAAGTATTTCGTATGTTTCAATAAGATCACCTCTCATTCTTCTAAACTCCAATGAGTTTAGGCCCAACCTGTTCAACCATTCCTCATAAGATAACCCCTTCATCCCGGGAATCAGCCGAGTGAACCTTCTCTGAACTGGTTCCAATGCATCCAGGCCTGACCATTTATCCACTTTGAAAGTTGCCAAACACCTTAATATTTCCCTCTCACTCTGTTTATCCCATCCAATATTTCACACTCCTCCTCTTTAACTACAATATCTGCATCGTTCCCCCTCTTTTATAAAGATGGAGACAAAGTATTCATTAAGAACCGTGCCCACATCTCCCACCTCCACACACACATTCCCTTTTTGGTCCCTAATACTCTATCCTTAATTATCCTCTTGCTCTTCATTTATTTATAAAACATCTTTGTGATTTCTTTGATTTAATGGTAATATTATTTTCCGGCCATTTCTTTGCTCTCCTAATTTGATTTTTAATTTCACCCTTGTACTTTCTCCACTCATCTCGGCCTCTGTGGTATTGAGCTCTCGGTATCCGACATAAGCTTCCCTCTTGTGCCTTATCGTACCCGGTTTGAACCTTGACATCCAAGGAGCTCTAGATTTCGGAGTACCACCCTGTTTGTCTTTGTGTGAACATATTTGACATATACCCACAAAACAGGACTGGGCAGATAATGGGGATTGTTACTGAGGTTGTGTTTGGGGATTTTTACTGACATCAGTGTGGATTTTAAAGTGTGTCTCCCCTTCCCTCACATCTAAAGTCTCTCAGTGTTGTTGTTGTGTGTTGACAGCTTTTCCAGTGTCCAGTCCCTTTCAACTTTTAATAAAATCTGTGGAACACAAAGAAATGTAAAGTTTCTCCTACAAGCTGTTTTGTCCTCCCTCTTTCACTGTCTTTCTCTGTCACTGCCCTATCTCTCTCTCTGTCTCTCTCAGGACTGGGCAGACACTGGGGATTGTGACTGAGGTTCTGTTGGTCATTTTTACTGACATCAGTGTGGATTGTAAAATCTGTGTGTGTGTCTGTGTGTGTGTCTGTGTGTGTGTCTGTGTGTGTGTGTGTGTCAGTGTGTCTGTGTGTGTGTGTCAGTGTGTCTGTGTGTCTGTGTGTGTGTCCCTTTATGTATGTGTCTGTGTGTGTCTGTGTGTGTGTGTGTGTGTCTGTGTGTGTGTGTGTGTCTGTGTGTGTGTCTGTGTGTCCCTTTATGTATGTGTCTGTGTGTGTCTGGATGTGTGTGTGTGTGAGAGAGAGAATATCAGGGTCAACTCGCTCCATCTCTATCTCTCCTTCTCTCTCTGTTTCTCCTTCTCTCTCCCTCTCTCAATCCGCCTCTCTCATAGAAACATAGAAAATAGGAGCAGGAGCAGGCCATTCGGCCCTTTGGGCCTGCTCCGTCATTCAATAAAGATCATGACCGATGGTCTAATTCAGTACCCTGTTCCCACTTTCTCCCCATACCCCTTGATCCCTTTGACATTAAGAAATATATCTCTCTCCTCCATGAATATATTTAATGACTTGGCCTCCACTGCCTTCTGCGGTAGAGAATTCCACAGGTTCACCACCCTCTACCCCATCCATCTCTCCCCCTCTATCTCCGTCTCCACCCTCTATCTCCCTCTCCCCCTCTATCTCCCAATTCCCCTCTATCTCCCTCTCCCCCTCTATCTCCCTCTCCACCCTCTATCTCCCTCTCCCCCTCTATCTCCCTCTCCCCCTCTATCTCCCAATTCCCCTCTATCTCCCAATTCCCCTCTATCTCCCTCTCCCCCTCTATCTCCGTCTCCACCCTCTATCTCCCTCTCCCCCTCTATCTCCCTCTCCCCCTCTATCTCCCAATTCCCCTCTATCTCCCTCTCCCCCTCTATCTCCCTCTCCACCCTCTATCTCCCTCTCCCCCTCTATCTCCCAATCCCCCTCTGTCTCCCTCACGCCCCTCTATCTCCCTCACCCCCCTCTATCTCCCTCACCCCCCTCTATCTCCCTCACCCCCCTCTATCTCCCTCACCCCCCTCTATCTCCCTCCTCCCTCTATCTCCCACTCCCCCTCTATCTCTCTCTACACCCTCTATCTCCCTCTCCCCCTCTATCTCCGCCTCCACCCTCTATCTCCCTCTCCCCCTCTATCTCCCAATCCCCCTCTATTTCCCTCTCCCACTCTATTTCACTCTTCCCCTCGATCTCACTCTTCCCCTCGATCTCACTCTTCCCCTCGATCTCACTCTTCCCCTCGATCTCACTCTCTCCCTCTATCTCACTCTCTCCCTCTATCTCACTCTCCCCCTCTTACTGTCTCTCCCCCCTCTATCTCCCTCTCCCCCTATATCTCCCTCTCCCCGTCTATCTCACTCTCCCCCTCTATCTGTCTCTCCCCCAACTATCTCACTCACCTTAACTATCTCACACACACCCTCTCTTTCCCTCTCCCCCTCTATCTCCCTCTCCCCCTCTATCTCACTCTCCCCCTCTATCTGTCTCTCGCCCTCTATCTGTCTCTCGCCCTCTATCTCACTCTATTCCTCTATCTGTCTCTCCCCCTCTATCTCCCTCTCTCCCCCTCTATCTCCCTCTCTCCCTCTCCCGCTCTCTCTCCCTCTCCCACTCTCTCTCCCTCTCCCCCCTCTATCTCCCTCTCCCCACTCTATCTCCCTCTCCCCACTCTATCCCCCCTTTATCTCCCTCTTCCCCCTCTATCTCACTCTCCCCATCGATCTGTCTCTCGCCCTCTATCTCACTCTCTCCCTCTCCCACTCTCTCTCCCTCCCCCGCTCTCTCTCCCTCTCCCCCTATATCTCCCTCTCCCCCACTCTCTCTCCCTCTCCCCCCTCTATCTCCCTCCCCCCCTCTATCTCACTCTCCCCCTCTATCTGTCTCTCCCCCCTCTATCTCCCTCTCCCCCTCCTCCTGACACTCCCTCTCTCTCCTTCTATCTCTGTCTCTGCCACTCTCTCTGTCTCTCTCTCTTGTCCCTCCTTCTGTCTTTCCCTCTCTGTCTCTATGTTTTTCCCCTGCAATCTCTTTCTCTTAATCTCTCTCTCTCCGCCCCTCCATCTGCCTTTTCCTCTCTGTCTCTCAATCTCTCCTTCTATCTGTGTGTGTCTCTCTCTCTGTCTCTCCTTCTGTCTTTCCCTTTCTGTCTCTCCCTCTCTCTCCTCTCTCTGTCTCTGCCTTTCTCTCTGTCTCTCCCTCTCTCTCCTTCTATCTGTGTGTCTCTCTCCCTCTGTCTCTCCATCTGTCTTTCCCTTTCTGTCTCTCCCCCTCTCTCCTTCTCTCTCTGTCTCTCCATCTGTCTTTCCCTTTCCGTCCCTCCCTCTCTCTCCTTCTCTCTCTGTCTCTGCCTCTCTCTCTGTCGCTCCCTCTCTCTCCTTCTCTCTCTGTCTCTCCATCTGTCTTTCCCTTTCTGTCTCTCCCTCTCTCTCCTCTCTCTGTCTCTGCCTTTCTCTCTGTCTCTCCCTCTCTCTCCTTCTATCTGTGTGTCTCTCTCTCTCTGTCTCTCCATCTGTCTTTCCCTTTCCGTCCCTCCCTCTCTCTCCTTCTCTCTCTGTCTCTGCCTCTCTCTCTGTCACTCCCTCTCTCTCCTTCGATCTATGTCTCTCGCTCTCTATCCCTCCATCTATCCTTCCCTCTCTGTCACTCCATCTCTCTCCTTCTCTCCCTTTCTCTCTCTCTCTGTCTTTCCATCTGTCTTTCTCTCCCTGTCACTCCCTTTCTCTCCGTCCATCTCTGCCTCTCTCTATCTCTGTCTCTCCATCTGTCTTTCCCTCTCTCTGTCTGTCCATCTCTCTCCATCTCTCTCTGTCTCTGCCTCTCTCTCTGTCTCTCCATCTGTCTTTCCCTTTCTGTCTCTCCCTCTCTCTCCATCTCTCTCTGTCTCTGCCTCTCTCTCTGTCCCTCCATCTGTCTTTCCCTCTCTGTCACTCCCTCTCTCTCCTTCTGTCTCTGCCTCTCACTCTCTATCCCTCCATCTGTCCTTCCCTCTCTGTCTCTCCATCTCTCTCCTTCTATCTCTGTCTCTCTCTCTCTATCTGTCTTTCCCTTTCTCTCACTCCCTCTCTCTCCTTCCATCTCTGCCTCTCCATCTGTCTTTCCCTCTCTGTCACTCCCTCTTTGTCCTTCTAACGCTCTCTCTCTCTCTATCCCTCCATCTGTCCTTCCCTCCCTGTCACTCCATCTCTTTCCTATCTCTGTCTTTCTCTCTGTCTTTCCATCTGTGTTTCCCTCCCTATCCCTCCCTCTCACTCGTTCCATCTCTGCCTCTCTCCCTGTCCCTCCATCTGTCTTCCCACACCCCTCCCATCACTCCATCTCGCTCCTTCTAGCTCTGTCTCTATCCCTCCATCGGTCCTTCCCTCCCTCTCTCTCCTTCTCTTTCTCTCTGCCTCTCTGTCCCTCCATCTGTCTTTCCCTCACTGTCTCTCCTGCTCACTCCTTCCATCTCTGCCTCTCTCTCTCTCTCTGTCTCTCCATCTGTCTTTAGCACTCTGTCTCGCCCTCTCTCTCCATCTATCTCTATCTCTCTCTCTGTGTCTTTCCATATGTCTTTCCCTTCCTGTCACTCCCTCTCTCTCCTTCCATCTCTGCCTCTCTCTCTCTCTCTCCGTCTCTCCAACTGCCTTTCCCTCTCTGTCTCACCCATACTCTCCTTCTCTCTCTCTCTCTGTCTCTCTGTCTCTCTCTCTCTCTCTGTCCCTCCATCTGCCTTTCCCTCCCAGTCACTCCTTTCTCTCTCCTTCTATCTCTGTCTCTCTCTCTGTCCCTCCATCAGTCTTTCCCTCTCTGACACTCCCTCTCTCTCCTTCTATCTCTGTATCTCTCTCTGTCCCTCCATCTGTTTTTCCCTCTGTCAGCCCCATTCACCTTCTCTGTCTCTCCCTCTCTCTCACTCTGTCCCTCCATCCGTCTTTCCCTCCCTGTCACTCCCTCGCTCTCCTATCTCTATCTTTCTCTCTGTCTTTCCATCTGTATTTCCCTCCCTATCACTACCTCTCACTCGTTCCATCTCTGCCTCTCTCCCTGTCCCTCCATCTGTCTTCCCACACCCCACCCATCACCCCATCTCTCCTATCTCTGTCTCTATCTCTCTATCCCTCCATCTGTCCTTCCCTCCCTGTCACTCCATTTCACTCCCTGTCTCTCTCTCTCTGTCCCTCCATCTGTCTTTCCCTCCCTGACACTCCCTCTCTCTCCTTCTCTCTCTGTCTCTCTCTCTGTCCCTCCATCTGTCTTTCCCTCTCTGTCTCTCCTGCTCTCTCCACCTCTCTGACGTTCCCACTCTTCTCTTCCATCTCTGCCTCTCTCTCTCTCTGTCTCTCCCTCTCTCTCCCCTCTCTGTCTCTCCCTCTCTCTCCTTCCATCTCTGCCTCTCTCTCTCTCTCTGCCCATCCATCTGTCTTTACCTCTATGTCTCTCCCTCTCTCTCCATCTATCTCTGTCTCTCTCTCTCTGTCTTTCCAAATGTCTTTCCCTTCCTGTCACTCCCTCTCTCTCCTTCCATCTCTGCCTCTCTCTCTCTCTGTCCCTCCAACTGCCTTTCCCTCTCTGTCTCATCCACAATCTCCTTCTCTCTCTGTCTCTGCCTCTCTCTCTGTCCCTCCATCAGCCTTTCCCTCCCAGTCACTCCTTCTCTCTCCTTCTATCTCTGTCTCTCTCTCTGTTCCACCATTTGTCTTCCCCTCTCTGTCACTCCCACTCTCCTTCTCTCTATCTCTCCCTCTCCCTCCTTCACTTTCTCACCGTCCCTCCATCTGTCTTTCCCCCCATGTCACTCCCTCTCTCTCCTTCTATCTCTGACCCTCTCTCTCTCCGTCCGTCAGTCAGGAACTTGGGGCATAGTCAAAAATATAAACAGTGGCCACTTTGACTTCATCCCATCGTGTCGTATGTACATTCTCACATATAGCAGGTATAGCAGCACATATATAACAGGATTGCAGGTATAACTGTAGTTATAGTATTCAGCTGAAAATTGATCAGTTACATTGTTATTTCAGTCCATATTTACAGTACACACGGTACCTTACTGTTGTAATCAAGTCATATAGTGTCTATTCATCCCACTGGGGCAAAATGTCACTGGCTCAATATTCTCACCAAATACTAAAGCATTCCACAATGCAAGACTCACAAATTCAACACAAGTTTCCTTTTCTGAGTCTCGCTGGTCTGTTCTGATTCTCTGAGGGATTACTGATGCTTATCCTCCACATGAGCAGTCGTCCTAATCCCGTGTGCCTGTCCTGCTCCCAAACCCGGTATCCACTTACATTAAGGCAAGTGACAGAGGAGCGTCTCAGTGACTGAGGCAGGTGAGTCTTGAGGCTGAGCCGGGCACAGTGAGTGACCCGGGTTAATCCGACACTCCAGGGATTGTTTAAACGGAGCTTTACTCTGTATCTAACCTGTGCTGTACCTTCTCTGAGATTGTTTGATGGGGCAGTGCAGACGAGGAGAGTTATTCCTTACCCATTTTAAATATAGAGAAGTGAATATCCAAGAGATTGTTTTAAATGTGATGAGGGTTTCTGCCTCTACCATCCTTTAGAGTCATCGAGAGATACAGCACTTATACAGGCCCTTCGGCCCTCCCAGTCTGTGCCGGCCATCAACCACCCATTTTATACTAATCCTTTCAGGCAGTGAGTTCCAGACACCCACCAGCCACTGGGTGAAGAAACTATTGATGTGTTTCGTTCTGTTAAGTTTGATGTCAATGTTTCCCCAGGATGTTGACGCTGGGTGATTCAGCGATGGGATAATGCTTTGAATGCCAAGGGGAGGTGGTTGGATTCTCTCCTGTTGCAGATGGTCATTGCCTGGCACTTGTGTGACGTGAATGTTACTTCCCACTGGTCGGCCCAAACCTGAATGTTGTCTGGGTCTTGGTGCATGTGGCTCTGGATTGCTTCATTATCTGAGGCAAAATACTGTGGATGCTGGAAATCTGGAAAGCATCGAGCTGAATCACTAACTCTGTTTCTCTCTCCACAGATGCTGCCTGACCTGCTCAGTATTTAAAGCACTTTCTGCTGGGATCTCAGCTGAAGATGGTTGGGCTGAGGACACGACCCTGATAAACTCCTGCAATGAAGGCCTGGGACTGAGATGATTGACTTCCAGCAACCAAAACCATCTTCCTTTGTGCTCGGTATGATTCCAACCAGTGGAGAGATTTCCCCCGATTCCCACTGACTTCAGTTTTACTCGGGCTCCTCGATGTCACACTCGGTCAAACACTGCCTTGATGTTCAGGTCAGTCTCTCTTCCCAGTAGCAGACAGGAGTGAATCGTTCCCTTTGACCCGTTGTACACTGAACAAGCTGTGTTTCTTCACAGCCTGATACAGGACTGTACACGGCCGATTAATGTAGCCCATCAAACACTCCCAGAGCAGGTTCAGCACAGCTTAGGAACAGAGTACAGTTCCTTCAACATTCTCTCTCTGTCTCTCCCTCCTGCTATCTCTGACATTAGGAGAGAGACAGAGGGAGAGAGGGTTAGATATGAAGGCAGAGAGAGGGCTGTAGAGAGGGACAAAGTTGGAGAGAGAGAGGTTGTTGAGGTGGATGAAAAGGATAATGTAAGATATATTAATTTGATGTAATCCTTCACTGCTGTGTACACAAACATATAAGAGATAGATATGGAGAGAAAAAAACATCATGTGAGGGGGAAATGTAGATGAAGTTGGGGCCCAGGCGGATAATGTTGATGATCCAGAAGGAACAGCCTCCATTTTAAACATCCAGCAAGCTATTCCACTGTGGGAGCCATCACACCCAAACAGACATAGACACACACACACACACACACAGAAATACCCACACAATGATATTGTTTGTGCAAATTTCATGCTGGCTTATTGGTTAATTTTTAAATCTGTGATTGATAGATTCTTGTTAACCAAAGGTATTAAGAGATAAAGGGCAAAGGCAGGATATATGGTGTAAGTTACATCACAGATCAGCCAAGATCTCATTTGATGCCTGAACAGGATTGTGGGGTTGAATTGCATCCTCCTCTTCCAATATCCCCTGTGAAGTATCCTTCCATCTCTTTTAGTCACCCTGTCAGTCCATGTCTCTCTGTTTCTCTTTTTCTGTCTCTCTCTGTCTGTCTCTATCGGACAGTGTAGAGTGAGATTCACTCTGTATCCACCCAATGATGTTCCTGCCCTGGGAGTGTGTGATGGGACACTGTAGAGGGAAATTTACTCTGTGTCAAACCCAACATTGTGCTTGGCTTGGGAATATTTAATGGGACAGTGTAGCTGGAGATTTACTCTGTATCCCTGGAATTTTGAAGGCTCAGGTGTGATTTGATGATTGTTTTCAAGATAATAAGGGAAACTGATGGGGTGGACAGAGAGTAACAATTCCCACTGGCTGCAGAGTCTAGAACATGGGGGCATAGTCTAAAAATATAAACCTAGTCTAAAAACCTTTCAGGAGTGAAATGAAGGAACACTTCAACACACCAGGTGTGGTATCAGTTTGGAACTCTCTTCCACAAACAGCAATTGATGCTGAGACACTTGTAAATTTTTAAATCTGAGTTCGATAGATTTTTGTTAACCAAAGGTATTAAGGGGCAAAGATAGGTACATGGAGTTAGATCACACATCAGCCATGAGCTCATTGAATGACAGAACAGGGTTGAGGGGCCAAATGGCCTCCTCCTCTTCCTCTGTCCTACGCCCAATATCCTGCGATCACGCTCTGTGTCTTGGTCTCTGTCTCCCTCTTTGTCTCTCTTTCTGTCTGTCTGTATGTCTCTCTCTCTCTCCTCTCATCTGTGGAAATCCACACACATCAGTCAGCCATTTTAGGTTCATTTTCAGTGGCCATTTTATGTTACCACAACACTGGGACATTTATCGCTGTCTATCCCAAACCATCTCTCTTTGTAGTCTATTTGTGTTCTCCTCACAGCTTATTGTCCCACCTAACCTAGTATCTCTCTCCTTTGCTCTGTCTCACTCACGCACTCTCCCCCCTCTCTCTCCCCCCCATTTCTCTCTCCCCCCATTTCTCTCTTTCCCCCCCACCCCCTGCAATCTCTCTTTAAGTGTCCTGTTATCACATCCTTTATTATAGATTCGAACATTTTCCCAATGACTGATTTTAGACGAACAGGTCTTCAGTTCCCCATTTTCTCTCTCCTTCCTTTTGTAAATAGTGGGGTTACATTTGCTACCTTCTAATCTGCCTCTCTCACTCTGCCTCTCTCACACTGCCTCTGTCCCTCGCTATCTGTCTTACCCCCTCTCTCTCTCGCTATCTATCCCTCTCTGTCTTTTTCTCTCTCTCGCTCTATCTCTCCCTCTCTCTCTCTACCTCTGTCCATGTCTCAATTTGTGCCTCCCTCACACCATCTCTCCCTCTCTCTCTGTCTCTCTCTAGCTCTCTGTCTGCCTCTCTATGTCTGCCTCACTGTGTCTCCTTCTCTCTCTGTGCCTCTCTCACTCTCTATCTGTCTCTCCCCCAGCTCTCTCTCTCTGTCTCTCCCTCTCTCTCTTTCTCAACCTCTGTCCATGTCTCAATTTGTGCCTCCCTCACACCATCGCTCCCTCTCTGTCTCTCTCTATCTCTCTCTCTGCCTCTCTCTCTCTTTGCCTCTCTCTCTTCAGCCTCTCCCTCTCTATCTCTCCCTCTCTCTCGCTGCCTCTGTCCACGTCTCAGTTTGTGTCTCCCCCACACTATCTCTCCCTCCCTCTCTCCCTCCCTCTCTCCCTCCCTCTCTCCCTCCCTCTCTCTCTCTCATTCTCCCTCTCTCCCTCCCTCTCTCCCTCCCTCTCTCCCTCCCTCTCTCCCTCCCTCTCTCCCTCCCTCTCTCTCTCTCATTCTCCCTCTCTCCCTCCCTCTCTCCCTCCCTCTCTCCCTCCCTCTCCCTCTCTGTCTCTCTCTATCTCTCTCTCTGCCTCTCTCTCTCTCTGCCTCTCTCTCTTCAGCCTCTCCCTCTCTATCTCTCCCTCTCTCTCGCTGCCTCTGTCCACGTCTCAGTTTGTGTCTCCCCCACACTATCTCTCCCTCCCTCTCTCCCTCCCTCTCTCCCTCCCTCTCTCACTCCCTCTCTCCCTCCCTCTCTCCCTCCCTCTCTCCCTCCCTCTCTCCCTCCCTCTCTCTCTCTCTTTCTCCCTCTCTCCCTCCCTCTCTCTCTCTGTCTCTGTCTCAGAGTTACAGCTCAGATGATTAACCTCTTTATCCATGTGTTATGAACACGGGACTTTGTCTCTCTCCCATTTTCCAGGATGTTGCCAGGACTGGAGAATTGTAGCTATGAGGATAGGCAGGGGTTGTTGTCCTTGGAACAGAGAAGGCTGAGGGGAGATCTGATTGAAATGTACAAAATGTTGAGGGTCCTGGATAGAGTGGAGGTGAAGGGCAGAGAACCATAGCAGAAAGGTCAGTGACGAGGGGGCATAGATTTAAAGTGATTGGCAGAAAAATTAGAGGGGAGTTGAGGAAAATCTTTTTCACCCAGAGGGTCGCGATGGTCTGGAACTCACTGCCTGAAAGGGTAGTTGAGGCAGAGACCCTCAACTCATTCAGAAGGAGTCTGGATCGGCACCTCAAGTGCGGTAAGCTGCAGAGCTCAGACCAAATGCTGGAAGGTGGGATTAGAATAGGTTGATCGTTTTTCGGCTGGCACAGAGAGGATGGGCCAAGTGGCCGCTTTCTGTGCCTTAAAATTTCTATGTTGCCCTCGCCAACTCTATTTTTCCCTCTGTTACCCTCTGAATCCCAGTCTCTCCCTCTCTGTTACTCTCTGAATCCCAGACTCTCCCTCTCTGTTACTCTCTGAATCCCAGTCTCTCCCTCTCTGTTACCCTCTGAATTCCAGTCTCTCCCTCTCTGTTACCCTCTGAATCCCAGTCTCTCCCTCTCTGTTACCCTCTGAATTCCAGTCTCTCCCTCTCTGTTACCCTCTGAATTCCAGTCTCTCCCTCTCTGTTACCCTCTGAATCCCAGTCTCTCCCTCTCTGTTACCCTCTGAATCCCAGTCTCTCCCTCTCTGTTACCCTCTGAATCCCAGTCTCTCGCTCTCTGTTACCCTCTGAATCCCAGTCTCTCCCTCTCTGTTACCCTCTGAATCCCAGTCTCTCCCTCTCCGTTACCCTCTGAATCCCATTCTCTCCCCCTCTGTTACTCTCTGAATCCCAGTCTCTCCCTCCATGTTTCCCTCTGAATCCCAGAATCTCCCTCTCTGTTACCCTCTGAATTCCAGTCTCTCCCTCTCTGTTACCCTCTGAATCCCAGTCTCTCCCTCTCTGTTACCCTCTGAATCCCAGTCTCTCCCTCTCTCTTACCCTCTGAGTCCCAGACTCTCCCTCTCTGTTAGCCTGTGAATCCCAGACTCTCCCTCTCTGTTACCGTCTGAATCCCAGTCTCTCCCTCTCTGTTTCCCTCTGAATCCCAGACTCTCCCTCTCTGTTACCCTCTGAATCCCAGACTCTCCCTCTCTGTTACCGTCTGAATCCCAGTCTCTCCCTCTCTGTTTCCCTCTGAATCCCAGCCTCTCCCTCTCTGTTACCATCTGAATCCCAGTCTCTCCCTCTCTCTTACCCTCTGAGTCCCAGTCTCTCCCTCTCATTTACCCTCTGAGTCCCAGTCTCTCCCTCTCCGTTACCCTCTGAATCCCAGTCTCTCCCTCTCCGTTACCCTCTGAGTCCCAGTCTCTCCCTCTCCGTTACCTTCTGAATCCCAGTCTCTCCCTCTCATTTACCCTCTGAGTCCCAGTCTCTCCCTCTCATTTACCCTCTGAGTCCCATTCTCTCCCTCTCCGTTACCCTCTGAATCCCAGTCTCTCCCTCTCTCTTACCCTCTGAGTCCCAGTCTCTCCCTCTCTCTTACCCTCTGAATCCCAGTCTCTCCCTCTCTGTTACCTGACCAGAGCTTTATAAATGTTCAGCACACCCTCTCGGCTTTTGTACTCACTGTATACAGTGTAAATTGTGGTATTCCCCAGGGGTTTTGATTGGGACCACTGATCTTATTGATATATGAATGACTTAGACTGGGGTAAACAGGGCATAACTTCAACATTGTGCCATCTGCAATGTAATAAACAGTGAAGGGAATAGGAGTAGACTTCAGGAGGATAGAGGCAGTCTGGTGAAATGGTCAGACACATAGCAGGTTAACTTCAATGCTGAGAAATGTAAATTGATGCATTTTGGAAGGAAAGCTGAGGAGAAGCGATATAAACTAAATGGTACAATGTTAAAATGGGTGCAGGGACAGAGAGATCTGGGATTTCATTTGTGTCACTTTTTACATCTAAAAGATTCAATTTGGGGCTTGGAATCTGTGAGTTGAATTTAGCTTCATCCTGAAAAGTGTTAGCAAACGTGTTGGGAAATGTGTCAAAAGCTGTTTCCATTCAGACATTCCTGCATTGTGGAAGTGTCTATCCCTTTAAGTATTTAGTATGTTTCAATAAGATCACCTCTCATTCTTCTAAAGTCCAATGAGTTTAGGCCCAACCTGTTCAACCATTCCTCATAAGACAACCCCTTCATCCCAGGAATCAGCCGAGTGAACCTTCTCTGAACTGGTTCCAATGCATCCAGGCCTGACCATTTATCCACTTTGAAAGTTGCCAAACACCTTAATATTTCCCTCTCACTCTGTTTATCCCATCCAATATTTCACACTCCTCCTCTTTCACTACAATATCTGCATTGTTCCCCCTCTTTTATAAAGATGGAGACAAAGTATTCATTAAGAACCATGCCCACATCTCCCACCTCCATACACACATTCCCTTTCTGGTCCCTAATACTCTATCCTTATTTATCCTCTTGCTCTTCATTTATTTATAAAACATCTTTGTGATTTCTTTGATTTAATGGTAATATTATTTTCCGGCCATTTCTTTGCTCTCCTAATTTGATTTTTAATTTCACCCTTGTACTTTCTCCACTCATCTCGGCCTCTGTGGTATTGAGCTCTCGGTATCCGACATAAGCTTCCCTCTTGTGCCTTATCGTACCCGGTTTGATCCTTGACATCCAAGGAGCTCTAGATTTCGGAGTACCACCCTGTTTGTCTTTGTGTGAACATATTTGACATATACCCACAATACAGGACTGGGCAGATAATGGGGATTGTTTCTGAGGTTGTGTTTGGGGATTTTTACTGACATCAGTGTGGATTTTAAAGTGTGTCTCCCCTTCCCTCACATCTAAAGTCTCTCAGTGTTGTTGTTGTGTGTTGACAGCTTTTCCAGTGTCCAGTCCCTTTCAACTTTTAATAAAATCTGTGGAACACAAAGAAATGTAAAGTTTCTCCTACAAGCTGTTTTGTCCTCCCTCTTTCACTGTCTTTCTCTGTCACTGCCCTATCTCTCTCTCTGTCTCTCTCAGGACTGGGCAGACACTGGGGATTGTTACTGAGGTTCTGTTGGTCATTTTTACTGACATCAGTGTGGATTGTAAAATCTGTGTGTGTGTGTGTGTCTGTGTGTCTGTGTGTGTCTGTGTGTGTGTGTCTCTGTGTGTGTGTCTCTGTCTGTCCCTTTATGTATGTGTCTGTGTGTTTCTGGATGGTGAGAGAGGGACATTAACTGCAGTGAGACAGGGACACCAGCAGATGGAGATGGTGAGAGGGGAGACAGTTACTGCAGTGAGAGAGGGACACCAGCAGATGGAGATGCTGAGAGAGGGACAGTAACTGCAGTGAGAGAGGGACACCAGCAGATGGAGATGGTGAGAGAGGGACATTAACTGCAGTGAGACAGGGACACCAGCAGATGGAGATGGTGAGAGGGGAGACAGTTACTGCAGTGAGAGAGGGACACCAGCAGATGGAGATGCTGAGAGGGGGGCCGTTACTGCAGTGAGACAGGGACACCAGCAGATGGAGATGGTGAGAGGGGAGACAGTTACTGCAGTGAGAGAGGGACACCAGCAGATGGAGATGCTGAGAGGGGGGCCGTTACTGCAGTGAGACAGGGACACCAGCAGATGGAGATGGTGAGAGGGGGCCGTTACTGCAGTGAGACAGGGACACCAGCAGATGGAGATGGTGAGAGAGGGACAGTAACTGCAGTGAGAGAGGGACACCAGCAGATGGAGATGGTGAGAGAGGGACATTAACTGCAGTGAGACAGGGACACCAGCAGATGGAGATGGTGAGAGGGGAGACAGTTACTGCAGTGAGAGAGGGACACCAGCAGATGGAGATGCTGAGAGGGGGGCCGTTACTGCAGTGAGACAGGGACACCAGCAGATGGAGATGGTGAGAGAGGGACATTAACTGCAGTGAGAGAGGGACACCAGCAGATGGAGATGGTGAGAGGGGTGACCGTGACTGCAGTGAGACAGGGACACCAGCAGATGGAGATGGTGAGAGGGGGACAGTAACTGCAGTGAGACAGGGACACCAGCAGATGGAGATGGTGAGAGGGGAGACAGTTACTGCAGTGAGAGAGGGACACCAGCAGATGGAGATGCTGAGAGGGGGGCCGTTACTGCAGTGAGACAGGGACACCAGCAGATGGAGATGCTGAGAGGGGGGCCGTTACTGCAGTGAGACAGGGACACCAGCAGATGGAGATGGTGAGAGGGGAGACAGTTACTGCAGTGAGAGAGGGACACCAGCAGATGGAGATGCTGAGAGGGGGGCCGTTACTGCAGTGAGACAGGGACACCAGCAGATGGAGATGGTGAGAGGGGGCCGTTACTGCAGTGAGACAGGGACACCAGCAGATGGAGATGGTGAGAGAGGGACAGTAACTGCAGTGAGAGAGGGACACCAGCAGATGGAGATGGTGAGAGAGGGACATTAACTGCAGTGAGACAGGGACACCAGCAGATGGAGATGGTGAGAGGGGAGACAGTTACTGCAGTGAGAGAGGGACACCAGCAGATGGAGATGCTGAGAGGGGGGCCGTTACTGCAGTGAGACAGGGACACCAGCAGATGGAGATGGTGAGAGAGGGACATTAACTGCAGTGAGAGAGGGACACCAGCAGATGGAGATGGTGAGAGGGGTGACCGTGACTGCAGTGAGACAGGGACACCAGCAGATGGAGATGGTGAGAGGGGGACAGTAGCTGCAGTAAGACAGGGACACCAGCAGATGGAGATGCTGAGCCATTGCTGATGGCAGATTCTGTGTTGCTGAGAGTTTGAAAGTTTCCCAAAGTTTGAGGAGTTTACTTTCTGTAAACTTGAGATGCTGAATGAAATAATTTCAATTCAATTTGTGTTAAATGGCTATCTTCCTACTATGTGAACACTTGTAACATTAAACTGGTTCCTGTTTGGAAAAGTATTTTTAGTGATTAAAGATAATTTATAAATAAAACAACAGCATCAAATTAAACTCAAACAATCATTTTCAAATAAAAACTCTCTAAATAAGTTGTGTTGAGTTCTTCATCACTAACGTTATGACATCTCTCTCTCTCACTTCTCTTTCTATGCTGGTATCTTCTGTACTATAACTCAGAGTAATTGAAGTTTTGATCCGATTGTCTTTTGAAAGTTAATTTTGAATCAGCTTTCAGAAACCTGTCAGTGAATTTCAGACCAGAATAACTCCCTGCCTAATTGTTTCTCCCATCTGCTAGTGTAAACAGTCTCTTCTCACGTCTCCAAACTGAGGGAAAGATTTTGAATACAATTAATTTATCCAGGACAGCAACTGCAGAGGAGCTGAAACCTCCTGAATGTGGACAAGCAATGAACAAAAATCATCTCTGAATCCCCCAGGAGAGCAGAGGAAAGAAACAGTCAGGAAGCAAATGGAAACAAGTGACACTTTATTACAGCAGCAAAAAACTCTTTGTCAGAATGTGGAGGTCGTTCTCGCTGAGCTTTATATAAACTGGAGGTGACAAGTGGAAGATCTTTAATACAATTTGTGTTAAATGTCCATTTTCCAGCTTTGTAAACCCTTGTAACATTAAACTGGTAAATATTAAGAAGGTATTTTTAATTGATTACAGCCTAATGCATAAATACAGCAGCAGCAAAGAATGTGCAAAGTATCATTGAGAAATATAACTGTAAATATGGGTGAGAATTGTGTGAAATGTCACCAGTTGTTAAAGTTCTCTTGGCTGCAGCATTAACCGGGCTCGAGTTTAGTTTGAAAGACAGTGGAATTGAAAATCTGAATAAAATCTTCCTGTTTATACTACAGTCAAACAGGCCTCTCCAGCAAAAACTCATTGTCAGAATTACAAGGTAACTGCAGTGAGACATTTTCAGTCATTTTCTGAACTTTCTGTTAACTGGAGGTGAATAGTGGAAGACATTTAATACAATTAGTGTTAAAAGGCCATTATCCAAACCAGCCCCTCCAGGTTTTAAATGACAGCAGTTTTTCTGCTCTGTTGATGATGTTGTTGGGGGAGAGAGAGAGAGAGAGAGAGAGAGACAGACAGGCAGGTTTCTGTCTGGAATGGTCCATTTGGGATATGGCTGGAATATCCCTCTCTCCCCATTCCCTGTTTACACAGAGACTCACCTTGGACTGTCCCATACCTGGGAGGCAGTGTCCAGATGAAGGAAGCTGATAGCTGGTTGGGTGAGCTGTATTTGGGGTGGACTGTCTGTTTTGAGTGACAGGTTCTGGGATATATTAGGACAACATCAGCCTCCATTCTTTCTTTCCATGCGGCTGGTTTGTTCAGGTGAGTTTCTGTATCTCAGTCTCTGTGTCTCTGTGCCCAGGTGAATTGCAAGCTGCTTACAGTGTGTGTGTGTGTGTGTGTGAGAGAGAGAGTCCAGTCTGAATCCCCTGCTCTCTCTGTCCCAGTCCTGACCCTTGTCTCCAATTCCCACCCCAATCTCCCTCTCCAGGATCTTTTCCCCATGGAGGAGCTGATGGAGGGAAGGTGTTAGAGTCCAATGATGGAGCGCAGACCGTGTGGGATGGTGAGTATCACATCTTTATTGTCCCTCTCTGCCTTTCTCCTTTTGCCTCAATCTCTCTGTGTCTATTTCTCTCTCTGATTCTCTCTATGTTCCTCAATCTCTCTCTCAATCTCTCTGTTACTCTCTCTGTCTGTTTCTCTCTCTCTGTGTTTCTCTCTCTCTGTGTTTCTCTCTCTCTCGATTCTCGCTCTGTGTTTCTCTCCCTCTTTTTTTTCTCTCTCTCGCTCTGTTTTTTTTTCTCTCTCTGGTTCTCTCTCTCCCTCTGTGTTCCTCCATCTCTCCCTCTCACTTTGTGTTTGTCTCTCTCTCTGTTTCTCTCTGAATGATTGTGTGTCTTTCTGTTTCAATGGATTTCTTTGTCTTTCTCTCTCTCAATCTCTCTGTGATTCTCTGTCCTTCTCTCTCTCAATCTCTCTGTGATTCTCTGTCCTTCTCTCTCTCAATCTCTTTGTGATTCTCTGTGTGCCTTTCTCACTGGCTTTCTGTCTGTCTCTTTGCTGCCTGCAATTTCTTTGTGTCACAGTTCTTTCCCTCCACTTTTTTCCCTCCTCTTTTTCAGTGTCTCTTTCGGCCTTTTCTCTATTCCTCTGACTTTCTTTCTACTGTATTTCTGAGTTTGTCTTTTCTCTATATCTGACTTTCTGTCTTTTCTCTATTTCTGTCTTTTTCTGACTCTCTGTCTTTTCTGTATTTCTGACTATCTGTCTTTTCTCTATTTCTCTGAGTTTGTCTTTTCTGTATTTCTGACTTTGTCTTTTCTGTATTTCTGACTCTCTGTCTTTTCTCTATTTCTGACTTTCTGTCTTTTCTCTATTTCTGACTCTCTGTCTTTTCTCTATTTCTGACTCTCTGTCTTTTCTGTATTTCTGACTCTCTGTCTTTTCTCTATTTCTGACTCTCTGTCTTTTCTCCATTTCTGACTTTCTGTCTTTTCTCCATTTCTGACTCTCTGTCTTTTCTCCATTTCTGACTCTCTGTCTTTTCTCCATTTCTGACTTTCTGTCTTTTCTCCATTTCTGACTTTCTGTCTTTTCTCTATTTCTGACTCTCTGTCTTTTCTCTCTTTCTGACTCTGTCTTTTCTCTCTTTCTGACTCTGTCTTTTTCTCTATTTCTGACTTTCTGTCTTTTTCTGACTTTGTCTTTTCTGTATTTCTGACCTTCTGTCTTTTCTCTATTTCTGACCTTCTGTCTTTTCTCTATTTCTGACTCTGTCTCTTTCTGACTCTGTCTTTTCTCTCTTTCTGACTCTGTCTTTTCTCTCTTTCTGACTCTGTCTTTTCTCTCTTTCTGACTCTGTCTTTTTCTCTATTTCTGACTTTCTGTCTTTTTCTGACTTTGTCTTTTCTGTATTTCTGACCTTCTGTCTTTTCTCTATTTCTGACCTTCTGTCTTTTCTCTATTTCTGACCTTCTGTCTTTTCTCTCTTTCTGACTCTGTCTTTTCTCTATTTCTGACTCTCTGTCTTTTCTCTATTTCTGACTCTGTCTTTTCTCTATTTCTGACCTTCTGTCTTTTCTCTCTTTCTGACTTTGTCTTTTCTCTATTTCTGACTCTCTGTCTTTTCTCTATTTCTGACTCTCTGTCTTTTCTCTATTTCTGACTCTCTGTCTTTTCTCTATTTCTGACTCTCTGTCTTTTCTCTCTTTCTGACTTTGTCTTTTCTCTATTTCTGACTCTCTGTCTTTTCTCTCTTTCTGACTTTGTCTTTTCTCTCTTTCTGACTCTGTCTTTTCTCCATTTCTATCTTCTGACTCTATCTTTTCTCTCATTCTTTTTCTATCCCTTCTTTGTCTCTTTCTTTCTCTATCTGTTCGCTCCTTCTTTCTCGCCCATTCTATTTTTTCTCTCGTGCTTTTTCCAAATATCCCCCCCCGCATTAATATCCCCCCCGCAATTTATCCCCCCCCGCAATTTATCCCCCCCCCGCAATTTATCCCCCCCCCCCGCAATTATTCCCCCCCCGCAATTATTCCCCCCCCGCAATTATTCCCCCCCCGCAATTATTCCCCCCCCCGCAATTATTCCCCCCCCGCAATTTATCCCCCCCCCCGCAATTTATCCCCCCCCCCGCAATTTATCCCCCCCCCCGCAATATATCCCCCCCCGCAATTTATCCCCCCCGCAATTTATCCCCCCCCCGCAATTTATCCCCCCCCCGCAATTTATCCCCCCCCCGCAATTTATCCCCCCCCGCAATATATCCCCCCCCCGCAATATATCCCCCCCCGCAATATATCCCCCCCCGCAATATATCCCCTCCCGCAATATATCCCCCCCCGCAATTTATCCCCCCCCGCAATTTATCCCCCCCCCGCAATTTATCCCCCCCCGCAATATATCCCCCCCCGCAATATATCCCCCCCCGCAATATATCCCCCCCCGCAATATATCCCCCCCCGCAATATATCCCCCCCCGCAATTTATCCCCCCCGCAATTTATCCCCCCCCCGCAATTTATCCCCCCCCCGCAATTTATCCCCCCCCCGCAATATATCCCCCCCCGCAATATATCCCCCCCCGCAATATATCCCCTCCCGCAATATATCCCCCCCCGCAATTTATCCCCCCCCGCAATTTATCCCCCCCCCGCAATTTATCCCCCCCCCGCAATATATCCCCCCCGCAATATATCCCCCCCCGCAATATATCCCCCCCCGCAATATATCCCCCCCCGCAATATATCCCCCCCGCAATATATCCCCCCCCGCAATATATCCCCCCCCGCAATTTATCCCCCCCCGCAATTTATCCCCCCCCGCAATTTATCCCCCCCCGCAATATATCCCCCCCCGCAATATATCCCCCCCCGCAATATATCCCCCCCGCAATATATCCCCCCCCGCAATTTATCCCCCCCCGCAATTTATCCCCCCCCGCAATTTATCCCCCCCCCGCAATTTATCCCCCCCCGCAATATATCCCCCCCCGCAATATATCCCCCCCCGCAATATATCCCCCCCCGCAATATATCCCCCCCCGCAATATATCCCCCCCGCAATATATCCCCCCCCGCAATTTATCCCCCCCCGCAATTTATCCCCCCCCGCAATTTATCCCCCCCCCAAAATATATCCCCCCCCCGCAATATATCCCCCCCCGCAATTTATCCCCACCCGCAATTTATCCCCCCCCGCAATTTATCCCCCCCCGCAATTATTCCCCCCCCCCCGCAATATATCCCCCCCCGCAATTTATCCCCCCCCGCAATTTATCCCCCCCCCGCAATTTATCCCCCCCCGCAATTTATCCCCCCCCGCAATTTATCCCCCCCCGCAATTATTCCCCCCCCCCCGCAATATATCCCCCCCCGCAATTTATCCCCCCCCGCAATTTATCCCCCCCCGCAATATATCCCCCCCCGCAATTTATCCCCCCCCGCAATTTATCCCCCCCCCGCAATTTATCCCCCCCCCGCAATTTATCCCCCCCCGCAATATATCCCCCCCCGCAATTTATCCCCCCCCGCAATTTATCCCCCCCCCGCAATTTATCCCCCCCCCGCAATTTATCCCCCCCCGCAATTTATCCCCCCCCGCAATTTATCCCCCCCCGCAATTTATCCCCCCCCGCAATATATCCCCCCCCGCAATATATCCCCCCCCCCGCAATATATCCCCCCCCGCAATATATCCCCCCCCGCAATATATCCCCCCCCGCAATATATCCCCCCCCCGCAATATATCCCCCCCCCGCAATATATCCCCCCCCCGCAATATATCCCCCCCCCGCAATTTATCCCCCCCCGCAATATATCCCCCCCCCCGCAATTTATCCCCCCCCGCAATTATTCCCCCCCCGCAATTTATCCCCCCCCCGCAATTTATCCCCCCCCGCAATTTATCCCCCCCCCCGCAATATATCCCCCCCCGCAATTTATCCCCCCCCCGCAATTTATCCCCCCCCGCAATTTATCCCCCCCCCCGCAATATATCCCCCCCCGCAATTTATCCCCCCCCGCAATTATCCCCCCCCGCAATATATCCCCCCCCGCAATATATCCCCCCCCCCGCAATATATCCCCCCCCGCAATATATCCCCCCCCCGCAATATATCCCCCCCCCGCAATATATCCCCCCCCCGCAATTTATCCCCCCCCGCAATATATCCCCCCCCCCCGCAATTTATCCCCCCCCGCAATTATTCCCCCCCCGCAATTTATCCCCCCCCCGCAATTTATCCCCCCCCGCAATTTATCCCCCCCCCCCGCAATATATCCCCCCCCGCAATTTATCCCCCCCCCGCAATTTATCCCCCCCCGCAATTTATCCCCCCCCGCAATTATCCCCCCCCGCAATATATCCCCCCCCGCAATATATCCCCCCCCCCGCAATATATCCCCCCCCGCAATATATCCCCCCCCGCAATATATCCCCCCCCCGCAATTTATCCCCCCCGCAATATATCCCCCCCCCGCAATTTATCCCCCCCCCGCAATTATTCCCCCCCCGCAATTATCCCCCCCCCGCAATTTATCCCCCCCCCGCAATTTATCCCCCCCCCGCAATTTATCCCCCCCCGCAATATATCCCCCCCCGCAATATATCCCCCCCCGCAATATATCCCCCCCCGCAATTTATCCCCCCCCGCAATTTATCCCCCCCCGCAATATATCCCCCCCCGCAATTATTCCCCCGCAATTTATCCCCCCCCCGCAATTTATCCCCCCCCGCAATATATCCCCCCCCGCAATATATCCCCCCCCGCAATATATCCCCTCCCGCAATATATCCCCCCCCGCAATTTATCCCCCCCCGCAATTTATCCCCCCCCCGCAATTTATCCCCCCCCCGCAATATATCCCCCCCGCAATATATCCCCCCCCGCAATATATCCCCCCCCGCAATATATCCCCCCCCGCAATATATCCCCCCCCGCAATTTATCCCCCCCCGCAATTTATCCCCCCCCGCAATTTATCCCCCCCCGCAATATATCCCCCCCCGCAATATATCCCCCCCCGCAATATATCCCCCCCCGCAATATATCCCCCCCGCAATATATCCCCCCCCCGCAATTTATCCCCCCCCGCAATTTATCCCCCCCCGCAATTTATCCCCCCCCCGCAATTTATCCCCCCCCGCAATTTATCCCCCCCCGCAATATATCCCCCCCCGCAATATATCCCCCCCCGCAATATATCCCCCCCCGCAATATATCCCCCCCCGCAATATTCCCCCCCCGCAATTTATCCCCCCCCGCAATTTATCCCCCCCCGCAATTTATCCCCCCCCCCAAAATATATCCCCCCCCCGCAATATATCCCCCCCCGCAATTTATCCCCACCCGCAATTTATCCCCCCCCGCAATTTATCCCCCCCCGCAATTATTCCCCCCCCCCCGCAATATATCCCCCCCCGCAATTTATCCCCCCCCGCAATTTATCCCCCCCCGCAATTTATCCCCCCCCGCAATTTATCCCCCCCCGCAATTTATCCCCCCCCCGCAATTTATCCCCCCCCGCAATTTATCCCCCCCCGCAATTTATCCCCCCCCCCGCAATATATCCCCCCCCGCAATTTATCCCCCCCCGCAATTTATCCCCCCCCGCAATTTATCCCCCCCCGCAATTTATCCCCCCCCGCAATATATCCCCCCCCGCAATATATCCCCCCCCCCGCAATATATCCCCCCCCGCAATATATCCCCCCCCCGCAATATATCCCCCCCCCGCAATATATCCCCCCCCCGCAATATATCCCCCCCCCGCAATTTATCCCCCCCCGCAATATATCCCCCCCCCGCAATTTATCCCCCCCCGCAATTATTCCCCCCCCGCAATTTATCCCCCCCCCGCAATTTATCCCCCCCCGCAATTTATCCCCCCCCCCGCAATATATCCCCCCCCGCAATTTATCCCCCCCCGCAATTTATCCCCCCCCGCAATTTATCCCCCCCCGCAATTATCCCCCCCCGCAATATATCCCCCCCCGCAATATATCCCCCCCCCCGCAATATTGTTGCGGAATTGATTTGAAAAACACGTTTGCTAACACTTTTCGGGATGAGAAGCTACATTCAACTGAACCCCAGGACCCGTTTCTCTGTCACGTTTAAAGCACTAACCTTGCATTAGTGAGGAGTCAGTCTCTGAAATAAATGTCCCAGTGCTGCTGAAACATAAAATGGCCACCGTGAACAAAACTAAAATGGCTGACTGATGTTCTGAGAGAGGAGGGAACGAGAGACAGAAAGACAGACAGAAAGAAAGACAATCTGTAACCTCATGGCCCGGCATATCCCCCACTCTACCATTACCATCAAGCCAGGATACCAACCCCGGTTCAGTGAAGTGTGCAGGAGGGCATGCCAGGAGCAGCACCAGGCATACCTCAAAATGAGGTGTCAACCTGGTGAAGCTACAACCCAGGACTATCTGCGTGCCAAACTGCGTAAGCAGCATGCGATAGACAGAGCTAAGCGATCCCATAACCAACGGATCAGATCTAAGCTCTGCAATCCTGCCACATCCAGAGAAAAGGAGTGATCAGCATGAAGAGACTGCTGGAGATTTATGTTCCTGGTAATCTCTCCATCTCTATCTCTCCTTCCTCTGTCTTTTACTCTCTCAAGCCCTGTCTCACCTCTCTGTTCCTCTTTATCCATGTGTTACGAACACTGGACTTTGTCTTTCTCCCATCTTCACTCTTCATCTCTACTTCTCCATCCGTTACCCTCTGAATCACAGTCTCTCCCTCTCCGTTACCCTCTGAATCCCAGTCTCTCCCTCTCTGTTACCCTCTGAATCCCAGTCTCTCCCTATCCGTTACCCTCTGAATCCCAGTCTCTCCCTCTCCGTTACCCTCTGAATCCCAGTCTCTCCCTCTCTGTTACCCTCTGAATCCAAGTCTCTCCCTCTCTGTTACCCTCTGAATCCCAGTCTCTCCCTCTCCGTTACCCTCTCAATCCCAGTCTCTCCCTCTCTGTTACCCTCTGAATCCCAGTTTCTCCCTCTCTGTTACCCTCTGAATCCCAGTCTCTGCCTCTCTCTCTCCCTCCCTCTCTGTTTCTTTCTCTCTCGCTGTCTCTCTCTGTCTCTCAGTGTCTCTCCCTCTCTCTCTCTCTGCCTCTGTCCATGCCTCTGTCTCTCTCACACCATCTCGCCCTCCCTCTCTCTGTCTCTCCCTCTCTCTGCCTCTCCATCTCTCTCTCTTCTTCTTTTACTTTGTCTCTCCCTATCTCTCTTTCTCACCCTCTGTCCATGACTCTGTTTACATCTCTCTCTCTCTCTCTCTCTCTGTCTCTTTCCATGACTCCATTTGTGCCTCCCTTACACCATCTCTCCCACTCACTCTGTCTCTCCCTCTCTCTCTCGGTATCTCCCTCTCCCTCTCTGTCTCTCCCTCTCCCTCTCTGTATCTGCTTTCTCTCTCTGTCTCTCCCTCTCTCTGCCTCTCCATCTCTCTCTCTCTCTCTCTCTCCCTCTTTTACTTTGTCTCTCCCCATCTCTCTTTCTCACCCTCTGTCCATGACTCTGTTTACATCTCTCTCATTCTTTGTCTCTGCCTATCTCTCATTCTCTCTCTCTGTCTCTTTCCATGACTCCATTTGTGCCTCCCTTACACCATCTCTCCCACTCACTCTGTCTCTCCCTCTCTCTCTCTGTCTCTCTCTCTCTGTCCCTCCACCTGTCTTTACCTCTCTGTCACTCCCTCTCTGTCCTTCTATCTCTGTCTCTCTCTCTCTGTCTCTCCATCTGTCCTTCCTTCACTGTCACTCCATCTCTCTCCTCTCTCTGTCTCTCACTCTGTCCCTCCATCTGTCTTTCCCTCTCTGTCTCTCACTCTGTCCCTCCATCTGTCTTTCCCTCTCTGTCACTCCCTCCCTCTCCTTCTATCTCTGTCTCTCTCTCTGCTATCACTGACACAGGGAGAGAGACAGAGGGATGGAGGGTTAGATATGAAGGCATAGAGAGGGCTGTAGAGAGGGACGAACTTGGAGAGAGAGAGAGATTGTTGAGTTGGATGAAGAGGATAATGTAAGATATATTAACTTGATTTAATCCTTCACTGCTGTGTACACAAACATATTTGAGATAGGTATGGAGAGAAAAAAAACATCGGGAGAGGGAGGAATGCAGATGAAGTTGGGGCCCAGGCAGACACTTTTGATGATCCAGAAGGAATAGCCTCCATTTTAAATATTCAGCCAGCTATTCCACTGTGGGAACCATCACACCCTCATGATATTGTTTGTGGAAATTTCATGCTGGCTTCTTGGTTAATTTTTAAACCTGTGATTGATAGATTCTTGTTAACCAAATGTTATAAGAGATGAGGAGCAAAGGTAGGATATATGGTGCAAGTGTAATCACAGATCAGCCATGATCTCATTGAATGCCAGGACGGAGGTGTGGGATTAAATTGCATCCTCCTCTTCCAATATCCCCTGTTAAATATCCTTCTTTCTCTGTCAGTCACCCTGTCAGTCTATGTCTCTCTGTTTCTCTCTTTCTGTCTCTCACTCTGTCTCGATCGGACAGTGCAGAGTGAGATTCACTCTGTATCCACCCCATGATGTTCCTGTCCTGGGACTGTTGGATGGGACAGTGTAGAAGGAGCATTACTCTGTATCTAATCCATGCTCTACCTGTCTGGGGAATGTTGTTGGGAGAGTGGAAACAGAGAGGTCTGGGACCAGGGTCCTCATGGGGAGGACTTAATGGTGCCTCCTAATTGACCAGTTAGCAATATTGGTGCTCCAGGGATGAAAGGGACATTGGCTGAGTGGATACGACATTGGCTGAGAGAGTGGACAATGGTTGTTTCAGACTGGAGGGAGGTATACAGTGGAGGTTTATATTAGGACCACTGATCTTTTTGATATATACTAATGACTTGGACTTGTGTTTACAGGGCATAACTTCAATGTTTGCCAATGTTTGTGTCATCTGCAATGTAATAAAAGGGAAGGGACTAGTAGCAGACTTCAGGAGGAGAGAGGCAGTCTGGTGAAATGGAACACACAAGAACAAATGAATTAGGAGCAGGAGTAGGCCATTCGGCCCCTCGAGCCTGCTCTGCCATTCAATGGCTGATCTGATTGTGAACTCAACTCCACTTTCCTGTCTGTGTCCCATAACCCTTGACTCCCTAATTGATCAAAAATCTATCGAACTCAGCCTTGAATATATTCAATGATCCAGCCTCCACTGGTCTCTGGGGAAGAGAATTCCACAGACAGACCCCCGTCTGAGAGAAACACATTTCTCCTCAGCTCAGTTTTAAATGGGACGTCCCTAATATTTAAACTGTGTCCCCTAGTTCTAGTCTCCCCAACAAGGGGAAACATCCTCTCAGCATCCACCCTGTCCAGTCCCCTCGGGACCTGAGATGTTTCACTCAGATCACCTCTCATTCTTCTAAACTCCAGTGGGTATAGACCCAACCTGTTCAACCTTTCCTCATAAGATAACCCCTTCATCCCAGGAATCAGTCCAGTGAACCTTCTCTGAACTACTTCGAATGCAATTATATAATTTCTTCAGTAAGGAGACCAAAAGTGTCCACAATCCTGCAGACGTCGTCTAACTTATGCCCTGTACAGCTGTAACAACACTTCCCTACTTTGATATTCTATTCACCTTGCAATAAACAACAACATTCCATTTGCCTTCCTAATCACTCGCTGTCGCTACACGGTAACATTTTGTGATTCATGTACCAGGACACCCAGATCCCTCTGTACCGTACAGTTCTGCAGTCTCTCTCCATTTCAATAATATACTGATTTTTATTCTTCCTGCTAAAGTGGACAAGCTCACATTTTCCCACATTGTACTCCATCTCCCAATGTTTTGCTCACTCACTTAACCTATGGAAATCTCTTTGCAGACACTTTATGTCCTTTTGAAAGCTTACTATCCAACCTATCATTGGACAGACACAGGGCAGGTTAACTTCAATGCTGAGAAATGTGAAGTGATGCATTTTGGAAGGAAGACTGAGTGATATAAACTAAATGGTACAATGTTAGAATGGGTGACAGGACAGAGAGATCTGGGATTTCATCAATGTTACCTGTTCTACCCAAAAGCTCAATTTGGGGCTTGGAATCTGTGAGTTGAATTTAGCTTCATCCTGAAAAGTGTTAGCAAACGTGTTGGGAAATGTGTCAAAAGCTGTTTCCATTCAGACATTCCTGCATTGTGGAAGTGTGAGCTATCTTTGCAGAGACAGGAAATAGAGTTGTTTGAATGGACCTGCAGGTCTTAGTTGATGCAATAAGGTGAGAATTTGAATTGTGTCCCTTCCAGATACACAGAATTGAAGGTATTTACAGAACACCACATGAAGTAGTTTACCAATGTCTGACAAACTTCAAAGACTTCAAACACATGGAAGAAGAGGAGAAGGGAACAATATACAAAACCTCAGTCACTCAGACAACAGCAGTAGGAAAAGGAATCTCTTTTTATGGGTTTTAATTTGAAGGCCTGAGCTGATGATTGAAAAAGTAGGAGTTCAAATCCCACGCTGGGCTGTTGTGAATTTGAATTCTGTTTTTTCTAAAAAATAAACATAAATCTGGAATTAAAAAACCTCTGGGTTGGAATGATTCACTCCTGTCTACTAGTGCAAAGCCCGTGTGTGTCTCAGTTTTGCTGTATTTATTAATGATTTAAGATGATGTGGTAGAATGCAACATCCCCAAGTTTACCAATGACACAAAAATAGGCAGCATTGTAAGCAGTGTAGCTGGAAGCAGAACAATGCAAAGAGATATCTGAAGTGAATGGTTAAAACTGTGGTAGATAGATTTCCATGTCAGTAAAAAAGACTAGAACAGAGTACTTTATAAATGGTGAAAAGATAGAAACACTGGAGGTCCAAAGAGACTTGAGGGGTCCATGTCCATTTGAGTGCAGTGTAGATTTACCAGAATGATAACTGGACTCCAAGGGTAAAATTACAAGGTGATATTACACAAACTGGGAATAATTCCCTGGAATTTAGGAGGATCAAGGTGATTTGATCAAAGTTGTTGAGATATTAAGGGGAACTGATGGGGTAGTTTGAGAGAAACTATTTCGGCAGCTTTGGAATGTCGGAACAGGAGTAGGCCATTCAGCCCATCTAGCCTGCTCCGCCATTCAATACGATCATGGCTGATCATCCACTTCAATGTGTTTTTCCCAGACTATCCTCATATCCCTTTATGTCATTGGTATTCAGCAATCTGTCAATCTCTGCTTTAAACATACTCAATGACTGAGCTTCCACAGCCCTCTGGGATAGAGAATTCCTAAGATTCACAACCCTCTGAGTAATGACATTTCTCCTCATCTCTCTCCCAAGTGGCTTCCCCCTTATTTTGAAATTGTGTCCCCTGGTTCTAGACTCCCGAACCAAAGGAGACATCTTACCTGCATCTACCCTGTCTATCCCTTTAAGTATTTCGTATGTTTCAATAAGATCACCTCTCATTCTTCTAAACTCCACTGAGTATAGGCCCAACCTGTTCAACCATTCCTCATAAGACAACCCCTTCATCCCAGGAATCAGCCGAGTGAACCTTCTCTGAACTGGTTCCAATGCATCCAGGCCTGACCATTTATCCACTTTGAAAGTTGCCGAACACCTTAATATTTCCCTCTCACTCTGTTTATCCCATCCAATATTTCACATTCCTCCTCTTTAACTACAATATCTGCATTGTTCCCCCTCTTTTATAAAGATGGAGACAAAGTATTCATTAGGAACCGTGCCCACATCTCCCACCTCCACACACACATTCCCTTTTTGGTCCCTAATACTCTATCCTTAATTATCCTCTTGCTCTTCATTTATTTATAAAACATCTTTGTGATTTCTTTGATTTAATGGTAATATTATTTTCCGGCCATTTCTTTGCTCTCCTAATTTGATTTTTAATTTCACCCTTGTACTTTCTCCACTCATCTCGGCCTCTGTGGTATTGAGCTCTCGGTATCCGACATAAGCTTCCCTCTTGTGCCTTATCGTACCCGGTTTGAACCTTGACATCCAAGGAGCTCTAGATTTCGGAGTACCACCCTGTTTGTCTTTGTGTGAACATATTTGTCATATACCCACAAAACAGGACTGGGCAGATAATGGGGATTGTTACTGAGGTTGTGTTTGGGGATTTTTACTGACATCAGTGTGGATTTTAAAGTGTGTCTCCCCTTCCCTCACATCTAAAGTCTCTCAGTGTTGTTGTTGTGTGTTGACAGCTTTTCCAGTGTCTAGTCCCTTTCAACTTTTAATAAAATCTGTGGAACACAAAGAAATGTAAAGTTTCTCCTACAAGCTGTTTTGTCCTCCCTCTTTCACTGTCTTTCTCTGTCACTGCCCTATCTCTCTCTCTGTCTCTCTCAGGACTGGGCAGACACTGGGGATTGTTACTGAGGTTCTGTTGGTCATTTTTACTGACATCAGTGTGGATTGTAAAATCTGTGTGTGTGTGTGTGTGTGTGTGTGTGTGTGTGTGTCTCTGTGTGTGTGTCTCTGTGTGTGTGTGTGTCTCTGTCTGTCCCTTCATGTATGTGTCTGTGTGTGTCTGGATGTGTGTGTGTGAGAGAGAGATAATCAGGGTCACCTCACTCCATCTCTATCTCTCCTCCTCTCTCTGTTTCTCCTTCTCTCTCCCTCTCTCAATCCGCCTCTCTCATAGAAACATAGAAAATAGGAGCAGGAGCAGGCCATTCGGCCCTTTGGGCCTGCTCCGTCATTCAATAAAGATCATGACCGATGGTCTAATTCAGTACCCTGTTCCCACTTTCTCCCCATACCCCTTGATCCCTTTGACATTTAGAAATATATCTCTCTCCTCCATGAATATATTTAATGACTTGGCCTCCACTGCCTTCTGCGGTAGAGAATTCCACAGGTTCACCACCCTCTACCCCATCCATCTCTCCCCCTCTATCTCCGTCTCCACACTCTATCTCCGTCTCCACCCTCTATCTCCATCTCCACCCTCTATCTCCCACTCCCCCTCTATCTCCCTCTCCCCCTCTATCTCCCTCACACCCTCTATCTCCCTCTCCACCTCTATCTCCCAATCCCCCTCTATCTCCCTCACCCGCTCACTCTCCCTCACCCCCCCTCTATCTCCCTCTCCCCCTCTATCTCCCTCTGCCCCTTTATCTCCCTCTCCCTCTCTATCTCACACATCTCCTCGATCTCACACATCCACTCGATCTCACTCTTCCCCTCGATCTCACTCTTCCCCTCGATCTCACTCTCCCCCTCTATCTCACTCTCCCCCTCTATCTCACTCTCTCCCTCTATCTCACTCTCTCCCTCTATCTGTCTCTCCCCCCTCTATCTGTCTCTCCCCCCTCTATCTCCCTCTCCCCCTCCATCTCCCTCTCCCAATCTATCTCCCTCTCCCCCTCTATCTCCCTCTCCCCCTCTATCTCCCACACCCCCTCTATCTCCCACACCCCCTCTATCTCACACACAGCCTCTATCTCACACACCCCCAATATCTCACTCTCCCCCTCTATCTCACTCTCCCCCTCTATCTCACTCTCCCCCTCTATCTCACTCTCGCCCTCTATCTGTCTCTCCCCCTCCATCTCCCTCTCTCCCTCTCCCGCTCTCTCTCCCTCTCCCCCTCTATCTCCCTCTCCTCCCTCTATCTCCCTCTCCCCCTCAATCTGTCTCTCGCCCTCTATCTCACACACCCCCAATATCTCCCTCTCCCCCTACATCTCCCTCTCCCCCCTCTCTCTCCCTCTGCCCCTCTCTCTCCCTCTGCCCCTCTATCTCACTCCCCCCTCTATCTCACTCATCCCCTCTATCTGTCTCTCCCCCCACTATCTCACATACCCCCAATATCTCCCTCTCCCCCTATATCTCCCCCCTCTCTCTCCCTCTGACCCCTTATATCTCCATCTCCCCGTCTCTCTCCCTCTGCCCGTCTCTCTCCCTCTGCCCCTCTATCTCACTCTCCCCCTCTATCTCACTCTCCCCCTCTATCTGTCTGTCTCTCTCTCCCTCTATCTGTCTGTCTCTCTCTCCCTCTATCTGTCTGTCTCTCCATCTATCTGTCTGTCTCTCTCCCTCTATCTGTCTCTCTCCATCTATCTGTCTCTCCCCCTCTATCTCACTCTCCCCCTCCTCCTGACACTCACTCTCTCTCCATCTACCTCTGTCTCTGCCACTCTCTCTGTCTCTCTCTCTGTCCCTCCTTCTGTCTTTCCCTCTCTATCTCTATGTCTTTCTCCTTCTATCTCTCTCTCTGTCGCTCTATCTTAATCTCTCTGTCTCTGCCCCTCCATCTGCCTTTCCCTTTCTGTCTCTCCCTCTCTTTCCATCTCTCTGTCTCTGCCTCTCTCTCTGTCCCTCCATCTGTCTTTCCCTCTCGGTCACTACCTCTCTCTCCTTCTATCTCTGTCTCGCTCTCTGTTCCTCCAAATGTCTTTCGCTCTCTGCCAATCCCTCTCTCCTTCTCTCTGTCTATCCCTCTCTCTCCTTCTCTCTCTCTCGGTCCCTCCATCTGTATCCACCCCCCACCACCTGTCACTCCCTCTCTCTTCTATCTATGTCTCTCGCTCTCTATCCCTCCATCTATCCTTCCCTCTCTGTCACTCCATCTCTCTCCTTCTCTCGCTTTCTCTCCCTTACTCTCTCTCTCTGTCTTTCCATCTGTCTTTCTCTCCCTGTCACTCCCTCTCTCTCCGTCCATCTCTGCCTCTCTCTATCTCTGTCTCTCCATCTGTCTTTCCCTCTCTATGTCTGTCCATCGATCTCCTCTCTCTCTCTGTCCCTCCATTTGTCGTTCCCTCTTTGTCACTTCCTCTCTCTCCTTCTATCTCTGCCTCTCACTCTCTGTCCCTCCATCTGTCTTTCCCTCTCTGTCTCTCCATCTCTCTCCTTCTATCTCTGTCTCTCTCTCTCTCTCTCCATCTGTCTTTCCCTTTCTATCACTCCCTCTCTCTCTCCTTCCATCTCTGCCTCTCTCTGTCTCTCCATCTGTCTTTCCCTTTCTGTCACTCCCTCTCTGTCCTTCTATCTCTCTCTCTCTCTCTCTCTATCCCTCCATCAGTCCTTCCCTCCCTGTCACTCCATCACTCTCTCTGTCTCTCAGTCTGTCCCTCTATCTGTCTTAGCCTCCCTGACACTCCCTCTCTCTCCTTCTATCTCTGGATCTCTCTCTGTCTCTCCATCTGTTTTGTCCTCTGTCAACCCCTCTCTCCTTCTCTGGTACTCCCTCTCTCTCCTTCTCTCTCACTCTGTCCCTCCATCCGTCTTTCCCTCCCTGTCACTCCCACTCTCTCCTATCTCTGTCTTTCTCTCTGTCTTTCCATTTGAATTTCCCTCCCTATCACTCCCTCTCACTCGTTCTATCCCTGCCTCTCTCCCTGTCCCTCCATCTGTCTTCCCACACCCCACCCATCACTCCATCTCTCTCCTTCTATCTCTGTCTCTATCTCTCTATCCCTCCATCTGTCCTTCCCTCCCTGTGACTCCATTTCTCTCTCTCTCTCTCTCTCTGTCCCTACATCTGTCTTTCCCTCTCTGTCTCTCCCGCTCTCTCCCCTCTCTGTCTCTCCCTCTCTCTCCTTCCATCTCTGCCTCTCTATCTCTCTGTCCATCCATCTGTCTTTACCTCTCTGTCTCTCCCTCTCTCTCCATCTATCTCTGTCTCTCTCTCTCTGTCTTTCCATATGTCTTTCCCTTCCTGTCACTCCCTCTCTCTCCTTCCATCTCTGCCTCTCTCTCTCTCTGTCTCTCCAACTGCCTTTCCCTCTCTGTCTCTCTCTCTCTCCCTGCATCTGTCTTTCCCTCTCTGTCTCTCCCACATTCTCCATCTCTCTCTCTGTCTCTCCATCTGTCTTTCCCTTTCTGTCACTCCCTCTCTCTCCTTCTCTCTCTGTCCCTCACTTTGTCCCTCCATCTGTCCTTCCCTCCCTGTCACGCCATCTCTCTCCCTCACTTTGTCCCTCCATCAGTCTTTCCCTCTCTGTTGCTCCCTCGCTCTCCTTCGATCTCTGTCTCTCTCTCTGTTCCACCATTAGTCTTTCACTCTCTGTCACTCCCACTCTCCTTCTCTCTGTCTCTCCCTCTCCCTCCTTCACTTTCTCGCCGTCCCTCCATCTGTCTTCCCCATCATGTCACTCCCTCTCGCTCCTTCTATCTCAGTCTCTCTCTCTATCCCTCCATCTGTCTTTCCTTGCTGTGACTCCCTCTCTCTCCTTCTATCTCTGACCCGCTCTCTCTATGTCCATCTGTCCTTCCCTGTCTGTCTCTCCCTCTCTCTCCTTCTCTCTCTGTCTCTCTCTCTCTATCCCTCCATCTGTCCTTCGCTGCCTCTCACTCCATCTCTAACCCTGTCTCTCTCTCTCTGTCCCTCCTTTTGTCTTTCCCTCCCTGACACTCCCTCTCTCCCCTTCTCTCTCTGTCTCTCTCTCTGTCTTTCCATCTGTATTTCCCTCCCTGTCTCTCCCTCTCTCTCCATCCATCTATGCCATTCTCTCTCTCTGTCTCTCCATCTTTCTTTCCCTCCTGTCACTCCCTCTCTCTCCTTCTATCTCTGTCTCGCTCTCTGTTCCTCCAACTGTCTTCCCCTCTCTGCCAATCCCTCTCTTCTTCTCTCTGTCTCTCCCTCTCTCTCCTTCTCTCTCTCTCGGTCCCTCCATCTGTATCCCCCCCCCCCCCACCACCTGTCACTCCCTCTCTCTCCTTCTATCTATGTCTCTCACTCTCTATCCCTCCATCTATCCTTCCCTCTCTGTCACTCCATCTCTCTCCTTCTCTCCCTTTCTCTCTCTCTCTGTCTTTCCATCGGTCTTTCTCTCCCTGTCACTCCCTCTCTCTCCGTCCATCTCTGCCTCTCTCTATCTCTGTCTCTCCATCTGTCTTTCCCTCTCTCTGTCTGTCCATCTCTCACCTCCCTCTCTCTGTTCCTCCATTTGTCTTTCCCTCTCTGTCACTCCCTCTCTCTCCTTCTATCTCTGCCTCTCACTCTCTATCCCTCCATCTGTCCTTCCCTCCCTGTCACTCCATCGCTCTCCTTCTATCTCTGTCTCTCTCTCTGTCCCTCCATCTGTCTTTCCCTCTCTGTCTCTCCATCTCTCTCCTTCTATCTCTGTCTGTCTCTCTCTCTCTCTCCATCTGTCTTTCCCATTCTCTCACTCCCTCTCTCTCCTTCCATCTCTGCCTTTCTCTGTCTCTCCATCTGTCTTTGCCTTTCTGTCACTCCCTCTATGTCCTTCCATCTCTCTCTCTCTCTCTATCCCTTTATCTGTCCTTCCCTCCCTGTCAATCCATCTCTCTCCTTCTCTCTCTGTCTCTCTGTCTGTCCCTCTATCTGTCTTTGCCTCCCTGACACGCCCTCTCTCTCCTTCTATCTCTGTATCTCTCTCTGTCTCTCCATCTGTTTTTCCCTCTGTCACCCCCTCTCTCCTTCTCTGTCTCTCCCTCTCTCTCCTTCTCTCTCACTCTGTCCCTCCATCCGTCTTTCCCTCCCTGTCACTTCCTCTCTCTCCTATCTCTGTCTTTCTCTCTGTCTTTCCATCTGTATTTCCCTCCCTATCACTCCCTCTCACTCGTTCCATCTCTGCCTCTCTCCCTGTCCCTCCATCTTTCTTCCCACCCACCACCCATCACTCCATCTCTCTCCTTCTCTCTCTGTCTCTCTCTCTCTATCCCTCCATCTGTCCTTCCCTCCCTGTCACTCCATTTCTCTTCCTTTCTCTCTCTCTCTGTCCCTCCATCTGTCTTTCCCTCTCTGTCTCTCCCGCTCTCTCCCCCTCTCTGTCTCTCCCGCTCTCTCCTTCCATCTCTGCCTCTCTCTCTCTGTCTCTCCATCTGTCATTACCTCTCTGTCTCTCCCTCTCTCTCCATCTATCTCTGTCTCTCTCTCTCTGTCTTTCCATATGTCTTGCCCTCTCTGTCTCACCCACACTCTCCTTCTCTCTCTCTCTCTGCCTCTCCCTCTGCCTCTCTCTCTGTCTCTCTCTCTGTCTCTCTGTCTCTCTCTCTCTCTGTCCCTCCATCTGCCTTTCCCTCCCAGTCACTCCTTCTCTCTCCATCTATCTCTGTCTCTCTCTCTGTCCCTCCATCTGTCTTTCCCTCTCTGTTGCTCCCTCTCTCTCCTTCTACCTGTCTCTCCCTCTCCCTCCCCTCGACCTCACTGTTCCCCTCGATCTCACTCTCGCCCTCTGTCTCCCTCTCGCCCTCTGTCTCCCTCTCGCCCTCTGTCTCCCTCTCCCCCTCTATCTCACTCTCTCCCTCTTTCTCCCTCTCCCCCTCTATCTCACACACCCCCTCTATCTGCCTCTCCCCCTCTATCTGCCTCTCCCCCTCTATCTCACACACCCCCTCGATCTCACTCTCCCCCTCCATCTCACACACCCCCTCTATCTGCCTCTCCCCCTCTATCTGCCTCTCCCCCTCTATCTCACACTCCCCCTCTATCTCACACTCCCCCTCTATCTCACACATCCCCTCGATCTCACTCTCCCTCTCTATCTCACACTCTCCCTCTATCTCACACTCCCCCTCTATCTCACTCTCCCCCTCTATCTCCCTCTCCCTCTCTCTCTGTCTCTCTCACTGCCTCTCTCTCTACCTCTTCCTGTCTCTCTCTCTCTGTTTCTCTCTCTCTATTTGTGTCTCTCTGTCTGTTGCTCTCTCTCTCTCTCTCCTCTCTCTCTCTCTCCATGACTCTGTTTGTGTCTCTCTCACACCATTTCTCTCTCTCTGCCTCTGTCTCTCTGCCTCTCCCTGTCTCTATCTCTCTCTCTGTGTCTCAGTTTCCCCAATCTCTCACCATAAGACAGTCCCGTCATCCCGGGAACAAGTCTGGTGAACCTTCATTGCACTCCCTCTTTGGCAATAATATCCTTCCTAAGGTAAGGGGACCAAAACTGCACACAGTACTCCAGGTGTGGTCTAACCAAGGTTCTATGTGATTGAAGCAAGACTTCACTACTCCTGTACTCAAATCCTCTTGTGATAAAGACTAACATCCCATTAGCCTTCTGAATTGCATTCTGCACCTGCATGTTAGTTTTCAGTGACTTATTGACGGGGACACCCAGGTCGCTTTGTACATCTACGCTTTCTAATCTCTTACCATTTAATAAATACTCAATTCCACCATCCCGGGTGTGATCAGATACTCTGTCCCTTCGTAAACCATTTCCTGTCCCTCCAACAGCTTGTGCCACTGCCCTATTTATCGATGTTTTTTCCCCTTCTGATGATGTTGAATTTGTTCGTGGCTTTTCTCCGACTGAAGTTGTTGTATTTGTTCGGTTTTTTTAGTCTTCGGGAAGCTGTTCGTTTCCTGTTGAAATTGTTGCATTTGTTGGTGTTTTTTTCTCCTGTTGAGGTTGTTGTTGCATTTGTTGGTGGTTTTTTCTCGTGTTGAAGTTGTTGTTGCATTTGTTGGTGTTTTTTCTCATGTTGAGGTTGTTGTTGTATTTGTTGGTGTTTTTCCTCCTGTTGAGGTTGTTGTTGCATTTGTTGGTGGTTTTTTTCTCCTGTTGAGGTTGTTGTTGCATTTGTTGGTGGTTTTTTCTCATGTTGAGGTTGTTGTTGCATTTGTTGGTGTTTTTCCTCCTGTTGAGGTTGTTGCGGAATTGATTTGAAAAACACGTTTGCTAACACTTTTCGGGATGAGAAGCTACATTCAACTGAACCCCAGGACCCGTTTCTCTGTCACGCTTATAGCACTAACCTTGCATTAGTGAGGAGTCAGTCTCTGAAATAAATGTCCCAGTGCTGCTGCAACATAAAATGGCCACCGTGAACAAAACTAAAATGGCTGACTGATGTTCTGAGAGAGGAGGGAACGAGAGACAGACAGACAGACAGAAAGAAAGACAATCTGTAACCTCATGGCCCGGCATATCCCCCACTCTACCATTACCATCAAGCCAGGAGACCAACCCCGGTTCAGTGGCGTGTGCAGGCGGGCATGCCAGGAGCAGCACCAGGCATACCTGAAAATGAGGTGTCAACCTGGTGAAGCTACAACCCAGGACTATCTGCGTGCCAAACTGCGTCAGCAGCATGCGATAGACAGAGCTAAGCGATCCCATAACCAACGGATCAGATCTAAGCTCTGCAATCCTGCCACATCCAGAGAAAAGGAGTGATCAGCATGAAGAGACTGCTGGAGATTTATGTTCCTGGTAATCTCTCCATCTCTATCTCTCCTTCCTCTGTCTTTTACTCTCTCAAGCCCTGTCTCACCTCTCTGTTCCTCTTTATCCATGTGTTACGAACACTGGACTTTGTCTTTCTCCCATCTTCACTCTTCATCTCAACTTCTCCCTCTGTTACCCTCTGAATCCCAGTCTCTCCCTCTCCATTACCCTCTGATTCCCAGTCTCTCCCTCTCTGTTACCCTCTGATTCCCAGTCTCTCCCTCTCTGTTACCCTCTGAATCCCAGTCTCTCCCTCTCTGTTACCCTCTGAATCCCAGTCTCTCCCTCTCTGTTACCCTCTGAATCCCAGTCTCTCCCTCTCCATTACCCTCTGAATCACAGTCTCTCCCTCTGTTACCCTCTGAATCCCAGTCTCTCCCTCTCTGTTACCCTCTGAATCCAAGTCTCTCCCTCTCTGTTACCCTCTGAATCCCAGTCTCTCCCTCTATGTTTCCCTCTGAATCCCCGTCTCTCCCTCTCTGTTACCCTCTGAATCCAAGTCTCTCCCTCTGTTACCCTCTGAATCCCAGACTCTCCCTCTCTGTTACCCTCTGAATCCCAGTCTCTCCCTCTCTGTCTCTCTCTCCCTCCCTCTCTCTGTCTCTCCCTCTCTCTGTCTCTCCCTCTCTCTGCCTCTCCATCTCTCTCTCTCACTCTCCTTTTACTTTGTCTCTCCCTATCTCCCTTTCTCACCCTCTGTCCATGACTCTGTTTACATCTCTCTCATTCTCTGTCTCTGCCTATCTCTCTCTCTCTCTCTCTCTGTCTCAGTCCATGACTCCATTTGTGGCTCCCTTACACCATCTCTCCCACTCTCTCTGTCTCTCTCTCTGTCCGTCCATCTGTCTTTCCCTCTCTGTCACTTCTCTTCTCTCCTATCTCTGTCTCTCTCTCTCTATCCCTCCATCTTTCCTTCCCTCCCTGTCACTCCATCTCTCTCCTTCTCTCTCTGTCTCTCACTTTGTCCCTGTATCTGGCTTTCCCTTCCTGACACTCCCTCTCTCTCCTTCGCTTTCTGTCTCTGCCACTCTCTCTGTCTCCCTCTCTGTCTCTCCGTCTCACTCCTTCTATCTCTGTCACTCCCGCTCTCTCTCTGTCTCTCGCTCTGTCCAACCATCTGTCTTTCCTTCTCTGTCTCTCCGTCTCTCTCCTTCTATCTGTCTCTCCATCTGTCTTTCCCTCTCTGTCTCTCCCTCTCTCTCCTTCTCTCTCTGCCTCTCTCTCTGTCTCTCTCTCTGTCCCTCCATCTGTCTTTCACTCTCTGTCACTCCCTCTCTCTCCTTCCATCTCTGTCTCTCTCTCTGTCCCTCCATCTGTCTTCCCCCCGCGTCACTCCCTCTCCCTCCTTCTATCTCTGTCTCTGTCTCTCTGTCTGTCCCTCAGTCTGTCTTTCCCTCTCTGTCACTCCCTCACTCTCCTATCTCTGTCTCTCTCTCTCTATCCCTCCATCTGTCCTTCCCTCCCTGTGACTCCATTTCTCTCCCTGTCTCTCTCTCTGTCACTCCATCTGTCTTTCCCTCTCTGTCTCTCCACACTCTCCTTCTATCTCTGTCTCTCTCACTCTCTGTCTTTCCATCTGTCTTTCCCTCCCTGTCACTCCCTCTCTCTCCTTCCATCGCTGCCTCTCTCTCTCTCTGTCTCTCCAACTGCCTTTTCCTCTCTGTCTCTCCCACCCTCTCCTTCTCTCTCAGTCTCTGCCTCTCTCTATCCCTCCATCTGTCCTTCCCTCCCTGTCACTCCATCTCTCTCCGCTCTCTCTCTCTGTCCCTCCATCTGTCTTCCACCCCCCATCACTCCCTCTCTCTCCGTCTCTCTCTCTCTATCCCTCCATCTGACCTTCCCTCCCTGTCACTCCATCTCTCTCCTTCTCTCTCCGTCTCTCACTTTGTCCCTCCATCTCTCTTTCCCTCTCTGTCTCTCCCTCTCACTCCTTCTATCTCTGTCTCTCACTGTGTTCCTCCATCTGTCTTTCCCTCTCTGTCTCTCCCTCTCTCTACTTCTCTCTGTCTCTGCCTCTCTCTCTGTCTCTATCTCTGCCCCTCCAGCGGTCTTTCCCTCTCTGTCTCTCCTTCTATCTCTGTCTGTCCATCTGTCTTTCCCTCTCTGTCTCTCCCTCTCTCTACTTCTCTCTGTCTCTGCCTCTCTCTCTGCCCCTCCATCGGTCTTTCCCTCTCTGTCACTCCCTCTCTCCTTCTCTCTCTCTCTGTCCCTCCATCTGTCTTCCCCCCCGACTCTCCCTCTCTCTCCGTCTCTCTCTCTCTATTCTTCCATCTGACCTTCCCTCCCTGTCACTCCATCTCTCTCCTTCTCTCTCTGTCTCTCACTTTGTCCCTCTATCTGTCTTTCCCTCTCTGTCTCTCCCTCTCACTCCTACTCTCTCTGTCTCTCACTGTGTCCCTCCATCTGTCTTTCCCTCTCTGTCTCTCCCTCTCTCTCCTTCTATCTCTGTCTGTCCATCTGCCTTTCCCTCTCTGTCTCTCCCTCTCTCTCCTACTCTCTGTCTCTGCCTCTCCCTCTGTCTCTCTCTCTGTCTCTGTCCCTCCATCTGTCTTTCCCTCACTTGCACTCCCTCTCTCTCTCCTTCTATCTCTGTCTCTCTCTTTGTCCCTCCATCTGTCTTTCACTCTCTGTCACCCTCTCTCTCCTTCTCTCTCACTCTGTCCCTCCATCTGTCTTTCCCTCCCTGTCAATCCCTCTCTCTCCTTACATCTCTGCCTCACTCTCTCTGTACCTCCATCTGTCTTTCCCTCTCTGGCTCTCCGTCTCTCTCCTTCTCTCACTGTCTCTGCCTCTCTCTCTGTCCCTCCATCTGACCTTCCCTCCCTGTCACTCCATCTCTCTCCTTCTCTCTCTGTCTCTCACTTTGTCCCTCTATCTGTCTTTCCCTCTCTGTCTCTCCCTCTCACTCCTACTCTCTCTGTCTCTCACTGTGTCCCTCCATCTGTCTTTCCCTCTCTGTCTCTCCCTCTCTCTCCTTCTATCTCTGTCTGTCCATCTGCCTTTCCCTCTCTGTCTCTCCCTCTCTCTCCTACTCTCTGTCTCTGCCTCTCCCTCTGTCTCTCTCTCTGTCTCTGTCCCTCCATCTGTCTTTCCCTCACTTGCACTCCCTCTCTCTCTCCTTCTATCTCTGTCTCTCTCTTTGTCCCTCCATCTGTCTTTCACTCTCTGTCACCCTCTCTCTCCTTCTCTCTCACTCTGTCCCTCCATCTGTCTTTCCCTCCCTGTCAATCCCTCTCTCTCCTTACATCTCTGCCTCACTCTCTCTGTACCTCCATCTGTCTTTCCCTCTCTGGCTCTCCGTCTCTCTCCTTCTCTCACTGTCTCTGCCTCTCTCTCTGTCCCTCCATCTGTCTTTCCCTCCCTGTCACTCTATCTCGCTCCTTCTCTCTTTGTCTTACACTCTGTCCCTCCATCTGTCTTTCCCTCCCTGACACTCCCTCTCACTCCTTCTCTCTCTGTCTCTCTCTCTGCTTTCACTGACACTAGGAGAGCGACAGATGGAGGGAGGGTTAGATATGACGGCATAGAGAGGGCTGCAGTGAGGGACTAACGTGGAGAGAGAGAGATTGTTGAGGTGGATGAAGAGGATAATGTAAGATATATTAATGTGATGAAATCCTTCACTGCTGTGTACACAAACATATTTGAGATCGGTATGGAGAGAAAACGAACATCGGGAGAGGGAGGAATGCAGATGAAGTTGGGGACCAGGCGGTCACTTTTGATGATCCAGAAGGAATAGCCACCATTTTAAATATTCAGCCAGCTATTCCACTGTGGGAACCATCACACCCTCATGATATTGTTTGTGGAAATTTCATGCTGGCTTATTGGTTAACTTTTAAACCTGTGATTGATAGATACTTGTTAACCAAATGTATTAAGAGATAAGGGGCAAAGGTAGGATATATGGTGTCAGTTTGATCACAGATCAGCCATGATCTCATTGAATGCCGGGACGGAGGTGTGGGGTTAAATTGCATCCTCCTCTTCCAATATCCCCTGTGAAATATCCTTCTTTCTCTCTCAGTCACCCTGTCAGTCTATGTCTCTCTGTTTCTCTCTTTCTGCCTCTCTCTCCATGTCTCTATCGGACAGTGTAGAGTGAGATTCACTCTGTATCCACCCCATGATGTTCCTGTCCTGGGACTGTTGGATGGGACAGTGTAGAAGGAGCATTACTCTGTATCTAATCCATGCTGTACCTGTCTGGGGAATGTTGATGGGAGAGTGGAAACAGAGAGGTCTGGGACCAGGGTCCTCATGGGGAGGACTTAATGGTGCCTCCTAATTGACCAGTTAGCAATGTTGGTGCTCCAGGGATGAAAGGGACATTGGCTGAGTGGGTACGACATTGGCTGAGAGAGTGGACAATGGTTGTTTCAGACTGGAGGGAGGTATACAGTGGAGGTTTATATTAGGATCACTGATCTTTTTGATATATACTAATGACTTGGACTTGTGTTTACAGGGCATAACTTCAATGTTTGCCAATGTTTGTGTCATCTGCAATGTAATAAACCGGGAAGGGACTAGTAGCAGACTTCAGGAGGAGAGTGGCAGTCTGGTGAAATGGAACACACAAGAACAAATGAATTAGGAGCAGGAGTAGGCCATTCGGCCCCTCGAGCCTGCTCTGCCATTCAATGGCTGATCTGATTGTGAACTCAACTCCACTTTCCTGTCTGCGTCCCATAACCCTTGACTCCCTAATTGATCAAAAATCTATCGAACGCAGCCTTGAATATAATCAATGATCCAGCCTGAACTGCTCTCTGGGGAAGAGAATTCCACAGACTGACCCCCCTCTGAGAGAAACACATTACTCCTCAGCTCAGTTTTAAATGGGATGTCCCTAATTTTTAAACTGTGTCCCCTAGTTCTTGTCTCCCCAACAAGGGGAAACATCCTCTCAGCATCCACCCTGTCCAGTCCCCTCGGGACCTGAGATGTTTCACTCAGATCACCTCTCATTCTTCTAAACTCCAGTGGGTATAGACCCAACCTGTTCAACCTTTCCTCATAAGATAACCCCTTCATCCCAGGAATCAGCCCAGTGAACCTTCTCTGAACTACTTCGAATGCAATTATATAATTTCTTCAGTAAGGAGACCAAAAGTGTCCACAATCCTGCAGACGTCATCTAACTTATGCCCTGTACAGCTGGAACAACACTTCCCGACTTTGATATTCTATTCACCTTGCAATAAACAACAATATTCCATTTGCCTTCCTAATCACTCGCTGTAGCTACACGGTAACATTTTGTGATTCATGTACCAGGACACCCAGATCCCTCTGTACCGTACAGTTCTGCAGTCTCTCTCCATTTCAATAATATACTGATTTTTATTCTTCCTGCTAAAGTGGACAAGCTCACATTTTCCCACATTGTACTCCATCTGACAATGTTTTCCTCACTCACTTAACCTATGGAAATCTCTTTGTAGACACTTTATGTCCTCTTGACAGCTTACTATCCAACCTATCATTGGACAGACACAGGGCAGATTAACTTCAATGCTGAGAAATGTGAAGTGATGCATTTTGGAAGGAAGACTGAGTGATATAAACTAAATGGTACAATGTTAGAATGGGTGACAGGACAGATAAATCAGGGATTTCATCAATGTTCCCTGTTCTACCCAAAAGCTCAATTTGGGGCTTGGAATCTGTGAGTTGAATTTAGCTTCATCCTGAAAAGTGTTAGCAAACGTGTTGGGAAATGTGTCAAAAGCTGTTTCCATTCAGACATTCCTGCATTGTGGAAGTGTGAGCTCTCTTTGCAGAGACAGGAAATAGAGTTGTTTGAATGGACCTGCAGGTTTTAGTTGATGCAATAAGGTGAGAATTTGAATTGTGTCCCTTCCAGATACACGAAATTGAAGGTATTTACAGAACACCACATGAAGTAGTTTACCAATGTCTGACAAACTTCAAAGACTTCAAACACATGGAAGAAGAGGAGAAGGGAACAATATACAAAACCTCAGTCAGTCAGACAACAGCAGGAGGAAAATGAATCTCTTTTTATGGGTTTTAATTTGAAGGCCTGAGCTGATGATTGAAAAAGTAGGAGTTCAAATCCCACGCTGGGCTGTTGTGAATTTGAATTTTGTTTTTTCTAAAAATAAACATAAATCTGGAATTAAAAAACCTCTAGGATGGAATGATTCACTCCTGTCTACTCGTGCAAAGCCCGTGTGTGTCTCAGTTTTGCTGTATTTATTAACGATTTAAGATGATGTGGTAGAATGCAACATACCCAAGTTTACCAATGACACAAAAATAGGCAGCATTGTAAGCAGTGTAGCTGGAAGCAGAACAATGCAAAGAGATATCTGAAGTGAATGGGCAAAACTGTGGTGGATAGATTTCAATGTCAGTAAAAAAGACTAGAACAGAGTACTTTATAAATGGTGAAAAGATAGAAACACTGGAGGTTCAAAGAGACTTGAGGGGTCCATGTCCATTTGAGTGCAGTGTAGATTTACCAGAATGATAACTGGACTCCAAGGGTTAAATTACGAGGTGATATTACACAAACTGGGGATTTATTCCCTGGAATTTAGGAGGATCAAGGTGATTTGATCAAAGATGTTGAGATATTAAGGGGTCCTGATGGGGTAGTTTGCGAGAAACTATTTCGGCAGCTTTGGAATATAGGAACAGGAGTAGGCCATTCAGCCCATCTAGCCTGCCCCGCCATTCAAGACGATCATGGCTGATCATCCACTTCAATGTGTTTTTCCCAGACTAGCCTCATATCCCTTTATGTCATTGGTATTCAGCAATCTGTCAATCTCTGCTTTAAACATACTCAATGACTGAGCTTCCACAGCCCTCTGGGATAGAGAATTCCTAAGATTCACAACCCTCTGAGTAATGACATTTCTCCTCATCTCTGTCCCAAGTGGCTTCCCCCTTATTTTGAAATTGTATCCCCTGGTTCTAGACTCCTCAACCAGGAGAAACATCTTACCTACATCTACCCTGTCTATCTGTAACGTTACCCCAGGGTCTCCACACAGCCTGTCTTCCCGTCCCACTGCTTCTAAAGTGTCTCAGGGTCTCCTGGCACTTTCTATCTCTCTGCTTCTGTCTCTATCCCTCACTATCTCTCTGTTCTCTCTCCATTTCTATCTCTCCCTATCTCTCTGTTACTCTACCTCTGTTCCTCTCTCTCTGTCTATCACTCTCTCCCACCATGTTGGTTATCACTGGGGGTTGAGTTAAATCACAGACAAAATAAACACTTCACCTGTCTGCCCCGAAATAAATAGCAAAATGTGTGGATATTTTATGTCTGTATTCAGACAATATAGACAGGAGTGTATATTATATGATGGGATGCTGCAAATCGATTTACACTCGGACTGTCGGAAAAACAACTTAAAAAGAATTATTCACAAGTCTAGTCCAATTTAACGACAGATTTGACCCGATAAGGTAATAAATGCCAAAAGTCTGGAGTTTTTTGGAGTACGTTAAGCTTTACTCTGTCTGGCTTTCAGAAATTAAACATTACACATGCACTGCAAGAGTAAAGATTATACATAGGTTAGGTTACATAGAATTTTGGAAGGACTAACAAGGCTAGGGAATATCCAATGAATGGTAGGACCATAGGAAGTACCGAGTGTCAGAGGGATCTTGGTGTACTTGTCCATAGATCACTGAAGGCTGCAGCGCAGGGAGACAAGGTGGTTAGGAAGGTATATGGGATACTTGCCTTTATTAGTTGAGGCATAGAATATAAGAACAGGGAGGTTATGATGGAGCTGTATAAAACACTGGTTAGGCCACAGCTGGAGTACTGTGTACAGTTCTGGGCACCACACTATAGGAAGGATGTGATTGCACTGGAGAGGATGCAGAGGAGATTGACCAGGATGTTGCCTGGGCTGGAGCATTTCAGCTATGAAGAGAGACTGAAAAGGCTGGAGTTGTTTTCCTTCGAGCAGAGAAGGCTGAGGAGGGACCTGATTGAGGTGTACAAAATTATGAGGGGCATTGATAGGTTAGATAGGAAGAAACTTTTTCCCTTAGCGGAGGGGTCAATAACCAGGGGGCATAGATTGAAGGCAAGGGGCAGGAGGTTTAGAGGGGATTTGAGGAAAAGATTTTTCTCCTGGAAGGTTATTGGATGATTTGATGAAGGTTTACAAAATAATAAGGGAAACTGATAGGGTGGACTGAGAGTAAATATTCCCTTTGGCTGCAGAGTCAGGAACTTGGGGCATAGTCTAAAAATATAAACAGTGGCCACTTTGACTTCATCCCATCGTGTCGTATGTACATTCTCACATATAGCAGGTATAGCAGCACATATATAACAGGATAACAGGTATAACTGTAGTTATAGTATTCAGCTGAAAATTGATCAGTTACATTGTTATTTCAGTCCATATTTACAGAACACACGGTACCTTACTGTTGTAATCAAGTCATATAGTGTCTATTCATCCCACTGGGGCAAAATGTCACTGGCTCAACATTCTCACCAAATACTAAAGCATTCCACAATGCAAGACTCACAAATTCAACACAAGTTTCCTTTTCTGAGTCTCGCTGGTCTGTTCTGATTCTCTGAGGGATTACTGATGCTTATCCTCCACATGAGCAGTCGTCCTAATCCCGTGTGCCTGTCCTGCTCCCAAACCCGGCATCCGCTTACATAAAGGCAAGTGATACAGGAGCGTCTCAGTGACTGAGGCAGGTGAGTCTTGAGGCTGAGCCGGGCACAGTGAGTGACCCGGGTTAATCCGACACTCCAGGGACAGTTTAAACGGAGCTTTACTCTGTATCTAACCTGTTCTGTACCTTCTCTGAGAGTGTTTGATGGGGCAGTGTAGACGAGGAGAGTTATTCCTTACCCATTTTAAATATAGAGAAGTGAATATCCAAGAGATTGTTTTAAATGTGATGAGGGTTTCTGCCTCTACCATCCTTTAGAGTCATAGAGAGATACAGCACTTATACAGGCCCTTCGGCCCGCCCAGTCTGTGCCGGCCATCAACCACCCATTTTATACTAATCCTTTCAGGCAGTGAGTTCCAAACGCCCACCAGCCACTGGGTGAAGAAACTATTGATGTGTTTCGTTCTGTTAAGTTTGATGTCAATGTTTCCCCAGGATGTTGATGCTGGGTGATTCAGTGATGGGATAATGCTTTGAATGCCAAGGGGAGGTGGTTGGATTCTCTCTTGTTGCAGATGGTCATTGCCTGGCACTTGTGTGACGTGAATGTTACTTCCCACTGGTCGGCCCAAGCCTGAATGTTGTCTGGGTCTTGGTGCATGTGGCTATGGATTGCTTCATTATCTGAGGCAAAATACTGTGGATGCTGGAAATCTGGAAAGCATCGAGCTGAATCACTAACTCTGTTTCTCTCTCCACAGATGCTGCTTGACCTGCTCAGTATTTAAAGCACTTTCTGCTGGGATCTCAGTTGAAGATGGCTGGGCTGAGGACACTACCCTGAGGAACTCCTGCAATGAAGGCCTGGGACTGAGATGATTGACTTCCAACAACCAAAACCATCTTCCTTTGTGCTCGGTATGTGTCCAACCAGTGGAGAGATTTCTCCCGATTCCCACTGACTTCAGTTTTACTCGGGCTCCTCGATGTCACACTCGGTCAAACACTGCCTTGATGTTAAGGTCAGTCTCTCTTCCCAGTAGCAGACAGGAGTGAATCGTTCCCTTTGACCCTTTGTACACTGAACAAGCTCTGCTTCTTCACAGCCTGATACAGGACTGTACACGGCCGATTAATGTAGCCCATCAAACACTCCCAGAGCAGGTTCAGCACAGCTTAGGAACAGAGTACAGTTCCTTCAATATTCTCTCTCTGTCTCTCCCTCCTGCTATGTCTGACATTAGGAGAGAGACAGAGGGAGAGAGGGTTAGATATACAGACAGAGAGAGTGCTGTAGAGAGGGACAAAGTTGGAGAGAGAGAGATTGTTGAGTTGGATGAAAAGGATAATGTAAGATATATTAATTTGATGTAATCATTCACTGCTGTGTACACAAACATATAAGAGATAGATATGGAGAGAAAAAAACATCGGGAGAGTGGGAAATGCAGACAATGTTGGGGCCCAGGCGGATGATGTTGATGATCCAGAAGGAACAGTCTCCATTTTAAACATCCAGCAAGCTATTCCACTGTGGGAGCCATCACACCCAAACAGACATAGACACACACACAAACACACAGAAATACCCACACAATTATATTGGTTGTGCAAATTTCATGCTGGCTTATTGGTTAATTTTTAAATCTGTGATTGATAGATTCTTGTTAACCAAAGGTATTAAGAGATAAGGGACAAAGGCAGGATATATGGTGTAAGTTACATCACAGATCAGCCAAGATCAAATTGGATGCCGGAACAGGATTGTGGGGTTAAATTGCATCCTCCTCTTCCAATATCCCCTGTTAAATATCCTTCTTTCTCTTTTAGTCACCCTGTCAGTCTATGTCTCTCTGTTTCTCTCTTTCTGTCTCTATCGGACAGTGTAGAGTGAGATTCACTCTGTATCCACCCCATGATGTTCCTGCCCTGGGAGTGTGTGATGGGACAGTGTAGAGGGAAATTTACTCTGTGTCAAACCCAACATTGTGCTTAGCTTGGGAATATTTAATGGGACAGTGTAGCTGGAGATTTACTCTGTATCCCTGGAATTTTGAAGGCTCAGGTGTGATTTGATGATTGTTTTCAAGATAATAAGGGAAACTGATGGGGTAGACAGAGAGTAACAATTCCCACTGGCTGCAGAGTCTAGAACATGGGGGCATAGTCTAAAAATATAAACCGAGTCTAAAAACCTTTCAGGAGTGAAATGAAGAAACACTTCAACACACCAGGTGTGGTATCAGTTTGGAACTCTCTTCCACAAACAGCAATTGATGCTGAGACACTTGTTAATTTTTAAATCTGAGTTTGATAGATTTTTGTTAACCAAAGGTATTAAGGGGCAAAGATAGGTACATGGAGTTAGATCACACATCAGCCATGAGCTCATTGAATGACAGAACAGGGTTGAGGGGCCAAATGGCCTCCTCCTCTTCCTCTGTCCTACGCCCAATATCCTGCGATCACGCTCTGTGTCTTGGTCTCTGTCTCCCTCTTTGTCTCTCTTTCTGTCTGTCTGTCTGTCTCTCTCTCTCTCCTCTCATCTGTGGAAATCCACACACATCAGTCAGCCATTTTAGGTTCATTTTCAGTGGCCATTTTATGTTACCACAACACTGGGACATTTATCGCTGTCTATCCCAAACCATCTCTCTTTGTAGTCTATTTGTGTTCTGCTCACAGCTTATTGTCCCACCTAACCTAGTATCTCTCTCCTTTGCTCCGTCTCACTCACGCACTCTCCCCCCTCTCTCTCTCCCCCCATTTCTCTCTCCCCCCACCCCCTGCAATCTATCTTTAAGTGTCCTGTTATCACATCCTTTATTATAGATTCGAACATTTTCCCAATGACTGATGTTAGAAAAAAGGTCTTTAGTTCCCCATTTTCTCTTTCTTTCCTTTTGTAAATAGTGGAGTTACATTTGCTACCTTCTAATCTGCCTCTCTCACTCTGCCTCTCTCACACTGCCTCTGTCCCTCCCTATCTGTCTTTCCCACCCCCTCTCTCTCTCTATCTCTCCCTCTCTCTCTTTTTCTCTCTCTCGCTCGATCTCTACCTCTCTCTCTCTACCTCTGTCCACGTCTCAATTTGTGCCTCCCTCACACCATCTCTCCCTCTCTCTGTCTCTCTCTAGCTCTCTGTCTGCCTCTCTATGTCTGCCTCTCTGTGTCGTCTTCTCTCTCTGTGCCTCTCTCACTCTCTATCTGTCTCTCCCCCAGCTCTCTCTCTCTGTCTCTCCCTCTCTCTCTTTCTCAACCTCTGTCCATGTCTCAATTTGTGCCTCCCTCACACCATCGCTCCCTCTCTCTCTGTCTCTCTCGAGCTCTCTGTCTGCCTCTCTCTCCCTCTCTCTGCCTCCCTCTCTCTGCCTCCCTCTCTCTGCCTCTCTCTCTCTGCCTCTCTCTCTCTGTCTCTCTCTCTCTGCCTCTCTCTCTCCGTCTCTCCCTCTCTCTCTTTCGCTGCCTCTGTCCACGTCTCAGTTTGTGTCTCCCCCACACCATCTCTCCCTCCCTCTCTCTCTGTCTCTCTCTGTCTCTCTCTGCCTCTCTCTCTCTGCATCTCTCTCTCTCTCTGCATCTCTCTCTCTCTCTGCCTCGCTCTCTCTGACTCTCCCTCTCTATCTCTCCCTCTCTCTCTTTCACTGCCTCTGTCCACGTCTCAGTTTGTGTCTCCCCCACACCATCTCTCCCTCCCTCTCTCCCTCCCCCTCTCTCTCTCTTTCTCCCTCTCTCCCTCTCTCTCTGTCTCTGTCTCAGAGTTACAGCTCAGATGATTAACCTCTTTATCCATGTGTTATGAACACGGGACTTTGTCTCTCTCCCATTTTCCAGGATGTTGCCAGGACTGGAGAATTGCAGCTATGAGGATAGGCAGGGGTTGCTGTCCTTGGAACAGAGAAGGCCCTCTCCAACTATCTCTGTCTCTGCCACTCTCTCTGTCTTTCTCTCTGTCCCTTCATCTGTCTTTCCCTCTCTGTCACTCCTCCTCTCTCCTTCGATCTCTGTCTCGCTCTCTCTGTCCCTCCATCTTTCCTTCCCTCCCTGTCACTACATCTCTCTCCTTCTCTCTCTGTCTCTCACTTTGTCCCTCCATCTGGCTTTCCCTTCCTAACACTCCCTCTCTCTCCTTCTCTCTCTGTCTCTGCCACTCTCTCTGTCTCTCTCTCTCTGTCCCTCCATCTGTCTTTCCCTCTCTGTCTCTCCGTCTCACTCCTTCTATCTCTGTCACTGCCGCTCTCTCTCTGTCTCTCTCTCTGTCCCTCCATCTGTCTTTCCTTCTCTGTCTCTCCCTCTCTCTCCTTCTATCTCTGCCTCTCCATCTGCCTTTCCCTCTCTGTCTCTCCCTCTCTCTCCTTCTCTCTCTGTCTCTCTCTCTGTCTCTCTCTCTCTGTCCCTCCATCTGTCTTTCCCTCTCTGTCTCTCCCTCTCTCTCCTTCTCTCTCTGCCTCTCTCTCTGTCTCTCTCTCTGTCCCTCCATCTTTCCTTCCCTCCCTGTAACTCCATCTCTCTCCCTGTCTCTCTCTGTCTGTCCCTCCATCTGTCTTTCCCTTTCTTTCTCTCCACACTCTCCTTCTATCTCTGTCTCTCTCGCTCTCTGTCTTTCCATCAGTCTTTCCCTTCCTGTCACTCCCTCTCTCTCCTTCCATCGATGCCTCTCTCACTCTCTGTCTCTCCAACTGCCTTTCCCTCTCTGTCGCTCCCATTCTCTCCTTCTCTCTCTGTCTCTGCCTCTCTTTATCCCTCCATCTGTCTTTCCCTCTCTGTCACTCCCTCTCTCCTTCTCTCTTTCTCTCCCTCTCTCTCCTTCTCTCTCTCTCTATCCCTCCATCTGACCTTCCCTCCCTGTCACTCCATCTCTCTCCTTCTCTCTCCATCTCTCATTTTGTCCCTCCATCTGGCTTTCCCTCTCTGTCGCTGCCTCTCCTTCCTTCTATCTCTGTCTGCAAATCTGTCTTTCCCTCTCTGACACTCCCTCTCTCTCCATCTCTCTCTGTCTCTGCCACTCTTTCTGTCTCACTCTCTGTACCTCCATCAGTCTTTCCCTCTCTGTCACTCCCTCTCTCCTTCTCTCTGTCTCTCCCTCTCTCTCCTTCTCTCTCTCTCTGTCCCTCCATCTGTCTTCCCACACCCGTCACTCCCTCTCTCTCTGTCTCTCTCTCTCTCTATCCCTCCATCTGACCTGCCCTCCCTGTCACTCCATCTCTCTCTGTCTCTCACTGTGTCCCTCCATCTGTCTTTCCCTCTCTGTCTCTCCCTCTCTCTCCTTCTATCTCTGTCTGTCCATCTGTCTTTCCCTCTCTGTCTCTCCATCTCTCCTTCTCTCTGTCTCTGCTTCTCTCTCTGTCTCTCTCTCTGTCCCTCCATCTGTCTTTCCCTCTCTTGCAGTCCCTCTCTCTCCTGCTATCTCTGTCTCTCACTTTGTCCCTTCTTCTGTCTTTCCCTCTCTGTCACCCTCTCTCTCCTTCTCTCTCTCTCTCTCTCCCTCCATCTGTCTTTCCCTCCCTGTCAATCCCTCTCTCTCCTTCCATCTCTATCTCGTCCTCTCTCTCTGTCTCTCTCTCTGTCCCTCCATCTGTCTTTCCCTCCCTGTCACTCTATCTCTCTCCTTCTCTCTCTGTCTCTCACTCTGTCCCTCCATTTGTCTTTTCCTCCCTGTCATTGCCTCTCTCTCCTTCTCTCTCTCTCTGTCCCTCGATCTGTCTTTCCCTCCCTCCCTGACACTCCCTCTCACTCCTTCTCTCTCTGTCTCTCTCTCTGCTATCACTGACACTGGGAGAGCGACAGAGGGAGGAAGGGTTAGATATGACGGCATAGAGAGGGCTGTAGTGAGGGACAAATGTGGAGAGAGAGAGATTGTTGAGGTGGATGAAGAGGATAATGTAAGATATATTAATTTGATGAAATCCTTCACTGCTGTGTACACAAACATATAAGAGATAGGTATGGAGAGAAAACAAACATCGGGAGAGGGAGGAATGCAGATGAAATTGGGGTCCAGGCAGACACTTTTGATGATCCAGAAAGAATAGCCTCCATTTTAAATATTCTGTTAGCTATTCCACTGTGGTAGCCATCACACCCTCATGATATTGTTTGTGGAAAATTCATGCTAGCTTATTGGTTAATTTTTAAACCTGTGATTGATAGATTCTTGTTAACCAAATGTATTAAGAGATAAGGGGCAAAGGTGGGATATATGGTGTAAGTTTGATCACAGATCAGCCAAGATCTCATTGAATGCCGGGACGGAGGTGTGGGGTTAAATTGCATCCTCCTCTTCCAATATCCCCTGTTAAATATCCTTCTTTCTCTGTCAGTCACCCTGTCAGTCTATGTCTCTCTGTTTCTCTTTTTCTGTCTCTCTCTCTGTCTCTATCGGACAGTGTAGAGTGAGATTCACTCTGTATCCACCCCATGATGTTCCTGTCCTGGGACTGTTGGATCGGACAGTGTAGAAGGAGCATTACTCTGTATCTAATCCATACTGTCCCTGTCTGGGGAATGTTGTTGGGAGAGTGGAAACAGAGAGGTCTGGGACCAGGGTCCTCATGGGGAGGACTTAATGGTGCCTCCTAATTGACCAGTTAGCAATATTGGTGCTCCAGGGATGAAAGGGACATTGGCTGAGTGGATACGACATTGGCTGAGAGAGTGGACAATGGTTGTTTCAGACTGGAGGGAGGTATACAGTGGAGGTTTATATTAGGATCACTGATCTTTTTGATATATACTAATGACTTGGACTTGTGTTTACAGGGCATAACTTCAATGTTTGCCAATGTTTGTGTCATCTGCAATGTAATAAACCGGGAAGGGACTAGTAGCAGACTTCAGGAGGATAGAGGCAGTCTGGTGAAATGGAACACACAAGAACAAATGAATTAGGAGCAGGAGTAGGCCATTCGGCCCCTCGAGCCTGCTCTGCCTTTCAATGGCTGATCTGATTGTGAACTCAACTCCACTTTCCTGTCTGTGTCCCATAACCCTTGACTCCCTAATTGATCAAAAATCTATCGAACTCAGCCTTGAATATATTCAATGATCCAGCCTCCACTGGTCTCTGGGGAAGAGAATTCCACAGACCCCCCCCCCCCCCCCTCTGAGAGAAACACATTTCCCTTCAGCTCAGTTTTAAATGGGATGTCCCTAATTTTTAAACTGTGTCCCCTAGTTCTAGTCTCCCCAACAAGGGGAAACATCCTCTCAGCATCCACCCTGTCCAGTCCCCTCGGGACCTGAGATGTTTCACTCAGATCACCTCTCATTCTTCCAAACTCCAGTGGGTATAGACCCAACCTGTTCAACCTTTCCTCATAAGATAACCCCTTCATCCCAGGAATCAGCCCAGTGAACCTTCTCTGAACTACTTCGAATGCAATTATATAATTTCTTCAGTAAGGAGACCAAAAGTGTCCACAATCCTGCAGACGTTGTCTAACTTATGCCCTGTACAGCTGTAACAACACTTCCCTACTTTGATATTCTATTCACCTTGCAATAAACAACAACATTCCATTTGCCTTCCTAATCACTCGCTGTAGCTACACGGTAACATTTTGTGATTCATGTACCAGGACACCCAGATCCCTCTGTACCGTACAGTTCTGCAGTCTCTCTCCATTTCAATAATATACTGATTTTTATTCTTCCTGCTAAAGTGGACAAGCTCACATTTTCCCACATTGTACTCCATCTGACAATTTTTTGCTCACTCACTTAACCTATGGAAATCTCTTTGTAGACACTTTATGTCCTCTTGACAGCTTACTATCCAACCTATCATTGGACAGACACAGGGCAGGTTAACTTCAATGCTGAGAAATGTGAAGTGATGCATTTTGGAAGGAAGACTGAGTGATATAAACTAAATGGTACAATGTTAGAATGGGTGACAGGACAGAGAGATCTGGGATTTCATCAATGTTCCCTGTTCTACCCAAAAGCTCAATTTGGGGCTTGGAATCTGTGAGTTGAATTTAGCTTCATCCTGAAAAGTGTTAGCAAACGTGTTGGGAAATGTGTCAAAAGCTGTTTCCATTCAGACATTCCTGCATTGTGGAAGTGTGAGCTATCTTTGCAGAGACAGGAAATAGAGTTGTTTGAATGGACCTGCAGGTTTTAGTTGATGCAATAAGGTGAGAATTTGAATTGTGTCCCTTCCAGATACACAGAATTGAAGGTATTTACAGAACACCACATGAAGTAGTTTACCAATGTCTGACAAACTTCAAAGACTTCAAACACATCGAAGAAGAGGAGAAGGGAACAATATACAAAACCTCAGTCAGTCAGACAACAGCAGGAGGAAAATGAATCTCTTTTTATGGGTTTTAATTTGAAGGCCTGAGCTGATGATTGAAAAAGTAGGAGTTCAAATCCCACGCTAGGCTGTTGTGAATTTGAATTTTGTTTTTTCTAAAAATAAACATAAATCTGGAATTAAAAACCCTCTAGGTTGGAATGATTCACTCCTGTCTACTAGTGCAAAGCCTGTGTGTGTCTCAGTTTTGCTGTATTTATTAACGATTTAAGATGATGTGGTAGAATGCAACATACCCAAGTTTACCAATGACACAAAAATAGGCAGCATTGTAAGCAGTGTAGCTGGAAGCAGAACAATGCAAAGAGATATCTGAAGTGAATGGTTAAAACTGTGGTAGATAGATTTCAATGTCAGTAAAAAAGACCAGAACAGAGTACTTTATAAATGGTGAAAAGATAGAAACACTGGAGGTTCAAAGAGACTTGAGGGGTCCGTGTCCATTTGAGTGCAGTGTAGATTTACCAGAATGATAACTGGACTCCAAGGGTTAAATTATGAGGTGATATTACACAAACTAGGGAATAATTCCCTGGAATTTAGGAGGATCAAGGTGATTTGATCAAAGTTGTTGAGATATTAAGGGGAACTGATGGGGTAGTTTGAGAGAAACTATTTCGGCGGCTTTGGAATATAGGAACAGAAGTAGGCCATTCAGCCCATCGAGCCTGCTCTGCCATTCAAGACGATCATGGCTGATCATCCACTTCAATGTGTTTTTCCCAGACTATCCTCTTACCCTTTATGTCATTGGTATTCAGCAATCTGTCAATCTCTGCTTTAAACATACTCAATGACTGAGCTTCCACAGCCCTCTGGGATAGAGAATTCCTAAGATTCACAACCCTCTGAGTAATGACATTTCTCCTCATCTAGGTCCCAAGTGGCTTCCCCCTTATTTTGAAATTGTGTCCCCTGGTTCTAGACTCCTCAACCAGGAGAAACATCTTACCTACATCTACCCTGTCTATCTGTAACGTTACCCCAGGGTCTCCACACAGCCTGTCTCCCCGTCCCCCTGCTTCTAAAGTGTCTCAGGGTCTCCTGGCACTTTCTATCTCTCTGCTTCTGTCTCTATCCCTCACTATCTCTCTGTTCTCTCTCCATTTCTATCTCTCCCTATCTGTCTGATATTCTACCTCTGTTCCTCTCTCTCTGTCTCTCACTCTCTCCCACCATGTTGGTTATCATTGGGGGTTGAGTTAAATCACAGACAAAATAAACACATCACCTGTCTGCCCCGGAATAAATAGCAAAATTTGTGGATATTTTATGTCTGTATTCAGACAATATAGACAGGAGTGTATATTATATGATGGGATGCTGCAAATCGATTTACACTAGTACTGTCGGAAAAACAACTTAAAAAGAATTATTCACAAGTCTAGTCCAACTTAACGAAAGATTTGACCCGATAAGGTAATAAATGCCAAAAGTCTGGAGTTTTTTGGAGTACGTTAAGCTTTACTCTGTCTGGCTTTCAGAAATTAAACATTACACATGCACTGCAAGATTAAAGATTATACATCGGTTAGGTTACATAGAATTTTGGAAGGACTAACAAGGCGAGGGAATATCCAATGAATGGTAGGATCATAGGAAGTACCGAGTGTCAGAGGGATCTTGGTGTACTTGTCCATAGATCACTGAAGGCTGCAGCGCAGGTAGACAAGGTGGTTAGGAAGGTATATGGGATACTTGCCTTTATTAGTTGAGGCATAGAATATAAGAACAGGGAGGTTATGATGGAGCTGTATAAAACACTGGTTAGGCCACAGATGGAGTACTGTGTACAGTTCTGGGCACCACACCATAGGAAGGATGTGATTGCACTGGAGAGGATGCAGAGGAGATTGACCAGGATGTTGCCTGGGCTGGAGCATTTCAGCTATGAAGAGAGACTGAAAAGGCTGGAGTTGTTTTCCTTAGAGCAGAGAAGGCTGAGGGGGGACCTGATTGAGGTGTACAAAATTATGAGGGGCATTGATAGGTTAGATAGGAAGAAACTTTTTCCCTTAGCGGAGGGGTCAATAACCAGGGGGCATAGATTGAAGGCAAGGGGCAGGAGGTTGAGAGGGGATTTGAGGAAAAGATTTTTCTCCTGGAAGGTTATTGGGTGATTTGATGAAGGTTTACAAAATAATAAGGGAAACTGATAGGGTGGACTGAGAGTAAATATTCCCTTTGACTGCAGAGTCAGGAACTTGGGGCATAGTCAAAAAATATAAACAGTGGCCACTTTGACTTCATCCCATCGTGTCGTATGTACATTCTCACATATAGCAGGTATAGCAGCACATATATAACAGGATAACAGGTATAACTGTAGTTATAGTATTCAGCTGAAAATTGATCAGTTACATTGTTATTTCAGTCCATATTTACAGTACACACGGTACCTTACTGTTGTAATCAAGTCATATAGTGTCTATTCATCCCACTGGGGCAAAATGTCACTGGCTCAACATTCTCACCAAATACTAAAGCATTCCACAATGCAAGACTCACAAATTCAACACAAGTTTCCTTTTCTGAGTCTCGCTGGTCTGTTCTGATTCTCTGAGGGATTACTGATGCTTATCCTCCACACGAGCAGTCGTCCTAATCCCGTGTGCCTGTCCTGCTCCCAAACCCGGCATCCGCTTACATTAAGGCAAGTGATACAGGAGCGTCTCAGTGACTGAGGCAGGTGAGTCTTGAGGCTGAGCCGGGGACAGTGAGTGACCCGGGTTAATCCGACACTCCAGGGACAGTTTAAACGGAGCTTTACTCTGTATCTAACCTGTGCTGTACCTTCTCTGAGATTGTTTGATGGGGCAGTGCAGACGAGGAGAGTTATTCCTTACCCATTTTAAATATAGAGAAGTGAATATCCAAGAGATTGTTTTAAATGTGATGAGGGTTTCTGCCTCTACCATCCTTTAGAGTCATCGAGAGACACAGCACTTATACAGGCCCTTCGGCCCACCCAGTCTGTGCCGGCCATCAACCACCCATTTTATACTACTCCTTTCAGGCAGAGAGTTCCAGACACCCACCAGCCACTGGGTGAAGAAACTATTGATGTGTTTCGTTCAGTTAAGTTTGATGTCAATGTTTCCCCAGGATGTTGACGCTGGGTGATTCAGTGATGCGATAATGCTTTGAATGCCAAGGGGAGGTGGTTGGATTCTCTCTTGTTGCAGATGGTCATTGCCTGGCACTTGTGTGACGTGAATGTTACTTGCCACTGGTCGGCCCAAACCTGAATGTTGTCCGGGTCTTGGTGCATGTGGCTATGGATTGCTTCATTATCTGAGGCAAAATACTGTGGATGCTGGAAATCTGGAAAGCATCGAGCTGAATCACTAACTCTGTTTCTCTCTCCACAGATGCTGCTTGACCTGCTCAGTATTTCCAGTATTTTCTCCTGGGATCTCAGCTGAAGATGGTTGAGCCTCGGACATTACCCTGAGGAACTCCTGCAGTGATGTCCTGGGACTGAGATGATTGACCTCCAACAACCACAACCATCTTCCTTTGTGCTCGGGAAGAGTCCAACCAGCGGATTCCCACTGACTTCAGTTTTACTCGGGCTCCTCGATGTCACACCCGGTCAAACGCTGCCTTGATGTTAAGGTCAGTCTCTCTTCCCAGTAGCAGACAGGAGTGAATCGTTCCCTTTGACCCGTTGTACACTGAACAAGCTGTGTTTCTTCACAGCCTGATACAGGACTGTACACGGCCGATTAATGTAGCCCATCAAACACTCCCAGAGCAGGTTCAGCACAGCTTAGGAACAGAGTACAGTTCCTTCAACATTCTCTCTCTGTCTTCCTCTTACTGTCTCTCCCTCCTGCTATCCCTGACACGAGGAGAGAGACAGAGGGAGAGAGGATGAGATATACAGACAGAGAGAGTGTTGTGGAGAGGGACAAGATTGGAGAGAGAGAGATTGCAGGGTCGATTGAAAGGGAGAATGTAAGAGAAATTAATTTGATGTAATCCTTCACTGCTGTGTGCACAAACATTTCAGAGATAGGTATGGAGACAGAAACATCGGGAGAGATCTCTGTCTCTCTCTCTGTCTCTCCATCTGTCTTTCCCTCTGTCTCTCCCACTCTCTCCATCTCTCTCTGTCTGTCTGTCTGTCTCTCCATTTGTCTTTCCCTCTCTGTCTCTCCCTCTCTCTCCATCTCTCTCTGTCTGTCTGTCTCTCCATCTGTCTTTCCCGTTCTGCCTCTCCCACTCTCTCCATCTCTCTCTGTCTCTCCATCTGTCTTTCCCTCTCTGTGTCTCCCACTCTCTGCTTCTCTCTCTGTCTCTCTCTCTGTCCCTCCATCTGTCTTTCCCTCTCTGTCTCTCCCTCTCTCTCCTATCTTTGTCTCTCTCTCTGTCCCTCCATCTGTCTTTCCCTCCCTGTCACTCCCTGTCTCTCCTTCTATCTCTGTCTCTCTCTCTCTGTCCCTCCATCTGTCTTTCCCTCCCTGTCACTCCCTTTCTCTCCTTCTTTCTCTGTCTCTCTCTCTCTGTCCCTCCATCTGCCTTTCCCCCTCTGTCTCTACCTCTCTCTCCTTCCATCTCTGCCTCTCTCTCTCACTGTCCCTCCATCTGTCTTTCCCTCTCTGTGTCTCCCACTCTCTGCTTCTCTCTCTGTCTCCCTCTCTGTCCCTCCATCTCCCTTTCCCTCCCTGTCAATCCCACTCTCTCCTTAGATCTCTGCCTCTGCCTCTCTCTGTCCCTTCTTCTGCCTTTCCCTCCCTGACACTCCCTCACTCTCCTTCTATCTCTCTCTCTCTCTCTGTCTCTCTCTCTCTGTCCCTCCATCTGTATTGCCCTCCCTGACACTCCCTCTCTCTCATTCTATCTCTCCTTTTCTCTCTGTCTCTCTCTCTCTGTCCCTCCATCTGTCTTTCCCTCCCTGTCACTCCCTCTCTCTCCTTCTCTCTCTGTCTCTCTCTCTCTGTCCCTCCATCTGTCTTTCCCTCTCTGTCTCTCCCTCTCTCTCCTTCTATCTCTGTCTCTCTCTCTCTATCCCTCAATCTGTCCTTCCCTCCCTGTCACTCCAGCTCTCTCCTTCTATCTCTGTCTCTCTCTCTCTGTCCCTCCATCTGTCTTTCCCTCCCTGTCACTCCCTGTCTCTCCTTCTATCTCTGTCTCTCTCTCTCTGTCCCTCCATCTGTCTTTCCCTCTCTGTCACTCCCTCTCTCTCCTTCTATCTCTGTCTCTCTGTCTCTATCTCTCCATCTCTCATTGCCTCCCAGTCACTCCCTCTCTCTCCTTCAATCTCTGTCTCTCTCTTGGTCTCTCCATCTGTCTTCCCACCCACCCCCATCATTCAACCTCTCTCCTTCTATCTCTGTCTCTCTCTCTCTCTATCCCTCCATCTGTCCTTCCTTCACTGTCACTCCATCTCTCTCCTCTCTCTGTCTCTCACTCTGTCCCTCCATCTGTCTTTCCCTCTCTGTCACTCCCTCCCTCTCCTTCTATCTCTGTCACTCCCTCTCTGTCTTTCTATTTCTATCTCTGTCTCTCTCTCTCTGTCTCTCCATCTGTCCTTCCCCCACTGTCACTCCATCTCTCTCCTCTCTCTGTCTCTCACCCTGTCCCTCCATCTGTCTTTCCCTCTCTGTCACTCCCTCCCTCCCCTTCTATCTCTGTCTCTATCTCTGCTATCACTGACACTAGGAGAGAGACAGAGGGACGGAGGTTTACATATGAAGGCATAGAGAGGGCTGTTGAGAGAGACAAACTTGGAGAGAGAGAGAGATTGTTGAGTTGGATGAAGAGGATAATGTAAGACATATTAACTTGATTTAATCCTTCACTGCTGTGTACACAAACATATTTGAGATAGGTATGGAGAGAAAAAAAACATCGGGAGAGGGAGGAATGCAGATGAAGTTGGGGCCCAGGCAGACACTTTTGATGATCCAGAAGGATCTCTCTCTCTCTTTCTATCCCTCCATCAGTCCTTCCCTCCCTGTCACTCCATCACTCTCTCTGTCTCTCAGTCTGTCCCTCTATCTGTCTTAGCCTCCCTGACACTCCCTCTCTCTCCTTCTATCTCTGTATCTCTCTCTGTCTCTCCTTCTGTTTTTTCCTCTGTCAACCCCTCTCTCCTTCTCTGTCACTCCCTCTCTCTCCTTCTCTCTCACTCTGTCCCTCCATCCGTCTTTCCCTCCCTGTCACTCCCACTCTCTCCTATCTCTGTCTTTCTCTCTGTCTTTCCATTTGAATTTCCCTCCCTATCACTCCCTCTCACTCGTTCTATCCCTGCCTCTCTCCCTGTCCCTCCATCTGTCTTCCCACACCCCACCCATCACACCATCTCTCTCCTGCTATCTCTGTCTCTATCGCTCTATCCCTCCATCTGTCCTTCCCTCCCTGTGACTCCATTTCTCTCCCTTTCTCTCTCTCTCTGTCCCTCCATCTGTCTTTCCCTCCCTGACACTCTCTCTCTCTCTCCTTCTCTCTGTCTCTCTCTCTCTGTCCCTCCATCTGTCTTTCCCTCTCTGTCTCTCCCGATCTCTCCCCCTCTCTGTCTCTCCCTCTCTCTCCTTCCATCTCTGCCTCTCTGTCTCTCTGTCCATCCATCTGTCTTTACCTCTCTGTCTCTCCCTCTCTCTCCATCTATCTCTGTCTCTCTCTCTCTGTCTTTCCATATGTCTTTCCCTTCCTGTCACTCCCTCTCTCTCCTTCCATCTCTGCCTCTGTCTCTCTCTGTCTCTCCAATTACCTTTCCCTCTCTGTCTCACCCACACTCTCCTTCTCTCTCTGTCTCTGCCTCTCTCTCTGTCTCTCTGTCTCTCTCCCTCTGACCATCCATCTGCCTTTCCCTCCCAGTCACTCCTTCTCTCTCCTTCTATCTCTGTCTCACTCTCTGTCCCTCCATCTGTCATTCCCTCTCTGTTGCTCCCTCTCTCTCCTTCTATCTCAGTCTCTCTCTCTGTTCCACCATTTGTCTTTCCCTTTCTGTTGCTCCCTCTCTCTCCTTCTATCTCTGTCTCTCTCTCTGTTCCACAATTTGTCTTTCCCTCTCTGTCACTCCCACTCTCTTTCTCTCTGTCCCTCCATCTGTCTTTCCCCCCATGTCACTCCCTCTCTCTCCTTCTATCTCAGTCTCTGCCTCTTCCTCTCTCTCTCTCTCTCTGTGCCTCCATCTGTCTTTCCCTTTCTGTCACTCCCTCTCTCTCCTTCTATCTCTGTCTCTCTCTCTCTATCCCTCCACCTGTCCCTCCCTCCCTGTCATTCCATCTCTCTCCTTCTCTCTCTGTCTCTCACTTTGTCCCTCCGTCTGTCTTTCCCTCCCTGTCTCTCCCTCTCTCTCCTTCTATCTCTGTCTTTCTCTTTGTCTCTCCATCTGTCTTTCAATCCCCATAACTCCCTCTCTCTCTTTCCATCTCTGCCTCTCTCTCTGTCTTTCCCTCCCAGTCACTCCTTCTCTCTCCTTCCATCTCTGTCTCTCTCTCTGTCCCTCCATCTGTTTTTCGCTCTCTGTTGCTCCCTCTCTCTCCTTCTATCTCTATCTCTCTGTCTGTTCCACCATTTGTCTTTCCCTCTCTGTCACTCCCACTCTCTTTCTCTCTGTCTCTCCCTCTCCCTCCTTCTCTCTCTCTCCATCCCTCCATCTCTTTCCCCCAATGTCACTCCCTCTCTCTCCTTCTATCTCTGTCTCTGCGTCTCTCTGTGTCTCTCTCTGTCCCAGCATCTGTCTTTCCCTGCCCTGTCACTCCCTCTCTCTCCTTCTATCTCTGTCTCTGCCACTGTTTCTGTCTCTCTCTCTTGTCCCTCCATCTGTCTTTCCCTCTCTGTCTCTCCATCTCTCTCCTTCTCTCTCTCCTTCTCTCTCTCTGCCTCTTTCTCTGTCCCTCCGTCTGTCTTTCCCTCTCTGTCTCTCCCTCTATCTGTCTCTCCATCTGTTTTTCCCTCTATGTGTCTCCTTCTCTCTCTGTCTCTCTCTCTGTCTCTCTCTGTCCCTCCATCTGTCTTTCCCTTCCTGACACTCCCTCTCTCTCCTTGTATCTCTGTCTGGCTCTCACTCTGTCCCTCCATCTGTCTTTCCCTTCCTGACACTCCCTCTCTCTCCTTCTATCTCTAACTGGCTCTCACTCTGTCCCTCCATCTGTCTTTCCCTCTCTGTCTCTCCGTCTCTCTCCTTCTCTCTCTCTCTCTGCCTCTCTCTCTGTCTCTCTCTCTCCGTCCCTCCATCTCTTTCCCTCTCTGTCTCTCCCTCTCTCTCCTTCTATCTCTGTCCCTCCATCTGTCTTTCCCTCTCTGTCAATCCCTCTCTCTCCTTCTCTCTCTGTCTCTGTCTCTCTCTCTGTCCCTCCATCTGTCCATCAGGCTCCTCGATGTCACACTCGGTCAAACACTGCCTTGATGTTCAGGTCAGTCTCTCTTCCCAGGAGCAGACAGGAGTGAATCGTTCCCTTTGACCCGTTGTACACTGAACCTGCTCTGCTTCTTCACAGCCTGATACAGGACTGTACACGGCCGATTAATGTAGCCCATCAAACACTCCCAGAGCAGGTTCAGCACAGCTTAGGAACAGAGTACAGTTCCTTCAACATTCTCTCTCTGTCTCTCCCTCCTGTTATCTCTGACACTAGGACCGAGACAGAGGGAGAGAGGGTTAGTTATGAAGGCAGAGAGAGGGCTGTAGAGAGGGACAAAGTTGGAGAGAGAGAGATTGTTGAGGTGGATGAAAAGGATAATGTAAGATATATTAATTTGATGTAATCTTTCACTGCTGTGGACACAAACAGAAATAGATAGATATGGAGAGAAAAAAAACATGGGGAGAGGGGGAAATGTCGATGATGTTGGGGCCCAGGCAGATACTTTTGATGATCCAGAAGAAATAGCCTCCATTTTAAACATCCAGTAAGCTATTCCACTGTGGGAGCCATCACACCCTCATGATATTGTTTGTGGAAATTTCATGCTGGATTATTGGTTAATTTTTAAACCTGTGATTGATAGATTCTTGTTAAACAAAGATAGTAAGAGATAAGGGGCAAAGGCAGGATATATGGTGTAAGATAGATCACAGATCAGCCCTGATCTCATTGAATGCCGGAACAGGGTTGTGGGGTTAAATTACATCCAATATCCGATGTTAAATATCCTTCTTTCTCTGTCAGTCACCCTGTCAGTCTATGTCTCTCTGTCTAAACTAAATGGTAGAATGTTAAAATGGGTAAAGGAACAGAGAATCCTTCCCCATCCAGGAGCTGACAGTGTCTCTCTCTCTCTCTCTCTCTCTCTCCCCCCTCTCTCACTCCCCGCTTTTTACTGTCTCTCTTCCTCTTTCAATCCTGATCCTGACTTTTCTCGGAATCCTTCTTGGTTGAATAGTACCCTGAAATGTTTCAGTCTCACTGTTACAAGGAACAAGTCACATTTCTGTGGTATTTTCGATATCTTAATGATTCAATTTGGAGCTTGGATTGTGTCAGGTAAATGTGGTTTCTCGTTCAGACATTCCTGCATTGTGGAACTGTCAGTTATCTGTGCAGGGACAGGATATCGGGGTGTCTGAATGGAGTTGAAGATTTTGGTTGCTTGAATAGGGTGTGAATTAGATTGTGGATTGTGTCCCTGAAGGTATTTAAGCCGATGTCCTGAGAGAATGAAGTGGTTTACCAATGTCTGAATAACATCAAAGTCTTCAAACACATGAAAGAACAAGATTGGAGACAATACACAAAAGCTGAGACAGTCAGGTCACAACAGGAGGAAGGTGAATGTCTTTTACAGTTTGTAATCTGAAAGCCTGAGGTAATGACTGAAAAAGTCGGAGTTCAAATCCCACATTGGGCTCTTGTGAATTTGAATTTCTCTGAAAATAAAAAATAACTCTGGAATAATAAATCCTCCAGGATGAAATGATTCAATCTCACTGCTCTGACACTCATTTACCTTCAAGTACCGTTTTCCAGTCCACCTTTTCTAAATCGCCTTCCACCGGCCCAGCTTCATTCCCTAAAACTAAGTGTCAAACTGACCCATCTCTTGTTGACCTTGCTACGTACTGGCCTAAAAAACTTCCCCTGAATGTATATTTAGAATTCTGTATCCTTGATACCTTTTACACTAGTCTCAGTTATCAATGCACTAGTTAGGTCTGCACTAGACCCTGTCTCTGTTTATATTACACATGGACCTGTCTCAGCTATAAAAATGGTTTAAAAAGTGGAGAGCAAACCCTCCAATTTATACACTAGATCCGAAGAAATAGGAGCAGGAGTAGGCCATTCAGCCTCTTGAGCCTGTTCTGTCAGTCAATATGATCATGATTGATCTGATAGTGACTTTAACTCCATTTTCCTGCCTGCCCCCCATAACCCTTGACTCCCTTGTAAATTCATTGACCCAACCTCCACTGCTCTCTGGGGAAGAGAATTCCAAAGCCTAACCAACCTCTGGGAGAAAGAAGTCTTCCTTAGCTCAGTCTTAAATGGCAGACCCTTTATTTTTCAACGGTGCCCCCTCGTTCAAGACTCCTCCACAAGGGAAACATCCTCCCAACATCCGCCCTGTCAAGTCCCCTCAGAATCTTGTATGTTTCAATAAGATCACCTCTCATTCTTCTAAACTCCAATGAGTATAGGCCCAACCTGTTCAACTATTCCTCATAAGATAACCCCCTCATCCCAGGAATCAGCCTAGTGAACCTTCTCTGAACTGATTCCAATGCATCCAGGCCTGACCATTTATTCACTTTCAAAGATGCTAAACACCTTAATATTTCCCTCTCACTCTGTTTATCCCATCCAATATTTCACACTCCTCCTCTTTAACTACAATGTCTGCATTGTTCCCCCTCTTTTATAAAGACGGAGACAAAGTATTCATTAAGAACCGTGCCCACATCTCCCACCTCCACACACACATTCCCTTTTTGGTCCCTAATACTCTATCCTTAGTTATCCTCTTGCTCTTCATGTATTTATAAAACATCTTTGTGCTTTCCTTGATTTTACTTGGCAATATTATTTTCCGACTATCTTTTTGCTTTCCTAATTTTCTTTTTAATTTCACCCCTGCACTTTCTTCACTCCTCTCGGCTTTCTGTGGTATTGAGCTCTCGGTATCTGACATAAGCTTGCCTTTTGTGCCTTATTCTACCTGGTTTGATTCTTGCTATCGAAGGGGCTCTAGATTTGGGAGTCTCACCCTGTTTGTCTTTCTGGGAAAATATTTGTTCTCAACCCTCTCAGGGAGTCGAGGGTTCTGCAGAGCAGGCCTGAATGAGGAGTTGAGTGTTGATACAGATCAGTCATGATCTTATTGAATGGCAGGGCAGGCTCGAGGGGCTGAATGGCCTACTCCTGCTCCTACGTCTTGTGTTCTTGTGTCCAGTTCAATATCTCCTTTAGTGACTTGGTGCCAAATTGTTATTATGTTTTATTCATTTGTTGGATGTGTTCATTACTGGCTATGCCAGCATTTTATTGCCCATCACCAATTGCCGTTGAACCTTCTTGAACCGCTGCAGTCCATGTGGGGTAGGTACACCCACAGTGCTGTTAGGAAGTGAGATCCAGGATTTTGACCTAGTGACAGTGAAGGAATGGTGATATAGTTCCAAGTCAGGATGGTGTGAGACTGGAATGGAAACTTGCAGGTGGTGGTGTTCCCATACGTGTTTCCTGTTTGTTTCCTCTCTCTCCCCCTCATTATTTCTAGACCTACCTGTCCTTCTGTCCCTCTCTGCCATGGGAGCCTAAGAACAGAAGGAAGTGGGTGCAGGAACAGAGAGACCTGGGGATGTCTGTGCACAAATTGAAGGTGGCAGAGCTAGTTGAGAAAGTGGTTAAAAGGCGTATGGGATCCAGGCTTTGTAAATAGAGGCTTAGAGTATAAAAGCAAGGAGGTTATGATGAAGCTTTATAAAACACTGCTTCATCCTCATCTAGCATTGTGTCCAATTCTGGACACCGTACTTTAGGTAGGATGTGGGGGCATTGGAGAGGATGCAGAAAAGACTCACGAGCAAGGTTCCAGGATGAGGGACTTCAGTTGCGTGGATAGATTGGAGAAGCTGGGGTTGTTCTCTGTGTCTTTCTCTGTCTTCCTCTCTCTATCTCTCCCTCCTGCTATCTCTGACACGAGGAGAGAGACAGAGGGAGAGGGGGTCAGTTATGAAGCCAGGAGAAAAAGACCAACAAATTCAGCAACCATTTCGGTGGGAGAAAAGCCAATAACAATCACAAGCTGATGGAGGGACGGGAAATCATTTACGAAGGGACAGAGTATCTGATCGCACCCGGGATGGTGTAATGGATGCCAACAAAGCCCCATTTCAGCCTGCAATATGAAAAGGAGGGATAGAGAGCTGAGAGGGAATGAGTTAATTTTGACTGAGTTAATGAGGGGGCAATGGCGTCCTGCAGCTCCCACAATGCCCCGCGAGTGGGAAAGGCCCCTTTCTGCGGTACAGGCCGCGCTGCACTCTGGGAGGATGCTCCGCACATGCGCATCTCCACAAGAGCGTTAACCGCCGCTTTTTTATATTCTCCCCCCGGCTCAGACATTCAACTTTCCTCCATTGAGATCGACAGCTGAAGCCGCTTCTCCTTTTCCTTTCAGCTGCTGTTTGCGGAAAGAAGAGGCCGGCGGGTGACGTCACGCAAACATGGCGGCTGAGGACACCTCCCTCCCGCCAGGGCGTCGGTGAGGTCTCATTGGCTGCTTCGCCCCACGTGTCAGGAGGTCAAGGGGTCAAAAGCTGCCTGCAGCCTCCGCGCAGCCGCGGTTTGGGCGACTTGTAACCCCGCCCCTGGGGTGGGGGAGGGGGGTCAGCACCAGACTCTTAAAGGGACCCTGCACCACCAGAACTGTCCCAAACTCTTAAAGGGACCCAACATGGACAGAAAGAGCAAGAGACTTGGAGAGCAAGTAATAGAGAGGGAAATAGAAAAGAGAGAGTGATGGGGAGAGAGAGAGAGAGGAAGAACTGAGCTTGAAAGAATCATAGAGAGATGGAGAGACTGAGAGAAAATAGGTGAGAGGGAGAGAGTGAGAGAAATGGAGGGAGAATCTCCTCAATTGGACAGAGATGGAGAGAGAGTGATAGAGAGATGTGAAGAAAGATCAAAGAGAAAGGAAGGTGGAGAGTGAGGGAGAGGTGGAGTTTGAGAGTGAGGAAACAGATAAATGGAGAGATAAAGGTGAGGAGAGAGTAACAGAGCAGAAGAGAGAGAGAGAGAGAGAGATGGAGAGAGAGAGTGGGAAGGAAAATGAGAAATTAGAGGAAAAGAGCAGACACAGGATGTACAGAAAGTGCGAAAAATGAATGAGAGATAGAGTGTCCGTCAGAGAGAGAGGGAAAGTCTGGGATATATGTGGGCAGAGAGAGAGGCAGATCGTGTGTGTGTGTGAGAGAGAGAGAGACATCAGCATACGTTCACAGGAAAGAAAGTCTTGCCGTGTCAAACAGTCATTTAATTGGATACACAATCAGACAAAAGTAACTTTATCCCCGGGAGAATGAGTGGAGTCAGACATATAAAAACAGATTGCAGGTTAATGCCCAGATAAGCTTGATTAAAGATTAAAAGTTGCAGAGAGAAATCACCCAGTAATCCTAGTTGCAACCCATTGGACTCAATACAATGGTCCAAAAATATTATCACTGCCAATCAAACAATTTCATCAGCTCAACAGCAAACAGTGAAATGATCCACAAACTGCAGTGTTCAATGATTCAAGGAAGATTACAGAGCATGAGAGAGAACATAAAGACAGACAGAGAGTATTTGTTTAGCTTCTCTGCCATTGTCCTGTGATGAGAGGCTGAGTAAATAGGACCTGTATTCTCTACAGTTTAGAAGAATGAGAGGTGATCTCATTGAAACATATCAGATTCTAAAGGGACTGGATAGGGTGGACACTGAGAGATTATTTCCGCTGGTCGGGAAATGAAAGTCTCCCTTATCCCTTCCTAACCAGCTTATCCACCTGTCCTGTCAGCCTCAGGAATCAGTGAACATTCACTCCAAGGTCCCGCTGTTCACAGACACAGAGATAATGTTGGAGACAGTCATGTTGTTGGTTAGATCAAAATTGCAAATGACAAATGTGATCATAGTTTGATGTAATTCTGTGTACACAGAGGTACAAGAAATAGGTGTAGAGTGTGAAACACCAGGAGAGAGGGAGGAATATAGATGGAGAGAGGGTAACAGTGAGAAAGGGAGAGATATGCATGGAGAGAGAAGTGGAGAGCTACTCTTACTGGTAATCTCTCTCCATCTCCGTCTTCCCCTCTCTCTTACTCACTCAATCAATCACTAGTTCCCCTCTCTGCTACTCTCTCCTTGTTTATTTCTCTCTCTGTACCCTCTTAATCTCAATCTCTCACTGTGTCATACCTTCCAGGATGCTGCACACAGCTTTGCGGGAATGCTGACCGACACTCTCCGTGCCAATCTGGTCCTCTTTCTCTCTGGTAATCTCTCCCCATTGCTATCCTTCCCTCTCCCTGTTCTTCCCTCTCTATATCTATCCCTGTCTTTCTCACTGTTACTCTCTCCATCTGGATGGAGGAGGAGAAAGAGAGGCATATATAGAGGCAGCTTTACTCTGTATCTAACCCCACACTGTACCTTCCCTGGGAGTGTTTTATAGAACAGAGAAGACAGAGATTTACTCAATAGCTAACTAATAGCTTGGCAGCATTTGATGGGACAGTGTAGACGGAGCTTTACTCTGTATCCCTGGAATTTAGAAGGGTAAGGGGTGATCTGATCAAAGTTTAAAGTGGTGGATGGGGTACCAATCAGGTGGACTGCTTTGTCCTGGATGGTGTCGAGCCTCTGGAGTGTTGTCGATGTTACACACATCCAGGCAAGTGGAGAGATACCATCACACACCTGACTTGTGTCTTGCAGGTGGTTGAAAGGCTTTGGGGAGTCAGGGGGTGAGTCACTTGTAGCCACAGTACTGATGTGATTACTTCAGCTCAGTTCCTGGTCAATGTCTCCCTAGGATGTTGATGCTGGGTGATTCAGCGATGGGATAATGCTTTGAATGCCATGGGGAGGTGGTTGGATTCTCTCTTGTTACAGATGGTCATTGCCTGTCTGTGTGTGTTTTTCTGTGCTCTGGGAACAATTTCCTCAATGGGAGGTCAGAATGCTGCCTCATAATTGACTAGTTCACGAAAGGAATGCTGATGGAATGAACGGGACAGGGACAGAGTGGATACAACATTGGCTAAGGGACAGGACACAGAGAGTAGTGGTGAATGGTTGCTTCAGACTGGAGGGCGGTATCTTTGACTGACATAATCTTTTACACTTCTATTCAATCTCCCCTCTATCTCCTTTGTTCTCAGGAGATCAAACCCAGCTTTTCCAAACTAACCTTGTAGCTAAAATCCCCCATCTCTGAAACCATTCTGGTAAATCTCTGCACCCTCTCAAGGAACCTCACATCCTTCCTAAAGTGTGGTGACCAGAACTGGACACAGTTCTCCAGTTGGGGCTGAAATAGAGCTTTATAAATGTTCAGCATAACCTGCCTGCTTTTGTACTGACTGTATACAGTGTACATTGTGGTACAGGGGTATTCCCCAGGGGTTTGGATTAGGATCACTGATCTTTTTGATATATATTAATGACTTGGACTTGGGTTTTACAGGGCATAACTTCAACATTGTACCATCTGAAATGTAATAAACAGAGAAGGGAATAGTAGTAGTAAATCTCTGTCTTCTCTGTTCTATCAAACACTGTCAGGGCAGGTACAGTGTGGGGTTCAGGAGGATAGAGGCAGTCCGGTGAAATGGTCAGACACATGGCAGGTCAACTTCAATGCTGAGAAATGTAAAATGATGCATTTAGGAAGGAAGGCTGAGGAGAAGCGATATAAACTAAATAGTACAATGTTAAAATGGGTGCTGGTTCAGAGAGATCTGGAATCTGGAGAGATCTGCGTCAGTTTTTATATCTGAAAGATTCAATTTGGGGCTTCGAGTCTTGTCAGTTGAATTTAGCTTCATCCTGAAAAGTGTTAGCAAACGTGTTGGGAAATGTGTCAAAAGCTGTTTCCATTCAGACATTCCTGCATTGTGGAAGTGTGAGCTGTCTTTGCAGAGACAGGAAATAGAGTTGTTTGAATGGACCTGCAGGTTTTAGTTGATGCAATAAGGCCTGAGCTGATGATTGAAAAAGCCGGAGTTCAAATCCCACGCTGGGCTGTTGTGAATTAGAATTCTATTTTTTCTTTAAAAAAACATAAATCTGGAATTTAAAAACCTCTAGGTTGGAATGATTCACTCCTGTCTACTAGTGCAAAGCCCGTGTGTGTCTCAGTTTGCTGTATTTATTAATGATTTAAGATGTTGTGGTAGAATGCAACATACCCAAGTTTACCAATGACACAAAAATAGGCAGCATTGTAAGCAGTGTAGCTGGAAGCAGAACAATGCAAAGAGATATCTGAAGTGAATGGGCAAAACTGTGGTAGTTCGATTTCAATGTCAGCAAAAAAAGACGAGAACAGAGTACTTTATAAATGGTGAAAAGCTAGAAACACTGGAGGTTGAAAGAGACTATGGGGGGGTCCGTGTCCATTTGAGTGCAGTGTAGATTTACCAGAATGATAACTGGACTCCAAGGGTTAAATTACGAGGTGACATTACACAAACTAGGGATTTATTGCCTGGAATTTAGGAGGATCAAGGTGATTTGTTCAAAGGTGTTGAGATATTAAGGGGAACTGATGGGGTAGTTTGGGAGAAACTATTTCAGCAGCTTGGGAACATAGGAACAGGAGTAGGCCATTCAGCCCATCGAGCCTGTTCCGCCATTCAATACGATCCTGGCTGATCATCCACTTCAATGCCTTTTTCCCAGACTGAGTTTCCACAGCCCTCTGGGATAGAGAATTCCAAAGATTCACAACCCTCTGAGCAAAGACATTTCTCCCCATCTCTGACCTAAGTGGCTTCCCCCTTATTTTGAAATTGTGTCCCCTGGTTCTAGACTCCCGAACCAAAGGAGACATCTTACCTGCATCTAACCTGTCTATCCCTTTTAGTATTTAGTATGTTTCAATAAGATCACCTCTCATTCTTCTAAACTCCAATGAGTATCGGCCCAACCTGTTCAACCATTCCTCATAAGACAACCCCTTCATCCCAGGAATCAGCCGAGTGAACCTTCTCTGAACTGGTTCCAATGCATCCAGGCCTGACCATTTATCCACTTTCAAAGTTGCTAAACACCTTAATATTTCCCTCTCACTCTGTTTATCCCATCCAATATTTCACACTCCTCCTCTTTAACTACAATATCTGCATTGTTCCCCCTCTTTTATAAAGACGGAGACAAAGTATTCATTAAGAACCGTGCCCACATCTCCCACCTCCACACACACATTCCCTTTTTGGTCCCGAATACTCTATCCTTAATTATCCTCTTGCTCTTCATTTATTTATAAAACATCTTTGTGATTTTCTTTGATTTAATGGTAATATAATTTTCCGGCCATTTCTTTGCTCTCCTAATTTGATTTTTAATTTCACCCTTGTACTTTCTCCACTCATCTCGGCCTCTGTGGCATTGAGCTCTCGGTATCCGACATAAGCTTCCCTCTTGTGCCTTATTGTTCCCGCTTTGATCCTTGACATCCAAGGGGCTCTAGATTTCGGAGTACCACCCTGTTTGTCTTTGTGTGAACATATTTGACATATACCCACAATACAGGACTGGGCAGATAATGGGGATTGTTTCTGAGGTTGTGTTTGGGGATTTTTACTGACATCAGTGTGGATTTTAAAGTGTGTCTCCCCTTCCCTCACATCTAAAGTCTCTCAGTGTTGTTGTGTGTTGACAGCTTTTCCAGTGTCCAGTCCCTTTCAACTTTTAATAAAATCTGTGGAACACAAAGAAATGTAAAGTTTCTCCCACAAGCTGTTTTGTCCTCCCTCTTTCACTGTCTTTCTCTGTCACTGCCCTATCTCTCTCTCTGTCTCTCTCAGGACTGGGCAGACACTGGGGATTGTTACTGAGGTTCTGTTGGTCATTTTTACTGACATCAGTGTGGATTGTAAAATCTGTCTGTGTGTGTGTGTGTGTGTGTGTGTGTGTGTCTGTGTGTGTGTCTGTCTGTGTGTGTGTGTGTCTCTGTCTGTCCCTTTATGTATGTGTCTGTGTGTTTCTGGATGTGTGTGTGTGTGAGAGAGAGAATATCAGGGTCACCTCGCTCCATCTCCATCTCTCCTTCTCTCTCTGTTTCTCCTTCTCTCTCCCTCTCTCAATCCGCCTCTCTCACAGAAACATAGAAAATAGGAGCAGGAGCAGGCCATTCGGCCCTTTGGGCCTGCTCCGTCATTCAATAAAGATCATGACCGATGGTCTAATTCAGTACCCTGTTACCACTTTCTCCCCATACCCCTTGATCCCTTTGACATTAAGAAATATATCTCTCTCCTCCATGAATATATTTAATGACTTGGCCTCCACTGCCTTCTGCGGTAGAGAATTCCACAGGTTCACCACCCTCTACCCCATCCATCTCTCCCCCCTCTATCTCCCTCTCCCCCCTCTATCTCCATCTCCACCCTCTATCTCCGTCTCCACCCTCTATCTCCGTCTCCACCCTCTATCTCCCGCTCCCCCTCTATCTCCCAATTCCCCTCTATCTCCCTCTCCCCCCTCTACTTCCCTCTCCCCCTCTATCTCCCTCTCCCGCTCACTCTCCCTCACCCCCCTCTATCTCCCTCTCCCCCTCTATCTCCCTCTGCCCCTCTATCTTCCTCTCCCTCTCTATCTCACACATCCCCTCGATCTCACACATCCCCTCGATCTCACTCTTCCCCTCTATCTCACTCTTCACCTCTATCTCACTCTCCCCCTCTATCTCACTCTCTCCCTCTATCTGTCTCTCCCCCCTCTATCTCCCTCTCCCCCTCTATCTCCCTCTCCCCCTCTATCTCCCTCTCCCCCTCTATCCCCCACACCCCCTCTATCTCACACACAGCCTCTATCCCACACACCCCCTCTATCTCACTCTTCCCCTCTATCTCACTCTCCCCCTCTATCTCACTCGTCCCCTCTATCTGTCTCTCCCTCCACTATCTCACACACCCCCAATATCTCCCTCTCCCCCTCTATCTCACTCTCCCCCTCGATCTCACTCTTCCCCTCTATCTCACTCTCGCCCTCTATCTCACTCTCTCCCTCTATCTGTCTCTCCCCCTCTATCTCCCTCTCTCCCGCTCTCTCTCCCTCTCCCCCCCTATCTCCCCCTCCCCCTCTATCTCCCACTCCCCCTCGATTTGTCTCTCGCCCTCTATCTCACACACCCCCAATATCTCCCTCTCCCCCTATATCTCCCTCTCCTCCCTCTCTCTCCCTCTGCCCCCCTATATCTCCCTCTCCCCGTCTCTCTCCCTCTGCCCCTCTCTCTCCCTCTGCCCCTCACTCTCCCTCTGCCCCTCTATCTCACTCCCCCCTCTATCTCACTCGTCCCCTCTATCTGTCTCTCCCCCCACTATCTCACATACCCCCAATATCTCCCTCTCCCCCTATATCTCCCTCTCCCCCCTCTCTCTCCCTCTGCCCCCCTATATCTCCCTCTCCCCGTCTCTCTCCCTCTGCCCGTCTCTCTCCCTCTGCCCCCTCTCTCCCTCTGCACCTCTATCTCACTCTGCCCCTCTATCTCACTCTCCCCCTGTATCTCACTCTCCCCCTCTATCTGTCTGTCTCTCGCTCTATCTGTCTGTCTCTCCATCTATCTGTCTGTCTCTCTCCCTCTATCTCCCTCTCTCCCTCTATCTGCCTCTCCCCCTCTATCTCACACACCCCCTCTATCTCAATCTTCCCCTCTATCTCAATCTTCCCCTCTATCTCACTCTTCCCCTCTATCTCACTCTCCCTCTCTCTCTCACTCTCCCCCTCTATCTCACTCTCCCCCTCTATCTCACTCTCCCCCTCTATCTGCCTCTCCCCCTCTATCCGACCCTGCTCCTCTATCTCACTCTCCCCCTCTATCTCACTCTCCCCCTCGATCTCCCTCTCCCTCTCTCTCTGTCTCTCTCACTGCCTCTCTCTCTACCTCTTCCTGTCTCTCTCTCTCTGTTTCTCTCACTCTTTGTGTCTCTCTGTCTGTTGCTCTCTCTCTGTCGCTCCTCTCTCTCTCTGTCCATGACTCTGTTTGTGTCTCTCTCACACCATTTCTCTCTCTCTGCCTCTGTCTCTCTGCCTCTCCCTGTCTCTATCTCTCTCTCTGTGTCTCAGTTTCCCCAATCTCTCACCATAGGACAGTCCCGTCATCCCGGGAACAAGTCTGGTGAACCTTCATTGCACTCCCTCTCTGGCAATAATATCCTTCCTAAGGTAAGGGGACCAAAACTGCACACAGTACTCCAGGTGTGGTCTAACCAAGGTTCTATGTGATTGAAGCAAGACTTCACTACTCCTGTACTCAAATCCTCTTGTGATAAAGACTAACATCCCATTAGCCTTCTGAATTGCATTCTGCACCTGCATGTTAGTTTTCAGTGACTTATTGACGGGGACACCCAGGTCGCTTTGTACATCTACGCTTTCTAATCTCTTACCATTTAATAAATACTCAATTCCACCATCCCGGGTGTGATCAGATACTCTGTCCCTTCGGAAACCATTTCCTGTCCCTCCAACAGCTTGTGCCACTGCCCTATTTATCGGTGTGTTTTCCCCTTCTGATGATGTTGAATTTGTTAGTGGCTTTTCTCCGACTGAAGTTGTTGTATTTGTTAGGTTTTTTTATCCTTGGGAAGCTGTTCTTTTCCTGTTGAAATTGTTGCATTTGTTGGTGTTTTTTTTCTCCTGTTGAGGTTGTTGTTGCATTTGTTGGTGTTTTTTCCCCCTGCTGAGATTGTTGTTGCATTTGTCGGTGTTTTTTCTCATGTTGAAGTTGTTGTTGCATTTGTTGGTGTTTTTTTCTCCTGTTGAGGTTGTTGTTGCATTTGTCGGTGGTTTTTTTCTCCTGTTGAAGTTGTTGTTGCATTTGTTGGTGTTTTTCCTCCTGTTGAGGTTGTTGTTGCATTTGTCGGTGGTTTTTTTCTCTTGTTGAAGTTGTTGTTGCATTTGTTAGTGTTTTTTTCTCCTGTTGAGGTTGTTGCAGAATTGATTTGAAAAACACGTTTGCTAACACTTTTCGGGATGAGAAGCTACATTCAACTGAACCCCAGGACCCGTTTCTCTGTCACGTTTAAAGCACTAACCTTGCATTAGTGAGGAGTCAGTCTCTGAAATAAATGTCCCAGTGCTGCTGTAACATAAAATGGCCACCGTGAACAAACCTAAAATGGCTGACTGATGTTCTGAGAGAGGAGGGAACGAGAGACAGACAGACAGACAGAAAGAAAGACAATCTGTAACCTCATGGCCCGGCATATCCCCCACTCTACCATTACCATCAAGCCAGGAGACCAACCCCGGTTCAGTGAAGTGTGCAGGAGGGCATGCCAGGAGCAGCACCAGGCATACCTCAAAATGAGGTGTCAACCTGGTGAAGCTACAACCCAGGACTATCTGCGTGCCAAACTGCGTCAGCAGCATGCGATAGACAGAGCTAAGCGATCCCATAACCAACGGATCAGATCTAAGCTCTGCAATCCTGCCACATCCAGAGAAAAGGAGTGATCAGCATGAAGAGACTGCTGGAGATTTATGTTCCTGGTAATCTCTCCATCTCTATCTCTCCTTCCTCTGTCTTTTACTCTCTCAAGCCCTGTCTCACCTCTCTGTTCCTCTTTATCCATGTGTTACGAACACTGGACTTTGTCTTTCTCCCATCTTCACTCTTCATCTCTACTTCTCCCTCCGTTATCCTCTGAATCCCAGTCTCTCCCTCTCTGTTACCCTCTGAATCCCAGTCTCTCCCTCTCTGTTACCCTCTGAATCACAGACTCTCCCTCTCTGTTACCCCCTGAATCCCGGTCTCTCCCTCTCTGTTACTCTCTGAATCCCAGTCTCTCCCTCTCTGTTACCCTCTGAATCCCGGTCTCTCCCTCTCTGTTACCCTCTGAATCCCAGCCTCTCCCTCTCTGTTAGCCTCTGAATCCCAGTCTCTCCCTCTCCATTACCCTCTGAATCCCAGTCTCTCCCTCTCTGTTACCCTCTGAATCCCAGTCTCTCCCTCTCTGTTACCCTCTGAATCCCAGCCTCTCCCTCTCTGTTAGCCTCTGAATCCCAGTCTCTCCCTCTCCATTACCCTCTGAATCCCAGTCTCTCCCTCTCTGTTACCCTCTGAATCCCAGTCTCTCCCTCTCTGTTACCCTCTGAATCCCAGTCTCTCCCTCTCTGTCTCTGTCTCCCTCCCTCTCTGTTTCTTTCTCTCTCTCTGGCTCTCTCTGTCTCTCAGTGTCTCTCCCTCTCTCTCTCTCTCTGCCTCTGTCCATGCCTCTGTCTCTCTCACGCCATCTCGCCCTCCATATCTCTGCTTCTCCATCTGTCTCTCTTTCTGTTACTTTGTCTCTCCCTATCTCTCTTTCTCAACCTCTGTCCATGACTCTGTTTACATCTCTCTCTCTCTCTCTTTCCATGACTCCATTTGTGCCTCCCTTACACCATCTCTTCCACTCTCTCTGCCTCTCTCTCTCTCTCTCTCTCTGTCTCTCTCTCTCTCTGTCCCTCCATCTGTCTTTCCCTCTCTGTCACTCCCTCTCTCTCCAACTATTTCTCTCTCTCTCTCTCTTTCTTTCCATGACTCCATTTGTGCCTCCCTTGCACCATCTCTCCCACTCTCTCTGTCACTCCCTCTCTCTCCAACTATCTCTGTCTCTGCCACTCTCTCTGTCTCTCTCTCTGTCCCTTCATCTGTCTTTCCCTCTCTGTCACTCCTCCTCTTTCCTTCGATCTCTGTCTCTCTCTCTCTATCCATCCATCTTTCCTTCCCTCCCTGTCACTCCATCTCTCTCCTTCTCTCTCTGTCTCTAACTTTGTCCCTCCATCTGGCTTTCCCTTCCTGACACTCCCTCTCTCTCCTTCTCTCTCTGTCTCTGCCACTCTCTCTGGCTCCCTCTCTGTCCCTCCATCCGTCTTTCCCTCTCTGTCTCTCCGTCTCATTCCATCTAACTCTGTCACACCTGCTCTCTCTCTGTCTCTCTCTCTGTCCCTCCCTCTGTCTTTCCCTCTCTGTCACTCCCTCTCTCTCCTTCTATCTCTGTCTCTCTCTGTCGCTCCATCTGTCTTTCCTTCTCTGTCTCTCCCTCTCTCTATCTCTGTCTCTCTCTCTCTGTCTCTCGATCTGTCTTTCCCTCCCTGTCACTACCTCTCTCTCCTTTCCTCTCTGTCTCTCTCTCTATCCCTACATCTGTCCTTCCCTCCGTCACTCCATCTCTCTCCTTCTCTCTCCGTCTCTCACTCTATCCCTCCATCTGTCTTTCCTTGCTGTCACTCCCTCTCTCTCCTTCTATCTCTGACCCTCTCTCTCTCTGTCCATCTGTCCTTCCCTCTCTGTCTCTCCCTCTCTCTCCTTCTCTCTCTGTCTCTCTCTCTGTCCCTCCGTCTGTCTTTCCCTCCCTGTCACTCCCTCTCTCTCCTTCTATCTCTGTCTTTCTCTCTGTCTCTCCATCTGTCTTTCCCTCCCCATCACTCCCTCTCTCTCCTTCCATCTCTGCCTCTCTCTCTGTCTTTCCCTCCCAGTCACTCCTTCTCTCTCCTTCCATCTCTGCCTCTCTCTCTGTCTTTCCCTCCCAGTCACTCCTTCTCTCTCCTTCCATCTCTGTCTCTCTCTCTGTCCCACCATCTGTCTTTCCCTCTCTGTTGCTCCCTCTCTCTCCTTCTATCTGTGTCTCTCTGTCTGTCCCTCCATCTGTCTTTCTCTATCTGTTGCTCCCTCTCTCTCCTTCTATCTCTGTCTCTCTGTCTGTTCCACCATTTGTCTTTCCCTCTCTGTCACTCCCACTCTCTTTCTCTCTGTCTCTCCCTCTCCCTCCTTCTCTCTCTCTCTATCCCTCAATCTGTCTTTCCCTTTCTGTCACTCCCTCTCTCTCCTTCTATATCTGTCTCTCTCTCTCTATCCATTTGCCTTCCTAATCACTCGCTGTAGCTACACGGTAACATTTTGTGATTCATGTACCAGGACACCCAGATCCCTCTGTACCGTACAGTTCTGCAGTCTCTCTCCATTTCAATAATATACTGATTTTTATTCTTCCTGCTAAAGTGGACAAGCTCACATTTTCCCACATTGTACTCCATCTGACAATTTTTGGCTCACTCACTTAACCTATGGAAATCTCTTTGTAGACACTTTATGTCCTCTTGACAGCTTACTATCCAACCTATCATTGGACAGACACAGGGCAGGTTAACTTCAATGCTGAGAAATGTGAAGTGATGCATTTTGGAAGGAAGACGGAGTGATATAAACTAAATGGTACAATGTTAGAATGGGTGACAGGACAGAGAGATCTGGGATTTCATCAATGTTCCCTGTTCTAACCAAAAGCTCAATTTGGGGCTTGGAATCTGTGAGTTGAATTTAGCTTCATCCTGAAAAGTGTTGGCAAACGTGTTGGGAAATGTGTCAAAAGCTGTTTCCATTCAGACGTTCCTGCATTGTGGAAGTGTGAGCTATCTTTGCAGAGACAGGAAATAGAGTTGTTTGAATGGACCTGCAGGTTTTAGTTGATGCAATAAGGTGAGAATTTGAATTGTGTCCCTTCCAGATACACAGAATTGAAGGTATTTACAGAACACCACATGAAGTAGTTTACCAATGTCTGACAAACTTCAAAGACTTCAAACACATGGAAGAAGAGGAGAAGGGAACAATATACAAAACCTCAGTCAGTCAGAAAACAGCAGTAGGAAAATGAATCTCTTTTTATGGGTTTTAATTTGAAGGCCTGAGCTGATGATTGAAAAAGTAGGAGTTCAAATCCCACGCTGGGCTGTTGTGAATTTGAATTTTGTTTTTTCTAAAAATAAACATAAATCTGGAATTAAAAAGCCTCTAGGTTGGAATGATTCACTCCTGTCTACTAGTGCAAAGCCCGTGTGTGTCTCAGTTTTGCTGTATTTATTCACGATTTAAGATGATGTGGTAGAATGCAACATACCCAAGTTTACCAATGACACAAAAATAGGCAGCATTGTAAGCAGTGTAGCTGGAAGCAGAACAATGCAAAGAGATATCTGAAGTGAATGGTTAAAACTGTAGTAGATAGATTTCAATGTCAGTAGAAAAGACCAGAACAGAGTACTTTATAAATGGTGAAAAGATAGAAATACTGGAGGTTCAAAGAGACTTGAGGGGTCCATGTCCATTTGAGTGCAGTGTAGATTTACCAGAATGATAACTGGACTCCAAGGGTTAAATTACAAGGTGATGTTACACAAACTGGGGATTTATTCCCTGGAATTTAGGAGGATCATGGTGATTTGATCAAAGTTGTTGAGATATTAAGGGGAACTGATGGGGTAGTTTGCGAGAAACTATTTCTGCAGCTTTGGAATATCTGAACAGGAGTAGGCCATTCAGCCCATCGAGCCTGCTCCGCCATTCAATACTATCATGGCTGATCATCCACTTCAATGTGTTTTTCCCAGACTATCCTCATATCCCTTTATGTCATTGGTATTCAGCAATCTGTCAATCTCTGCTTTAAACATACTCAATGACTGAGCTTCCACAGCCCTCTGGGATAGAGAATTCCTAAGATTCACAACCCTCTGAGTAATGACATTTCTCCTCATCTCTGTCCCAAGTGGCTTCCCCCTTATTTTGAAATTGTATCCCCTGGTTCTAGACTCCTCAACCAGGAGAAACATCTTACCTACATTTCTTCAAATCCATCTAAAATCCATTGCATTCCCTTCATCAACCTTCTCTGTTACTTCATCAAATTCTTGCTGGCTTTCCCTAATGAACTCAAACCTCTCCAAGTGCCTGTTGATTTTTTTCTCTTTCAATGATTTCTCCAATTCTCCTTTTGAAAGCTACTATTGAATCTGTCTCCACCACTATCAGACATTGCATTTCAAATCTGAAGCACTTGTGTGGGAAAAAAATCCTTTTCCTCATGTCGCCAATGTTTGTTTTTGCCGATCAGCTTCAATCTGTGCTCTCTGGTTATCAATCCTTCAGCCATTGGAAACACTTTCTCTTTATTTCCTCCATCTAAAGCTTCCATGATTTGATACACCTCGATCAAATCTCCTTTTAATCTTCTCTGCTCTGAGGAGAACAAGCCCAGTTTCTCCAGTCTATCAGTGTAACTGTAATAATCTCATCCAGGAACCGTTCTAGTAAATCTCTTCTGTACATTCACCAAAGCCTCCATGTCTTTCCTAAAGTGTGGTTCCAGAATTGGACACAATACTGCAGCTGAGGACAAACTATTATTTTATAAATGTTTAACATCACTTCCTGACTTTTACACTCTATACCTGTTTATAAAGCTCAGGATCCCATCGGCTTTATTAACCCATCAACAAAGGGGGAAATTCTCCCAGAACAATTGATCAGTTCCCTTGGACATGAATCCGTGAGTCGTTCCGAGGCTGGTGGGAGGGTTTAGAGAGAACCCCAAACTGCTCATTTTTTGAAGCAGAAAACCATCAATGCATTGGCAGGGATATTAATAAAGCCCTTGGGAAGACAGGAGGAGGCCATTCGTCCCCTCGAGGCTGTCCTGCCCATTCATTCAGGTCATGGCTGATTTGCTCCTTATCCACATCGAGCTGTCTCTGCTCCGAAAACATTAATACCCTTTCCGAACAAATCTCTACCGGCAATCAGGAATTAATGTCACTGCCTGTTAATACTGGGGAATTCCTTCCCTAAACCTCTCCGTCTCTCTATCTCTCATTCCTGCTTAAAGACGTTCCTGAAAACTAACCTCTTTGACCAAGCTTTTTGTCATCAGCCTTAATCTCAACTTCTGTGGGTTTGGTTTCAGATCTTGTTTTGTAATGCACCCTGTGCAGCGTCTTTGGGATTTTTTATTCCTCACCTTCTCCTTCACTCCGTCACTCTCTCTCTCTCTTTCTCTCCCTCACCCCCCTCCCTCTCTCTTTCTCCCCCTCACCTCTAAGACAAGTATATCCTTCCTTCAGTACTGAGACCAGGACTGTACACAATACTCCAGGTGTGGGCTCACAGAAATACCATCACACACCTAACTTGTGTCTTGCAAGTGATGGAAAAGCTTTGGGGAGTCAGGGGGTGAGTCACTTGTAGCCCAGTATTGATGTGATTTCGTCAGCTCAGTTCCTGGTCAATGTTTCCCCAGGATGTTGACGTTGGGGGATTCAGCGATGGGATAATGCTTTGAATGCCAAGGGGAGGTGGTTGGATTCTCTCTTGTTGCAGATGGTCATTGCCTGGCACTTGTGTGACGTGAATGTTACTTGCCACTGGTCGGCCCAAACCTGAATGTTGTCCGGGTCTTGGTGCATGTGGCTCTGGAGTGCTTCATTATCTGAGGAAAAATACTGTGGATGCTGGAAATCTGGAAATCATCGAGCTGAATCACGACCTCTGTTTCTCTCTCCACAGATGCTGCCTGACCTGCTCAGTATATCCAGTATTTTCTGCTGGGATCTCAGCTGAAGATGGTTTGGGCTGAGGACACGACCCTGATAAACTCCTGCGGTGAAGGCCTGGGACTGAGATGATTGACCACAACCACAGCCACCTTCCTTTGTGCTCGGGCTTTAGAGAGGGACAAAATTGGAGAGAGCGAGATTGTTGAGGTGGATGAAGAGGATAATGTAAGATATATTAACTTGATTTAATCCTTCACTGCTGTCTACACAAATATATAAGAGATAGGTATGGAGAGAAAAAAGATCGGGCAGGGAGAAATGTAGATGAAGTTGGGGCCCAGGTGGACACTTTTGATGATCCAGGAGGATTAGTCTCCATTTTAAACATCCAGCAAGCTGTTCCACTGTGGGAGCCATCACACCCTCATGATATTGGTTGTGGAAATTTCATGCTGGCTTATTGGTTAATTTTTAAATCTGTGATTGATAGATTCTTGTTAACCAAAGGTATTAAGAGATAAGGGGCAAAGGCAGGATATATGGTGTAAGTTACATCACAGATCAGCCCTGATCTCATTGGATGCCGGAACAGAGTTGTGGGGTTGAATTGCATCCTCCTCTTCCAATATCCCCTGTGAAGTATCCTTCTTTCTCTTTTAGTCACCCTGTCAGTCTATGTTTCTGGGAGATTTCTTGTATCTTCCTCAGTGAAGACAGACACAAAGTCATCATTTATCTTCACTGCCATTTCTCTATTCCCCATTATAAATTCTCCTGACTCTGCCTGTATTGGACCCACATTTGTCTCAGCCAAACCATTCCTTTTTATGTCCCTATTGAAACTTTTACAGTCCGTTTTGATGTTTTTATGTCTGGGGGATTCTGAGACTAGTGAGCAGAGTCTGAAAATTAGAGGCAGTCCTTTCAGGAGTGAAGTTCGGAAACACGTCTTCAGACTAAAGGTGGTGTTAGTTTGGAACTGTCTTCTGGAAATAACCATTGATGCGAAATCAATTGTTCATTTTTAAATCTAAGATTGGCCATCCCGAATGTCTTTTGGAAATTGAAATATTCTTCTGTCACTCTCTGTCCCTTGGGCAGTCCGTTTGTGTGTGTGTCTGTGAATGTCGGTCTGTGTGTGTGTGTCTATGTGTGTGTGTGTGTGTGGTTCTGTGTGTGTGTTTCTCTGTGTGTTTCTCTGTGTGTGGGTGTGTGTGTGTCTGTCTGTGTCTGTGGAAGTCGGTCTGTGTGTGTGTGTCTATGTGTGTGTGTGTGTGGTTCTGTGTGTGTGTTTCTCTGTGTGTTTCTCTGTGTGTGGGTGTGTGTGTGTGTCTGTCTGTGTCTATGCCTGTTTCTCTCTCCTCAGTACCTCAGTAAAACTCCACATACATCAATTTGCTATTTTAATTTGGCTGCTTTTGGTGATACCACAACTGCAGAGGGTGCACTTCCTTCTGCAGGCTGGTAGGAAACCCATATCCCGCTTTTTAACGGCATATTCTGTCTGCTTTGTATACTAAATTGATGAATCCCTAATAATTGATCAAATCTGACATTGATTACTGTTTGAAAGTCTCCAGGTTTACTTTCCTCCCAGGGCTGATTAAAAGTTAGAGTTTCCCTCAGTGTTTTGGAAATATCAAACCCTGATCCCACACCCAGTAAAGTATTTTACATGATGGGACGCTGCAAATGTTGTTATACTCAGTGCGCACGGTCCCTTCATGTTGTAATAAGATGCTATAATCTCTATTCAGATAACTCTCATCCCACAGGGGTAAAATTTCACTGGGTCAACATTCTGACCAAACACTAAAACATTACAGAAAGCGAGGCTCACAAATTCAACACAAGTTTCCTTTTCTGTGTCTCGCTGGTCTGTTCTGATTTTCTGTTGGGTGACATCAGCCTCGATTTTGTGTTCGGACCTGAACCCACAAACGTATAACTCAGAGGCAGGATTATTACCCACTGAGCTACAGCTGGCTCCAATGTTCCCGGAAAATTTAGTGGTTGTGCACGGCAAGTTTTTTTTGTCCCATGTGCAGTCCCTTTAAATTTTTAAGAATCTTCGAAGACGTGTGTTATTTGTCACGGAACAGGACCTGCGTGGCACCTTCCAGGCTGCTGCACACAGCTTTGCAGGAACACTGACCGACACTCTCCATCCCAATCTCTTCCTCTCTGGTAATCTCTCCCCATTGCTATCCTTCCCTCTCTCTGTTATTCTCTCTCTATATCTATCCCTGTCTTTCTCACTGTTACTCTCTCCATCTGGATGGAGGAGGAGAAAGAGAGGCATATATAGAGGCAGCTTTACTCGGTATCTAACCCCACACTGTACCTGTCCTGCGAGTGTTTTATAGAACAGAGAGGACAGAGATTTGCTCTGTAGATAACTCCATTCTGTACTTGGCTTGGCAGCATTTGAAGGGACAGTTCAGATGGAGCTTTACTCTGTATCCCTGGAATTTTGAAGTGTAAGGGGTGTTTAGTTTAGTTTAATGTAGAGATTCAGCACTGAAACAGGCCCTTCAGCCCACCGAGTCTGTGCCGACCATCAACCACCCATTAATACTAATCCTACACGAATTCCATATTCCTACCACATCCCCACCTGTCCCCATATTTCCCTACCACCTACCTATACTGGGGGCAATTGCTAATGGCCAATTTACCTATCAACCTGCAAGTCTTTGGCATGTGGGAGGAAACCGGAGCACCCGGTGGAAACCCACGCAGACACAGGGAGAACTTGCAAACTCCACACAGGTAGTACCCAGAATTGAACCCGGGTCGCTGGAGCTGTGAGGCTGCGGTGCTAACCACTGTGCCACTGTGCTGGGTGAATTGATCAAAGTTTACAAGACAATACTGGAAACTGATGGGGTAGATAGAGAGAAACTCTTCTCACTGGTTGGAGGAGTCTCGGACGAGGGGCACAGTCGAAAAATGGAACATTAGTCAAAGACCCTTTCAAGGGTGAAATTTATTAACACTTCTACACACAAAGGATGGTGGAATTTTGGAATTGTCTTCCACAAATGACCCCTCCCTATCTCTGCAATCTCCTCCAGCTCCACAATCCACCAATATCTGCCATCCTCTAATTCTGGCCTCTTGAACATCCCCAATTTGAATCGTTCCACCATTGGTGGCCGTGCCTTCAAGCTGCCAAGGCCCTAACTCTGGAATTCCTTTCCCAAACCTCTCCATCTCACTAACTCTCTTTCCTCTTTGAGGATTCTCCCTCAAACCAACCTCTGACCAAGTTTTTGGTCATCTGGTCTAATATCTCCTGAAGTGACTCAGTGTCAAATTTTTATTTTCTTGATTCATTTGTTGGATGTGTGCGTTAGTGGCCAGGACAGCATTTATTGCCCATTCATAATTGCCCTTGAGAAGGTGGTGTTGAGCCTCCTTCTTGAACCGCTGCAGTCCATGTGGGGTAGGTACACCCACAGTGCTGTTAGGAAGTGAGATCCAGGATTTTGACCTCGTGACAGTGAAGGAATGGTGATATAGTTCCAAGTCAGGATGGTGTGAGACTGGAAGGGAAACTTGCAGGTGGTGGTGTTCCCATATGTGTTTCCTGTTTGTTTGCTCTCTCTCCCCCTCATTATTTCTAGACCTCCCTGTCCTTCTGTCCCTCTCTGTCATGGGAACCTAAGAACAGAAGGAAGTGGGTGCAGGAACAGAGAGACCTGGGGATGTCTGTGCACAAATTGAAGGTGGCAGAGCTAGTTGAGAAAGTGGTTAAAAGGCATATGGGATCCTAGGCTTTGTAAATGGAGGCTGAGAGTATAAAAGCAAGGAGGTTATGATGAAGCTTTATAAAACACTGCTTCATCCTCAACTAGTATTGTGTCCAATTCTGGACACCGTACTTTCGGAAGGATGTGGGGGCTTTAGAGAGGATGCAGAAAAGATTCACGAGCAAGGTTCCAGGGATGAGGGACTTCAGTTACCTGGATAGATTGGAGAAACTGGTGTTGTTCTCCATAGAGAAGAGAAACTTGAGATGAGATTTGACAGAGGTGTTCAAAATCATGAGGGGTCCTGACAGAGTAGATGTAGGAGTAGGAATGCAGCACATAGGACATTCCAGACCCATTTCTGTTCAGTGTTTACTTAAACAAGTGAATTGACCATTTAATATTTTTAACTTACTTAACCCTTGTGTTCCCACAAAGATCAAGCTAGTAAATTCAACAGTGGCCACTTTGACTTCATCCCATCGTGTCTTATGTACATTCTGACAGGATTGCAGGTATAACTGTAGTCATAAAATTCAGCTGAAAATTGATCAGTTACATTGTTATTTCAGTCCATATTTACAGTACACACGGTACCTTACTGTTGTAATAAAGTCATATAGTGTCTATTCATCCCACTGGGGCAAAATGTCACTGGCTCAACATTCTCACCAAATACTAAAGCATTCCACAATGCAAGACTCACAAATTCAACACAAGTTTCCTTTTCTGAGTCTCGCTGGTCTGTTCTGATTCTCTGAGGGATTACTGATGCTTATCCTCCACATGAGCAATCGTCCTAATCCCGTGTGCCTGTCCTGCTCCCAAACCCAGCATCCACTTACATTAAGGCAAGTGATACAGGAGCGTCTCAGTGACTGAGGCAGGTGAGTCTTGAGGCTGAGCCGGGCGCAGTGAGTGACCCGGGTTAATCCGACACTCCAGGGACAGTTTAAACGGAGCTTTACTCTGTATCTAACCTGTGCTGTACCTTCTCTGAGAGTGTTCGATGGGGCAGTGCAGACGAGGAGAGTTATTCCTTACCCATTTTAAATATAGAGAAGTGAATATCCAAGAGATTGTTTTAAATGTGGAGGGTTTCTGCCTCTACCATCCTTTAGAGTCATAGAGAGATACAGCACTTATACAGGCCCTTCGGCCCGCCCAGTCTGTGCCGGCCATCAACCACCCATTTTATACTAATCCTTTCAGGCAGTGAGTTCCAGACACCCACCAGCCACTGGGTGAAGAAACTATTGATGTGTTTCGTTCAGTTAAGTTTGATGTCAATGTTTCCCCAGGATGTTGATGCTGGGGGATTCAGCGATGGGATAATGCTTTGAATGCCAAGGGGAGGTGGTTGGATTCTCTCTTGTTGCAGATGGTCATTGCCTGGCACTTGTGTGACCTTGACCCAAAAGCTCAATTTGGGGCTTGGAATCTGTGAGTTGAATTTAGCTTCATCCTGAAAAGTGTTAGTAAACGTGTTGGGAAATGTGTCAAAAGCTGTTTCCATTCAGACATTCCTGCATTGTGGAAGTGTGAGCTATCTTTGCAGAGACAGGAAATAGAGTTGTTTGAATGGACCTGCAGGTTTTAGTTGATGCAATAAGGTGAGAATTTGAATTGTGTCCCTTCCAGATACACAGAATTGAAGGTATTTACAGAACACCACATGAAGTAGTTTACCAATGTCTGACAAACTTCAAAGACTTCAAACACATGGAAGAAGAGGAGAAGGGAACAATATACAAAACCTCAGTGAGTCAGACAACAGCAGGAGGAAAATGAATTTCTTTTTATGGGTTTTAATTTGAAGACCTGAGCTGATGATTGAAAAAGTAGGAGTTCAAATCCCACACTGGGCTGTTGTGAATTTGAATTCTATTTTTTCTTTCAAAAAACATAAATCTGGAGTTAAAAAACCTCTAGGTTGGAATGATTCACTCCTGTCTACTAGTGCAAAGCCCATGTGTGTCTCAGTTTTGCTGTATTTATTAATGATTTAAGATGTTGAGGTAGAATGCAACATACCCAAGTTTACCAATGACACAAAAATAGGCAGCATTGTAAGCAGTGTAGCTGGAAGCATCAAATTACAAAGAGATATTAATATCTTAAATAAATGGGCAAAACTGTGGTCGATAGATTTCAATGTCAGCAAAAAAAGACGAGAACAGAGTACTTTATAAATGGTGAAAAGATAGAAACACTGGAGGTTCAAAGAGAGTTGAGGGGTCCGTGTACATTTGAGTGCAGTGTAGATTTACCAGAATGATAACTGGACTCCAAGGGTTAAATTACGAGGTGACATTACACAAACTAGGGATTTATTGCCTGGAATTTAGGAGGATCAAGGTGATTTGTTCAAAGGTGTTGAGATATTAAGGGGAACTGATGGGGTAGTTTGGGAGAAACTATTTCAGCAGCTTGGGAACATAGGAACAGTAGTAGGCCATTCAGCCCATCGAGCCTGTTCCGCCATTCAATACGATCCTGGCTGATCATCCACTTCAATGCCTTTTTCCCAGACTGAGTTTCCACAGCCCTCTGGGATAGAGAATTCCAAAGATTCACAACCCTCTGAGCAAAGACATTTCTCCCCATCTCTGACCTAAGTGGCTTCCCCATTATTTTGAAATTGTGTCCCCTGGTTCTAGACTCCCGAACCAAAGGAGACATCTTACCTGCATCTAACCTGTCTATCCCTTTAAGTATTTAGTATGTTTCAATAAGATCACCTCTCATTCTTCTAAAGTCCAATGAGTTTAGGCCCAACCTGTTCAACCATTCCTCATAAGACAACCCCTTCATCCCAGGAATCAGCCGAGTGAACCTTCTCTGAACTGGTTCCAATGCATCCAGGCCTGACAATTTATCCACTTTGAAAGTTGCCAAACACCTTAATATTTCCCTCTCACTCTGTTTATCCCATCCAATATTTCACACTCCTCCTCTTTAACTACAATATCTGCATTGTTCCCCCTCTTTTATAAAGATGGAGACAAAGTATTCATTAAGAACCGTGCCCACATCTCCCACCTCCACACACACATTCCCTTTTTGGTCCCTAATACTCTATCCTTAATTATCCTCTTGCTCTTCATTTATTTATAAAACATCTTTGTGATTTCTTTGATTTAATGGTAATATTATTTTCCGGCCATTTCTTTGCTCTCCTAATTTGATTTTTAATTTCACCCTTGTACTTTCTCCACTCATCTCGGCCTCTGTGGTATTGAGCTCTCGGTATCCGACATAAGCTTCCTTCTTGTGCCTTATCGTACCCGGTTTGATCCTTGACATCCAAGGGGCTCTAGATTTCGGAGTACCACCCTGTTTGTCTTTGTGTGAACATATTTGTCATATACCCACAATACAGGACTGGGCAGCTAATGGGGATTGTTACTGAGGTTGTGTTTGGGGATTTTTACTGACATCAGTGTGGATTTTAAAGTGTGTCTCCCCTTCCCTCACATCTAAAGTCTCTCAGTGTTGTTGTGTGTTGACAGCTTTTCCAGTGTCCAGTCCCTTTCAACTTTTCATAAAATCTGTGGAACACAAAGAAATGTAAAGTTTCTCCCACAAGCTGTTTTGTCCTCCCTCTTTCACTGTCTTTCTCTGTCACTGCCCTATCTCTCTCTCTGTCTCTCTCAGGACTGGGCAGACACTGGGGATTGTTACTGAGGTTCTGTTGGTCATTTTTACTGACATCAGTGTGGATTGTAAAATCTGTGTGTGTGTGTGTGTGTGTGTGTGTGTGTGTGTGTGTGTGTCTGTGTGTGTGTGTGTGTCTCTGTCTGTCCCTTTATGTATGTGTCTGTGTGTGTCTGGATGTGTGTGTGTGTGAGAGAGAGAGAATATCAGGGTCACCTCGCTACATCTCTATCTCTCCTTCTCTCTCTGTTTCTCCTTCTCTCTCCCTCTCTCAATCCGCCTCTCTCATAGAAACATAGAAAATAGGAGCAGGAGCAGGCCATTCGGCCCTTTGGGCCTGCTCCGTCATTCAATAAAGATCATGACCGATGGTCTAATTCAGTACCCTGTTCCCACTTTCTCCCCATACCCCTTGATCCCTTTGACATTTAGAAATATATCTTTCTCCTCCATGAATATATTTAATGACTTGGCCTCTGTCCATCCGTCCTTCCCTGCCTGACACTCCCTCTCTCTCCTTCTCTCTCTGTCTCTCTCTCTGTCCCTCCATCTGTCTTTCGCTCCCTGTCACTCCCTCTCTCTCCTTCCATCTCTGCCCCTCTCTCTCTCTCTGTATCCAACTGCCTTTCCCTCTCTGTTGCTCCTTCTCTCTCCTTCTATCTCTGTCTCTCTCTCTCTATCTCTCCATCTCTCTTTCCCTCCCAGTCACTCCCTCTCACTCTTTCAATCTCTGTCTCTCCCTCTCTCTCCTTCCATCTCTGCCTCTCTCTCTTTCTCTGTCTCTCCAACTGCCTTTCCCTCTCTGTCTCTCCCAATCTTTCCTTCTCTCTCTGTCTCTGCCTCTCTCTCTCTGTTCCTCCATCTGTCTTTCCCTCCCTGTCTCTCCCTCTGTCTCCTTCCATCTCTGCACCTCTCTCTGTCTCTCCATCTGTCTTTCCCTCTCTGTCTCTCCCTCTCTCTAATTCTACCACTGTCTCCCTCTCTCTGTCTTTCCATCTGTCATTCCCTCCCTGTCACTCCCTCTCTCTCCTTCCATCTCTGCCCCTCTCTCTCTCTCTGTCTCCAACTGCCTTTCCCTCTCTGTCTCTCCCAATCTCTCCTTCTCTCTCTGTCTCTGTCTCTCTCTCTGTCCCTCCATCTGTCTTTCCCTCTCTGTCTCTCTCTCTCTATCTCTCCATCTCTCTTTCCCTCCCAGTCACTCACTCTCTCTCCTTCAATCTCTGTCTCTCCCTCTCTCTCCTTCTATCACTGTCTCTCCATCTGTCTCTCCATCTGTCTTTCCCTGCCCATCACTCCCTCTCTCTACTTCCATCTCTGCCTCTCTCGCTGTCTCTCCATCTGTCTTTCCCTCTCTGTCTCTCCCTCTCTCTCCTTCTTTCACTGTCTCTCTCCCTCTGTCTTTCCATCTGTCTTTCCCTCCCTGTCACTCCCTCACTCTCCTTCCATCTCTGCCTCTCTCTCTCTCTCTCTCTGTCCCTCCATCTGCCTTTCCCTCTCTGTCTCTCCCAATCTTTCCTTCTCTCTCTGTCTCTGCCTCTCTCTCTGTCCCTCCATCTGTCTTTCCCTCTCTGTCTCTCCCTCTCTCTCCTTCTATCTCTTCCTCTCTCTGTCAATCCCTCCATCTGTCCATCCGTCCTTCCCAGCCTGACACTCCCTCTCTCTCCTTCTCTCTCTGTCTCTCTCTCTGTCCATCCATCTGTCTTTCCCTCCCTGTCTCTCCCTCTGTCTCCTTCCATCTCTGCACCTCTCTCTGTCTCTCCATCTGTCTTTCCCTCTCTGTCTCTCCCTCTCTCTCCGTCTACCACTGTCTCCCTCTCTCTGCCTTTCCATCTGTCATTCCCTCCCTGTCACTCCCTCTCTCTCCTTCCATCTCTGCCCCTCTTTCTCTCTGTCTCCAACTGCCTTTCCCTCTCTGTCTCTCCCAATCTCTCCTTCTCTCTCTGTCTCTGTCTCTCTCTCTGTCCCTCCATCTGTCTTTCCCTCTCTGTCTCTCTCTCTCTCTCTGTCCCTCCATCTGCCTTTCCCTCTCTGTCTCTCCCAATCTCTCCTTCTCTCTCGTTATCTTCCTATCTGTCTCTCTCTCTGTCCCTCCATCTGTCTGTCCCTCTCTGTCTCTCCCTCTCTCTCCTTCTCTCTCTGTCTCTCACTTTGTCCCTCCGTCTGTCTTTCCCTCCCTGTCACTCCCTCTCTCTCCTTCTATCTCTGTCTTACTCTCTGTCTCTCCATCTGTCTTTCCCTCCCCATCACTCCCTCTCTCTCCTTCCATCTCAATCCCTCCAGCTGTCCATCCATCCTTCCATCCCTGACACTCCCTCTCTCTCCTTCTCTCTCTGTCTCTCCAAATGCCTTTCCCTCTCTGTCTCTCCCAAACTCTCCTTCTCTCTCTCTCTCTGCCACTCTCTCTGTCTTTCTCTCTGTCCCTCCATCTGTCTTTGCCTCTCTGTCTCTCCCTCTCTCTCCTTCTATCTCTGTCTCTCTCTCTCTTTCTCTCCATCTCTCTTTCCCTCCCAGTCTCTCCCTCTCTCTCCTTCAATCTCTGTCTCTCCCTCTCTCTCCTTCTATCACTGTCTCTCCCTCTCTGTCTTTCCATCTGTCTTTCCCTCCTTGTCACTCCCCCTCTCTCCTTCCATCTCTGCCCCTCTCTCTTTCTCTCTGTCTCTCCAACTGCCTTTCCCTCTCTGTCTCTCCCAATCTCTGCTTCTTTCTCTCTCTCTCTCTCTGTCTCTCTCTCTGTCCCTCCATCTGTCTTTCCCTCTCTGTCTCTCCCTCTCTCTCCTTCTGTCTCTGTCTCTCTCTCTCTCTATCCCTCCATCTGTCCTTCCTTCACTGTCACTCCATCTCTCTCCTCTCTCTGTCTCTCACTCTGTCCCTCCATCTGTCTTTCCCTCTCTGTCACTCCCTCCCTCTCCTTCTATCTCTGTCACTCCCTCTCTGTCTTTCTATTTCTATCTCTGTCTCTCTCTCTCTCTGTCTCTCCATCTGTCCTTCCCTCACTGTCACTCCATCTCTCTCCTCTCTCTTTCTCTCACTCAGTGTGGATTGTAAAATCTGTGTGTGTGTGTGTGTGTGTGTGTCTGTGTGTGTGTGTCTCTGTGTGTGTGTCTCTGTGTGTGTGTCTCTGTGTGTGTGTGTGTGTCTCTGTCTGTCCCTTTATGGATGTGTCTGTGTGTGTCTGGATGTGTGTGTGTGAGAGAGAGAGAGAATATCAGGGTCACCTCGCTCCATCTTATCTCTCCTTCTCTCTCTGTTTCTCCTTCTCTCTCCCTCTCTCAATCCGCCTCTCTCATAGAAACATAGAAAGCAGGAGCAGGCCATTCGGCCCTTTGGGCCTGCTCCGTCATTCAATAAAGATCATGACCGATGGTCTAATTCAGTACCCTGTTCCCACTTTCTCCCCATACCCCTTGATCCCTTTGACATTAAGAAATATATCTCTCTCCTCCATGAATATATTTAATGACTTGGCCTCCACTGCCTTCTGCGGTAGAGAATTCCACAGGTTCACCACCCTCTACCCCATCCATCTCTCCCCCTCTATCTCCGTCTCCACCCTCTATCTCCCTCTCCCCCTCTATCTCCCTCTCCCCCTCTATCTCCGTCTGCACCCTCTATCTCCCTCTCCCCCTCTATCTCCCTCTCCCCCCTCTTTCTCCCTCTCCCCCTCTATCTCCCTCTGCCCCTCTATCTCCCTCTGCCCCTTTATCTCCCTCTCCCTCTCTATCTCACACATCTCCTCGATCTCACTCTTCCCCTCTATCACACTCTTCCCCTCTATCTCACTCTCTCCCTCTATCTCACTCTCTCCCTCTATCTCACTCTCTCCCTCTATCTGTCTCTCCCCCTCTATCTCCCTCTCCCCCTCTATCTCCCTCTCCCCCTCTATCTCCCACACCCCCTCTATCTCACACAACCCCTCTATCTCACACACACCCTCTATCTCACACACCCCCTCTATCTCACACACCCCCTCTAGCTCACTCTTCCCCTCTATCTCACTCTCCCCCTCTATCTCACTCGTCTCCTCTATCTGTCTCTCCCTCCACTATCTCACACACCCCCAATATCTCCCTCTCCCCCTATATCTCACTCTCCCCCTCGATCTCACTCTCGCCCTCTCCCGCTCTCTCTCCCTCTCCCCCCTCTCTCCCTCTCCCCCTCTATCTCCCACTCCCCCTCTATCTCACTCTCGCCCTCTATCTGTCTCTCCCCCTCTATCTCCCTCTCTCCCTCTCCCGCTCTCTCTCCCTCTCCCCCCTATCTCCCTCTCCCCCTCTATCTCCCACTCCTCCTCAATCTGTCTCTCCCCCTCTATCTCCCTCTCTCCCTCTCCCGCTCTCTCTCCCTCTCCCCCCTATCTCCCTCTCCCCCTCTATCTCCCACTCCCCCTCAATCTGTCTCTCGCCCTCTATCTCACACACCCCAAACATCTCCCTCTCCCCCCTCTGCCCCCTCTCTCTCCCTCTGCCCCTCTCTCTCCCTCTGCCCCTCTCTCTCCCTCTGCCCCTCTATCTCACTCCCCCCTCTATCTCACTCGTCCCCTCTATCTGTCTCTCCCCCCTCTATCTCACTCTCCCCCTATATCTCCCTCTCTCTCCCTCTGACCCCCTATATCTCCCTCTGCCCGTCTCTCTCCCTCTGCCCGTCTCTCTCCCTCTGCCCCTCTATCTCCCTCTGCCCCTCTATCTCACTCTGCCCCTCTATCTCACTCTCCCCCTCTATCTCACTCTCCCCCTCTATCTCACTCTGCCCCTCTATCTCACTCTCCCCCTCTATCTGTCTGTCTCTCCCTCTATCTGTCTGTCTCTCCATCTATCTGTCTGTCTCTCTCCCTCTATCTGTCTCTCTCCATCTATCTGTCTCTCCCCCCTCTATCTCACTCTCCCCCTCCTCCTGACACACTCTCTCTCCATCTACCTCTGTCTCTGCCACTCTCTCTGTCTCTCTCTCTGTCCCTCCTTCTGTCTTTCCCTCTCTATCTCTATGTCTTTCTCCTTCTATCTCTCTCTCTGTCGCTCTATCTTAATCTCTCTCTCTGTGCCCCTCCATCTGCCTTTTCCTCTCTGTCTCTCCCTCTCTCTCCTTCTATCTGTGTCTCTCTCTCTCTCTGTCTCTCCATCTGTCTTTCCCTTTCTGTCTCTCCCTCTCTCTCCATCTCTCTGTCTCTGCCTCTCTCTCTGTCCCTCCATCTGTCTTTCCCTCTCGGTCACTACCTCTCTCTCCTTCTATCTCTGTCTCGCTCTCTGTTCCTCCAAATGTCTTTCGCTCTCTGCC